>NC_044052.1:21510025-21720025 GCF_902167405.1 Gadus morhua
TCAGATGGGACCACAACAATGGCGGCCTCCTCCTGGCAGAGAGAATGGTGGCATTGTGGACTTGCCATTGTGGACTCGCCTGCGGATTATCTATCTTCACACCAGCTGCTCCTTTACATGGGCGGGGTCGACAGAGAATGGACAAACCAGATAAAGGCTTTGTTGTTTCAGGAGTCGAGCCACCCAGATGTTCACCCGGCTTGCCGGTCACAACAGGAAGGAGCGCTGTGATTGGAGCAGATCTGTTTCCTGGTGATCCGAACGAGGAAGTGATAAGGGGAGGTTCTTGGACCGAGGACAGGCGGACAGGCTGACAAACAAATGTTTGTCAGCTGAAAGGTTCTTGGTTCGATCCCCATTTCTACCGTCTTGAGCAAGATGCCCTAACCCCTACCTGGTCCTTAATGACCTGTCTCTGTACTGTCTAACCCCTACCTGCTCCTTAATGACCCGTCACTGTCCTGTCTAACCCCTATCTGCTCCATAATGACCTGTCTCTGTACTGTCTAACCCCTACCTGCTCCTTAACGACCTGTCTCTGTACTGTCTAACCCCTACCTGCGCCTTGATAACCTGTCTCTGTAGTGTCTAACCCCTACCTGCTCCTTAATGATCTTCTGTACTGTCTAACCCCTACCTGCTCCTTAATGACCTGTCTCTGTACTGTCTAACCCCTACCTGCTCCTTAATGACCTGTCCATGTACTGTCTAACCCCTGCCTGCTCCTTAATGACCTGTCCCTGTACTGTCTAACCCCTACCTGCTCCTTAGTGACCTGTCTCTGTACTGTCTAACCCCTACCTGCTCCTTAGTGACCTGTCTCTGTACTGTCTAACCCCTACCTGCGCCTTGATAACCTGTCTCTGTAGTGTCTAACCCCTACCTGCTCCTTAATGATCTTCTGTACTGTCTAACCCCTACCTGCTCCTTAATGACCTGTCTCTGTACTGTCTAACCCCTACCTGCTCCTTAATGACCTGTCTCTGTACTGTCTAACCCCTACCTGCTCCTTAATGATCTGTCCATGTACTGTCTAACCCCTACCTGCTCCTTAATGACCTGTCCATGTACTGTCTAACCCCTGCCTGCTCCTTAATGATCTGCATCCCATAATAACCATTCTCCGCCCGTCTCTCAGGGTAGACGTGTGCTCCATGACTAAAAGGCAGAGGTAGTTCTCTGGCTTTGTGCTCCTCTCTGAGGAGAAGGTTATTCTCCTGGTGTCGGTGGAACACGATCCACCAGGTGTCATGGAGAGTATCACGCTACTCTGACCGCTAGCTGCACCTCCTCACCGCGCTCTGTCCCTCCTAATCACTCTCTCCTCCTCACCGCTCTCTCCTCCTCACCGCTCTCTCCTCCTCACCGCTCTCTCTCCCTCCTAATCACTCTCTCCTCCTCACCGCTCAACACTCCCTTCTCCTCCTCACTGCTCCACGTTTGATGCTCGTCCCTAGCGCTCCCTGCGCCTCCTCGTCATTCCTCCCCACCGCTTCCTGCTCCGTCCCACCATGTCCTCCTCCTCCCCACTGCTCCTTCCTCCTCCTCCCCGCTCCTTCCTCCTCCTCCTCCCCGCTCCTTCCTCCTTCCTCCTCCTCCTCCTCACCGCTCCTTCCTCCTTCCTCCTCCTCCTCCTCACCGCTCCTTCCTCCTCCTCCTCCTCCTCCTCCTCGCTCCTTCCTCCTCCTCCTCCTCCTCCTCCTCGCTCCTTCCTCCTCCTCCTCCTCCTCGCTCCTTCCTCCTCCTCCTCCTCCCTGCTCCTTCCTCCTCCTCACCCGCCCTGACTCTGTCGAGCTCCCGGGTCAAACGGTCGACTCCACGCTCGAACAGTAACAAACCATAATGCAGGAATATGAATACATGAATGATGAGTGGCTGGTTCAGAGGTCCCAGAGGGGCGGGGCTCTCGTCAGGAAATAAAAGGAAGAAATAAACCACACTCAGAGCCAGAAGGGAGGGAAACGGCACTCTCCACCGACGTCTGGGTTTAGAGTACGAGTCAGTGTCGTCTGAGTGTTTGTACAGAAGAGAGAGAGAGACAGAGGGAGGCATGGGGGAGAGGGAGAGACAGAGAGAGGGGGAGGCAGGGGGGAGAGGGAGAGACGGAGAGGGGGAGGCAGGGGGGAGAGGGAAAGACAGAGAGAGAGGGAGGCAGGGGGGAGAGGGAGAGGGAGAGACAGAGAGAGGGGGAGGCTTTGGGGAGAGAGAGAGACAGAGAGAGGGGGAGGCAGGGGGAGAGGGAGAGACAGAGAGAGAGGGAGGCAGGGGGAGAGGGAGAGACAGAGAGAGGTGGAGGCAGGGGGGAGAGGGAGAGAGAGAGAGGGGGAGGCAGGGGGGAGAGGGAGAGACAGAGAGAGAGGGAGGCAGGGGGAGAGGGAGAGACAAAGAGGGGGGGAGGCAGGGGGGAGAGGGAGAGACAGAGAGAGAGGGAGGCAGGGGGGAGAGGGAGAGACAGAGGGAGGCAGGGGGAGAGGGAGAGACAGAGAGAGGGGGAGGCAGGGGGGAGAGGGAGAGACAGAGAGAGGGAAGCATGGGGGAGAGGGAGAGACAGAGAGGGGGGAGGCAGGGGGGAGAGGGAGAGACAGAGAGGGGGGAGGTAGGGGGGAGAGGGAAAGACAGAGAGGGGGGGAGGCAGGGGGAGAGGGAGAGACAGGGGGAGGCAGGGGGGAGAGGGAGAGACAGAGGGGGGAGGCAGGGGGGAGAGGGAGAGACAGAGAGGGGGGAGGCAGGGGGGAGAGGGAGAGACAGAGAGAGGGGGAGGCAGGGTGGAGAGGGAGAGAGACAGAGAGACGGGGGGAGAGGGAGAGAGACGAGAGGGAGGGAGACAGTGTGGGAGAGAGAGAGAGAGAGAGAGAGAGGAAGACCGTGTGGGAGAGGGAGAGAGACAAAGAGAGGGAGGCAGGGGGGGAGAGGGAGAGAGACAAAGAGAGGGAGGCAGGGGGGGAGAGGGAGAGAGACAAAGAGAGGGAGATAGAGTGAGGGAGGAGGGGGAGGGAGAGAGAGAGGGAGGGAGAGAAACGGAGAAAGAGGGAGAAATAGTGATGGAGAGGGAGAGACAGAGAGAGGGAGACGATAGTGTGAGAGAGAGAGAGAGAGAGAGGGATGAAGGAAGACCGTGTGGGAGAGAAAGACGAGAGGGAGGAAGACTGTGTGGGAGAGAAAGACGAGAGGGAGGAAGACTGTGTGGGAAAGGTAGAGAGACAGCGAGAGGGAGGGAGACAGTGTGGGAGAGAGCGAGAGGGAGAGGGAGAGAGAGTGAGGTGTGATTAATGAGTAAAGTGGATCTGATATAAGACAGCAGATGAAAGCAGCGCAGGAGGCGGAGTGCAGCAGTGGGACAGCGAGGGAGAGACAACAGAGGGAGAGGAGACGCAGAGAGCACTCTGGAAACATCTTGATCCAGCGGGCGTTTGAGGAGAGCCTGACGTGAGGCGTGCGGAATTCAGACAGACGCAAGGTTCGTTTGAGGGAGTCTTTACTGAAGCAGCCAGGGTTCACAGCCTTCTGAGGCTCATGTCAACATATAGAATATTATATTTAGCAGCAATACGCATCTTAATACCGGCCTGTCAGTCACAGGGTATGGCCACGCCCACAGCCCCAAAAGAAGATCAAAAAACGAAAATAAAAATGAGATGAGATAAAATCCCGACAACAAAACTCCCGCTGCATCTGTGACGACCTCTTCCCTGGAGGGGACACGACTGCGTTAGACGCCAAACGCACAACAGTACTAAACGCTGCTCTCGAACCTACCTCCAGAAACAGGCAGATTTACAGCCAAAGATTGTAACTCTCTCTCTCTCTCTCTGTCTGTGTGTGTGTCTGTGTGTGTGTCTGTGTGTGTCTGTCTGTGTGTGTGTGTCTGTGTGTGTCTGTGTGTGTGTGTGCTGTCTGTCTGTGTGTGTGTGTGTGTGTGTCTGTGTGTGTGTGTCTGTGTGTGTCTGTGTCTGTCTGTGTCTGTCTGTGTGTGTGTGTCTGTGTGTGTGTGTGTGTGTGTGTTTCTGTCACAGCAGTGCTAACCCTTTGGAGGACAGACAGACAGACAGACAGCATGTCCGACAGACGGACTTTAAGGCATTCATTCGCATCGATGGGCCATCACCGATCCAACCAATCATCCGTCCCCAACCTCACCCCAGTCAACCAATCAGAGGCAACAGAATCCAGAATGAGCCAATCCTAACACTGGATCCCTGGAAGCTGATTGAGCGGATTCATCTGAAGGAGGAAGTGGATCCAAAACTCAATCATTGGATCCCCTCCCTCCCCTCTAGCTGGGCGGGGCCAGTAGGGGGTGCGTTTGGTTCGTAGTGTCTTCATCTGAAGTGTTTGTTCCGGACGCCGCTGGTCCTCCTCTTCATAACCGCAATGACGTCACCGTTCGGCGAGGTGCGGCGGCCATGTTCCCCCGTGCGGAAGCCGCCCGTCGGCGTCGTTGTCAGAATGGTTCCCTCCCCCGTCTGACACCGCGGGGGGGGGGGGGGGGGGGCTAGAACCCCTCGTCGTAGTCCCCCTCACAGCCATAATCTGAGAGGGAGAGAGGGAGGGAGGGGGGAGGGAGGGGAGAGGGAGAGAGAAGGAAGGAGAGGGAGGGGGAGAGAGGGGGAGGGAGGGGGAGAGAGGGCGGGAGGGGGAGAGAGGCAGGCAGAGAGAGAGAAGGAAGGAGAGGGAGGGGGAGAGAGGGGGAGAGAGAAGGAGAGTGGGGAGAGAGGGGAGGGAGGGAGAGAGAAGGAGGGAGAGGGAGGGGGAGAGGGAGGGAGAAAAGGCAGTACTCTTTATATTAGATTACAGCCCAGCTCTCTCCCTTCAACTCGCCCCCAGCGACCCACTGGAGCCAGAGGGAGGTTCTGGGTTCATATCCCATAATATGTCCTCTGGCTGAAGGCCGCCAGGAGCCCCTGGCTGCCTCTGAGCGGTCGGACCCCCTGTCGCCAGCACCACGTCGTCCACAGACACCAACCACAAGAACGCAATCGGGTGGTGCGGTGGCTCCGCCCACTAACACCACCAACACGTTGACCGGGCGTCCCGCGGCGACCGCAGGTTCGATTCCCACCTGTGGTCCCAAGGCACACGTCTTCTCCCCTCCCCTTCTACCCATCTACCTGTCCCTCGTCACACTCCCGTAAACAAAGGGATAAATACTAATATATAATATAATAACTAATAATACCGCGGTATATAATGGTAAAGTAACAGAACAAGAAGGAAAAGAACGTGAAGACAGGAGGCGAAATCATGACCTGCCCTACTCTGCCTCTCATTGGCTAGTTTTCGTTGATCTGCTTGGATGGGACGTAGGTTCCCAGTCGCCCTCTCGGGTCAGCTGACCAGCTGCTCCTGACAGAGCCCAGAGTGCGGCTAAAACTCAGAGGTGAACGAGCTTTTGCCAGCTCCAAAACGGTGGAATAATGTGCCACTTCACGTCAGACGAGCCCCTTCACGGTCTCCGTTTAAGTCCCGTCTTGAAACTCGCCTCTTTTCTCTGGCTTATAACTCCAGGTAGCGTGTTGACGTCATGGCGATGTGTTATGTGGGCAGTGTATTTTTAATTATTTTATTTTAGTTATTGGATTCTATTTCGTTTTTTTAATCTTTGTATTACTTTTTATTACTTTTATCCTATTGAGCCCCCTCATCTTTTATTGTGCTTCTGTGGTGTTTTTTTAGTGCGTTTCTTATCTTGTTGTTGCACAACACGTTTAAATTGTGCTAGATAAATAAAGTGGATTGGATCCACCGTATTCATTCACCGTTCACGTGGACGCCCTGTTTCAGGTAATAACGCAGACTTCCCGACAGGTGACGAGTGTCCCCCCCCCTGAACAAAGTTGGGGACACTCAGGTGTCCCCCACTGTGTCCAGGGGGGGGACACCTGAGTGTCCCCCCCCCTGAACAAAGTTGGGGACACTCAGGTCTCCCCCAGAGGTGCTTCGTCCCCCCGACTGCGAGTGTGAAGCCCACCGTTGCTGCCCATGAGCTGCATGGCGCTGAAGCAGGGCTCCTCGTCATCGTCCTCTTCGTCGTCGCCCGCGTCGTCGTAGACCACCGGCCCGCTCTCCACCACCGCCGCCACCGCCGTGGGACGGGAGGGGTCCGCGGCGCCCGGGGCCACGCCCAGGGCCGGGGCCTGGAACACACACACACACACACACACACACAGCCTTATTACACCTGGACTAAACACACACACACACAGCCTTATTACACCTGGAGCACACACACACACACAGCCTTATTACACCTGGACTACACACACACACACACACACACACACAGCCTTATTACACCTGGAGCACACACACACACACACACACACACATTACACCTGGAGCACACACAAACACTTATTTTACACCTGGAGCACACACACACACACAGCCTTACACCTGGATCACACACACACACACACACACACACTACACCTGGAGCACACACACACACACACACACACTTATTACACCTGGAGCACACACACACACACACACACACACACACACACACTTATTACACCTGGAACACACACACACACACACACACACACACACAGCCACATTGCACCTGGAACACACACCTCTCGTCTCTACAACATCGTGTTTGTGTCAGAATGTGAAGTGTGGCGTGTCCAGTCCAAGTCATTGTTCTTCTGCTTGAGGACATGTTGTCTCTGATGGGCACTGCACAGGCTAGACCCTTATCCTCTCACCCACTCACCCTCACCATCTCCTATAATCACCCTCTCCGGTAGTCACCCTCTCACTTCTACTTTCCCCCCCTCAGGAATGTTGAATATATTAACATAGGAGCCCTGTTCTACAGCAGCCGGGCCTCAGCCAATCAGAGGGCTCGCTGGCGCCAGGTTCCCAGGGGAGGGCGGGGGGGTTACGGGCAGGGGGGAGGGTGGGGGGTTGCTAAGTAACAAGCCATGTTGACCCGGCCCCTAGCGGGCGTGTTCTCGCTCTGATCCATAGAGGGCGAGTCACATTGACTCACATTAACATGGGAGGGGGAGAGAGAGCGAGAGAGAGAGCGAGAGAGAGAGAGCGAGAGAGAGAGCGAGAGCGAGAGCGGCTTGGGAAGACAGAACGAGTAAAGGCTCCTGTGTGACTAGAATGCACGTTAAAAGTGCATGTGAACGAGTGCACGTGAGGAGCCTGGTGGGAGGGCCATTAACTACAATCTGCCACCAGCGTCCAATCAGCAATAGAGACGTGCGTGCGTGCGTGCGTGCGTGCGTGCGTGCGTGCGTGCGTGCGTGCGTGCGTGCGTGCGTGCGTGCGTGCGTGCGTGCGTGCGTGCGTGCGTGCGTGCGTGCGTGCGTGCGTGCGTGCGTGCGTGCGTGCGTGCGTGCGTGCGTGCGTGCGTGCGTGCGTGCGTGCGTGCGTGCGTGCGTGCGTGCGTGCTATCTCACCTGTTCCACGGCCACCTTCTTCGCAGGCTGTCCGGTGATGAAGGGCTGGAGCCTGAAACACACGACCGACGTGTTAGTTCACTGAAGGCGTGTCTCTCCCCAGAACGGACCGCAGACCCGGGAGCAGGCATGTAACAACTCTCGGACCATCCTCCAGAGAGTTCTAGGTAGCAGCCGGCTCAGCTCAGGAGGTTAGAGCCGGTTGGCCGATAACCAGAAGGACGCTAGTTCGATCCCCCCCAGAGTGCCGAGGTGTCCCTGAGCAGGGCACCTCACCCTATGTCCGTTGATGAAGCGCTGGAGCCTGGCCGTCGCCCTGCGTGGTCCACTCCGCCGTCGTCGGTGTGTGAATGTGTGCATGAACTGTTGTAAGTCGCTTTGTCTGCTAAATGGCCTCGATGTAAATGTTCTGTCATGGCCATGTGTCCACATGAGCAGACGCTTGGAGGGACAATTAAGGCACTCCGTCATTAAGTAGCATTTATTCGCTGTATTGGTTTCCCTCTTTGTAGCGTGTACATTTAATCGATAACGCCCCCCCAGGGCGGGCAGAATGAACCCCCAGGCGGAATGACAGAAAACAGGTGGAGGGAGATGCACACATTGTCCGATCAATATACAAATCATAGCTCCTGCTTTGTTGAGGCCACAGTGGGCATCGAACCACTAACCCCTGCAGTGTCCAGTGCAGCCTTCCGGCGCTGGCTAGCACAGAGTATATACATCAAGGAACAGCTAACAGATTGTAGCTCCAGCACTAGCTAACAGCGCTAGCTTGCAGACTGTTGGCTTGAGCGCTAGATAGCAGACTCTTAGCTCCAGCGATCGCCAGCAGACTCTTAGCTCCAGCGCTAGCCAGCAGACTCTTAGCTCCAGCGCTAGCCAGCAGACCCTTAGCTCCAGCGCTAGCCAGCAGACCCTTAGCTCCAGCGCTAGCCAGCAGACCCTTAGCTCCAGCGCTAGCCAGCAGACTCTTAGCTCCAGCGCTAGCCAGTAGACTCTTAGCACCAGCGCTAGCCAGTAGACTCTTAGTGCCAGCGCTAGATAGCAGACTTTTAGCTCCAGCGCTAGCCAGCAGACTCTTAGCTCCTGCACCAACTAGCAGACTGTTAGCCCCAGCGTTAGCTAGCAGACTGTTAGCTCCAGCACTGACTATCAGACTAGCTGCGCTCACTACCTGATGTAATGAAACCAGCAGGTGCCGCCGCTGCCGTGACAACAACTTCAATTAAATTCAAGTGTTCAGCAGTTCTCAGCGATAAGAGAGAGAGAGGGGGGGAGGGGGGGGGTAATTAGCGGACCTCAACAATAGAGAACAGCACCGGACTCAATCACTGCGTTAAACAAAGCTGCGTGATACAATAGAAACCGGCGCGGTGAACTAATTACAGGACGTAATCAGGCGATTGATTGGCCGATAGGACGCCCCGGCTGTACCGGTGTGGCGCAGCGAGCGCCCACCCGTCCTCTGTTGCCGGGCGGCAGCTGCCACGGGCGACAGCCTACTTAATAACGACAGACGGACGGACAGGCAGAGAGACACACAGACACCGTATCTTAAGTCCTCGCTCAACCACCTGGTGTACTTTCTTTTTTAGGACAATCGAATTATGCTGGGCCAAAACACACACACACACACACATGAGAGTGAGAGAGTGAGCGGAGAGAGTGATGGTGAAAGAGAGAAAACGAGGTAAGGAAATAGAAAGACAGACAGGGAAGGAGAGAGAGAGAGGAACAACGAAAAGACAGAGAAACAGACTGAGATAGATGGAGAAAGAAGTAAAGCTCATTAGTTAGTTCTCATAAGGCAGTGCCGAGACAGCTGCTAGACTAGACCTGACACAGACCGACTGTGGTGTGTGTGTGTGTGTGTGTGTGTTTTGGCACCAGCATGACAGGCACAGACGGAAAATGAAGTGAATTGGAGAAGGGACGGGGGAGAGATTAGAGAGAGTGATCTAGCACTAGATAGATGGATATATATATAAATGAGAGAGAGAGAGAGAGAGAGAGAGAGAGAGAGAGAGAGAGAGAGAGAGAGAGAGAGAGAGAGAGAGAGAGAGAGAGAGAGAGAGAGAGAGAGAGAGAGAGAGAGAGAGAGAGAGAGAGAGAGAAGACAGAGCATTTGATAAACAACACACACTCATTTGATCCATCCAGACTCCTAAGAGAACATCAAGTGATGGTGAAAAAACTTGAGCGCTGAGCAGGTGCAGAGCTTATGTAAGACTTGTGGTTGGCTCTCCTGTAGAAGGCACATTAGACCACGCCCCCTAACCTCAAGACAACACACTCCCAAACCCAGCATTAAAACAATGTTTATGACTGTGTGTGACTGTGTGTGTGACTGTGAGTGTGTGCGTGTGCGTGTGCGTGTGCGTGGGCGTGGGCGTGCTGCATATTTAATCAAGCTAAAAGTCCAAGTGCTTACGGAGAAAATGTGATTAAAAACTATCCAAACTGAAGTTAACGTGATTAAAGTCCTTTCTAAACACACGCTGAAGTCGTTTCGGTTCATTCCAGTCATCTGTGATGTGACATCATCCTCGGAACTCAATTTCCCAGAAAACCCGGCTCAAACGTTACAAGAAAGATAGCGTCATCTGCACATAACATGGGAGAGAGACGGTGGATTCAGATCCACTAGACGACCAAATCGCAATTTTGGTGGCTATAACTCATCTCAATCTTCCAGGACGTTCCGATCTATCCAAACATCCCATTAACATCGGAATGTCGTCGCCGCCCCCCCCCCCCCCCCCCCCCCACCGCCCTGTGTGTCATGGCAACTAAAACAACCAGCTATGGGCGACGTTGAGTCGGATGAAAACCAGCGAATCGCGGGGCCGAACCCATGGGTGTGTGTGGCACCGACGGGGTCCGGCACCGACGGGGTCCGGTCCGTCCGTCCGTCCAAAAACGCACCCGTAACCTGGTTACGCCATCGCACCGAGACGCCGCACAGGAGTGGGTTTTCCGAACAAGGTCGCTCGGTTATAACCGCTCTAATCCGGTCTCTAAAACAGAAATCCCCCCCCCCCCCCCCCCCCCCCCCCGTTGTGAGGGAAGGAGGCGGGGTCTGGAAAAGGCCGACCGCCGCTGCTGGGGGCAGATTATACATTCATCACCTCCTAATCTGCTGACACACACACAGGGACGGAGAGGTGCTTTGGGTTTGACTGATGGAGCAAGGTAGGAGGGGGGAGGGGTTAGGCCCGTGGACCCATTCAGATCAACATCTGTGACGGGACACACACACACACACACACACACACACACACACACACACACACACACACACACACACACAGGGGGGGACGGGTAATCCTGTGGGACGGCCCCACCAGACAGCCACCGCCCACGCGCGCCCCGGTAAACTCTTCACCTTCAACTCTATCGACCGCTCCTTCTGCTGCCTGTTGTAACCTTCATCGGGTCAGGGGTCAGGGGTCAAGGGTCAGCCCCTGACTGTCGGCCCTCCAGCTGCTAGGGGCCACGGAGCGTCTTGCTCAGGGGCCCTTCAGCAGCACACACTGGGAGGGGAAGCTTCTGCTTGAAGGAACACTAAAGAGGACGACATAAATCGTCTCAAGTGCCAACCGGCCCCATCTGTTAATATTCTACTCTTATTGGTCACGCTGCTTAACTTCTGTTTATATGAGGATGGGGGGGGGGGGGGGGGGGGGGGGTTGGGGGTCCCAGATTAAAGGTTCTTGTTCAACCTGTAGGCATCCTGGAGCGAGGCGACCCCTGACCCCAACCTGCCCCTGAAGGACCTGGATCTTCCGAGTACAATCAAAGGCCCTTTGGAAAGAGGAGGTTTTATTCTCCCGGTTAGAAGACTTAGGTCTTCTAACCGGGACACATGTGCTGTCTTTAAAGGTCCCATGACATGAAAATCTCACTTTGTGAGGTTTTCTAACATAAATATGAGTTCCCCTAGCCTGCCTATGGTCCCCCAGTGGCTAAAACTTGCGTTTGGTGTAAAACGAGCACTAGCTGTTCTGCTCGCCTTTGAAAAAACGGAGGCTCAAGCGCGCTGATTTGGAATGTCTGTGCTCATGACGTCATGAGGAATCTCGGCTCCTCTCCTTACTCTGCCTGGCCCGCCCAGAGACGTTGGCCCGCCAATGAGACTCGACCGTGCGAGCGCCACATGTGTGTGTGTGAATACACACACTGTAACGCAAGTGTTTCTTGTCGGTTCTTTGACGTGTCTTGTATTTCCACAACGAGACTGTCGTGGGGGTTATCTGAGCCATGTTTGAGAAGGAATTGGGGGAAAGGAACTTTGGTTTGACTCGCTGAAGTACATGAACTGCGACATGCCGCCGGTTGCCGCGAGGCACCATCGCCCGGCAGCGGGCAGCTGGCAGCAGGCAGTCGACTTCAGGTTGATGTGAAAGTGGAAGAACCAGAGACGTCGCAGAACCCGACAAAGTCGTTTGTGATTCATAATATCGTCTGGAGGCGCACACAATATATTATATGATATAGATATCTATGTATTATATGATATTATTTAGATATAGAGCTCCAGGACTGTAACGCAAGTGTTGTACACTTCCTTGTTATTTGGCGCATAACGCGTCGGACTCTAGTCTCTGGTATTTCTACAACGAGACTCGTATTGGGGGTTATCTCAGCCAAGGTTGAGAATGAATTGGGGGGAAAGAACTTTGGCTTCGACTCCCTCAAGTCAAGAACATGAACCACGACAAGGAGGAGAAAGGGATCTTTGCCGGGCAGCGCTTAGGCACCTCCGCCTCCGGCGGTGGTCCCTCAGCGGGGCTCAAGCGGGAGACATTCGCCGCCAACAATCCCTTTCTCCTCCATGTCGTGGTTCATGTTCTTGAGGGAGTCAAAGCCAAAGTTCCTTCCCCCCAATTCATTCTCAACTTTGGCTGAGATAACCCCCAATACGAGTCTCGTTGTAGAAATACCAGAGACGAGAGTCCGACGCGTTATGCGCCATCACACCAACAGCAGAACGGTTATCCAAATAACAAGGAAGTGTACAACACTTGCGTTACAGTCCTGGAGCTCTATATCTAAATAATATCATATAATACATAGATATCTATATCATATAACATATTGTGTGCGCCTCCAGACGATATTATGAATCACAAACGACTTTGACGGGTTCTGCGACGTCTCTGGTTCTTCCACTTTCACATCAACCTGAAGTCGACTGAACTGCGCGCTGCCTGCTGCCGGCTGCCCGCTGCCGGGCGATGGTGCCTCGCGGCATGTCGCAGTTCATGTAGCCTACTTCAGCGAGTCAAACCAAAGTTCCTTTCCCCCAATTCCTTCTCAACCATGGCTCAGATAACCCCCACGACAGTCTCGTTGTGGAAATACAAGACACGTCAAAGAACCTACAAGAAACACTTGCGTTACAGTGTGTGTATTCACATTGATGTGGACGTTGAAGAACCAGGAACGTCGGAATATCGGCTCACACAGCTTTTGGCCGTGATAATATGTATTATATGATATAGATATCTGTGTAGGCTATATGATAATATTTAGATATAGAGCTCCAGGACTCCCGTGTGTTCTAGAATATTTACAGAACACGGCTAAAGGCTGTTTGCGCCTCGCCATTGCGATACATCCACTGTAAACAGAGCGCATGGTACCGTCCCTGGCTGCAAGCTGCTCAGGGCCACACCCCCACCCTCCTCCTTGACACGCCCACCGAAACAGCGCATTTGGGGGAAGCTCAATGTGCGACTGGCTCGGAGTGGCTGTAACTCTGCACCACGGCTGAATTTCAGGAACGTCTTTGAATACTGTGTTAGTTGCCCACTAATACCTATATTAAAGAATACACAAAATAGCATGTCATGGGACCTTTAAACCCACTTCACTGTCTCTCAATATCCTACGTCTTGACCCTCTGTCTCTCTCCCCCGTCTCTCTCTCTCCCCCGTCTCTCTCTCTTCCCCGTCTCTCTCTCTTCACCGTCTCTCTCTTCCCCGTCTCTCTCTTCCCCGTCTCTCTCTCTTCACCGTCTCTCTCTCTTCACCGTCTCTCTCTTCCCCGTCTCTCTCTTCCCCGTCTCTCTCTTCCCCGTCTCTCTCTCTTCCCCGTCTCTCTCTCCCCCGTCTCTCTCTTCCCCGTCTCTCTCTCCCCCGTCTCTCTCTTCACCGTCTCTCTCTCTTCACCGTCTCTCTCTCTTCACCGTCTCTCTCTTCCCCGTCTCTCTCTTCCCCGTCTCTCTCTTCCCCGTCTCTCTCTCTTCACCGTCTCTCTCTTCCCCGTCTCTCTCTCCACCGTCTCTCTCTTCACCGTCTCTCTCTCCACCGTCTCTCTCTCTTCACCGTCTCTCTCTCCACCGTCTCTCTCTCTTCACCGTCTCTCTCTCCACCGTCTCTCTCTCTCCACCGTCTCTCTCTTCCCCGTCTCTCTCTTCACCGTCTCTCTCTCCACCGTCTCTCTCTCCACCGTCTCTCTCTCCACCGTCTCTCTCTCTCCACCGTCTCTCTCTCCACCGTCTCTCTCACCCCCGTCTCTCTCTTCACCGTCTATCTTTCCCGTCTCTCTCTCCCCCGTCTCTCTCTCCACCGTCTCTCCTCCCTGTCATAATCAATAACCAATAACACGATGATGTCACCGTTCCTCCCTCCTGACCCCCCCGTCCTCCCGGCCGCACGGGGCCCACAGGGTGATGACATCGGGATCCCAGGTGGGGCCCCTCGTCAGCGTCTCAACCAGCCACCCCAGGAGGCCCCTGGGGGTCCCGTTAGAGACTAGCTGTCGCCGTGCCGACAGAGCGGCCCTGGGGGGGCTAACCACCACAGCCCCCCCACCGTCACTCTGCTGGGATCATCTCCCCGTTCCCACGACTACCAAATCACTTAGCGTTGCTAGGCTGGCTGTCATATCTCCCCCTCTACCTCTCTCTCTCTCCTGTCTCTCTCCCCCCCCCCTCCCTCCCCCTCTCCCCCCCTCCCTCTCTCTCTCTCCCCCCCCTCCCTCTCCCTCCCTCTCCCTCTCTCCCTCCGTGTCTGTCTAGCTCAATCTGATTCGCTCTCAATTCAATTTCAGTTGGTGTGTGACAATAATATTTTCACATTGCCAAAGCGAATAACACAATAAAAATATATCACATCTCTCTCTCGCAACCTCAATCTCTTCCCCCTCCTTCCCTCACTCTCCCTCCGTCTCTCTCTCCTCCCTCTCTCTCTCTCTCTCTCTCCACTCCCTCCCTCCCCTCACCCCCCTCCATCCTTCTCCCCCTGTCCTGTGAGTTCCCTCCTTCCCTCAGTGATGTCCCCAGTGTGTCAGCAGAATATTAACATCAGCTCCTGACTCTGGTCTGCGGACCATGGTGGAAGCTGTGGGGTCGTGACCTTTCCCTCAGACACCTGCCACCGCGATAAGGCCGTCCCTCTTCCTTCTATTCAAACCGTTGTAATATTTCAGTTCAGTCCCCTCTCCGTGCTCATCTCCAACGTTCTGTCATGTGCGTTGCAAACGAGAAGACTCGTTTGTACCGAGACGCCTACTATGCTAATCACCTCATTAGAACGAGGACACACACACACACACACACACACACACACACACACACACACACACACACACACACACACACACACACACACACACACACACACACACAGTGTTATCTGTTACTGTCACAGCGGTCTATCTGACAGTGACCCCCGGCAGTGAATGCCGACCCTTGACCCCGGGCGCAGTTCCCTGGAGGTGTGGGGGGGGGGGTCAAACGTTTGTCAAACTGTGCTGTCAGCATCCCTACGGCGACAGACCCTAGTGAGGAGGGGGGGGCAGACAGTCACCACGGCAACGCTCAGCAGCAGCAGCGGGGAGTGGCTCCTGACTCGGGCCGCAGACGGGCCGCGGTCATGTGACCCGAGGACGACCGGGTTATGAATCACCGCCTGAGAAGAACGCCACAATGGAGACATATGTGGAGGCGCCGCCCCTCCGACCTCCACTCCTGCACCCCCCCCCCCCCCCCCCCCCCCCCCCCCCCCCCCCCCCGGCCCCAGGGAAAGGAGGACGGTCTGGGGGTCAGGGTGCCAACCCCCCCCCCCCAAAGGTTCTGGTTTGATCCCCAATAGGAACTAGATCCACTGTCTAACCCCAACCTGCTCCTCAGTCCCATGGATCCACTGTCTAACCCCAACCTGCTCCTCAGTCCCATGGATCCACTGTCTAACCCCAACCTGCTCCTCAGTCCCATGGATCCACTGTCTAACCCCAACCTGCTCCTCAGTCCCATGGATCCACTGTCTAACCCCAACCTGCTCCTCAGTCCCATGGATCCACTGTCTAACCCCAACCTGCTCCTCAGTCCCATGGATCCACTGTCTAACCCCAACCTGCTCCTCAGTCCCATGGATCCACTGTCTAACCCCAACCTGCTCCTCAGTCCCATGGATCCACTGTCTAACCCCAACCTGCTCCTCGGTCCCATGGATCCACTGTCTAACCCCAACCTGCTCCTCGGTCCCATGGATCCACTGTCTAACCCCAACCTGCTCCTCGGTCCCATGGATCCAATGTCTAACCCCAACCTGCTCCTCAGTCCCATGGATCCACTGTCTAACCCCAACCTGCTCCTCAGTCCCATGGATCCACTGTCTAACCCCAACCTGCTCCTCAGTCCCATGGATCCACTGTCTAACCCCAACCTGCTCCTCAGTCCCATGGATCCACTGTCTAACCCCAACCTGCTCCTCAGTCCCATGGATCCACTGTCTAACCCCAACCTGCACCTCAGTCCCATGGATCCAAGCCGTCTGATAAGGTCTGAGCAGTAAATTCTTCTACCGACCAATCCCAATGTCCGCAGGCTGCGTTCCCCAAAGAGTTCCCGGGTCCCACGTCATACGACTCTCTAACCCCTCGGCCCTCCAACGGGGCTACGGGGGGGGGGAAACTCCCCAACCCAGAGAGACGAGCCCTGGAGAAGGACCCCAGAGGAGGGTCTCCCCTCCAGGGGGCTCGGTTGGGGATAGGAGCTGGAGAGACCAAGGTGAAGCCGGCTCATTGTGAAGAGTTGAGGAGTAAACACTGCTCCATCCTGACTACACCGCCCCTCTGGAGCCGTCTGGGGACCCCTCCCTCTCAGAACATTCCAGAGACCCAGAGACGGTCAGGTGAACACCCTGACCTCTGACCTCTGACCTCTGCTCCGTGTTTGTCATTTTCCAAGAGCTCCCGTCTCCCCTAGCTGGCATCTTAGCGAGGGAACGGTGAGTCTGGCTGATAGCCTCAATGCTTAAGCTTCATGCTAAGGCTCCATGCTAAGGCTGTATGCCAACACTTCATGCTACCACTTCAAGCTAACGCCTCATGCTAACGCTTCAAGCTACAGCTTCATGCTACCGCTTCAAACTAACACTTCAAGCCAATGCTACATGCTAACGCATAATGGCAGCCATGGAGAAGGGGCGTGAGATCTGAGTACATAACCATGGGTAAACGCGCGCACTCAGCAGCTTACGATGCCACACCTCCATCAGTGGTAACATCTCAGCACGGGACCTCGGGCAGACGTTCAATCACAGACGTTAAATAAGTCTGTCTCTGCTCATCCCCCTCCAATCTTTCCACCATTACTGTCCCCTAATCAGACAACTCACTCTCCTCACTCTCAACCAATCAGTTAACATCCACGACCTCCGTCTGAGGGCAACCAAGGACACACGGTGACTACTCTCTCTGTATCAATGTCTATCCCTCTCTCTCTCTCTGCATCACTCTCTGCCTGTATCAATCTCTCTCTGTGTATCACTGTCTCTCTCTGTGTATCACTGTCTCACTCTCACTGTCTCTGTCTCCCTCTCCCCCTCTCTCTCCCTCCGTCTCTCTGTCTCTCTCTCATTATCTCTCTGCATCACTGTCTCTCTGTATCACTGACTCTCTGCATCACTGACTCTGTCTCTCTCTCTCTCTCTCTCTCTCTCTCTGCATCATTATCTCTCTGTATCACTGACTCTCTCTGTAACACTGTCTCTCTCTCTCTGCATCACTGTCTCTCTGTATCACTGACTCTCTCTCTGTATCTCCCTCTCTGTATCACTGTCTCTCTCTGTATATCCCTTTCTGTATCACTGTCTCTCTCTCTGTATCTCCCTCTCTGTATCACTGTCTCTCTCTCTGTATCTCCCTCTCTGCATCACTGTCTCTCTCTGTATCTCCCTCTCTGTATCACTGTCTCTCTCTGTATCTCCCTCTCTGTATCACTGTCTCTCTCTGTATCTCCCTCTCTGTATCACTGTCTCTCTCTGTATCTCCCTCTCTGTATCACTGTCTCTCTCTCTGTATCTCCCTCTCTGTATCACTGTCTCTCTCTGTATCTCCCTCTCTGTATCACTGTCTCTCTCTCTGTATCTCCCTCTCTGTATCACTCACACACTCTCTGTTGGTGTTCCTACCATCTCCCCTCCCCCACATTAACATACAGAGAACCATAGAGGACACACACACACACTCACAGACACACACTCACACTCTCGCCCTCTCCAGCCCTCTCTCCGGCTCTCTAGTTCTCTATCCTAGCTTAGCGCCTGCTAGCTAATCAGTTTAGCGCTGTGATCCTAAGCCGCTAAGCAGATGGAGACAGTTAGCCACAGCCTGGCCCTTTAAGAGCCAGCGAGATAACACATGAAGCCATAGCATCCTTCTGGATTTACACAACCAGGCTGTGTGGCATGCTGTCCGTCTCACCATATGTGTTCTCATGTGACTGTGGCTACGGCTGTAGGCACGTGTAGGCAGTGTGTGTGTGCGTGTGTGTTTGTGTGTGTCTGTGTGTGCGTGTGCTGAGCAGACGGAGAGGGAAGGGGGGGTTCCTCCTTGGCTTCGCCCATAAGAGTAATTAACCTGTAGCAGACACTATGATCACACACAGTTGTGCAGACTGCAGAGTTTGTCTTGTTCTGGCGTGGTGTCGGCTCACCTGGACACAGACAGAGATCCCTCACCCTATCTCCCTCGACTCCCTTTCTCACCCGTCCTCTTGTTTGTCTTTCTCACACTCCATCCACCGTCGTTCTAACCGTCTCCCTCCGTCTCTCTCTAACTTTCTCACACTTTCTGGTTGGAGAGAAGGTTAATTAAATATCGGTCTCTCCCTCCACCTCTCTCCCTCCCTCCCTCCCTCTCTCTCTCTCTCCACCTCTCTCCCTCCCTCTCTCTCTCTCTCTCTCTCTCTCTCTCCCTCCCTCTCTCTCTCTCCCATCCTCCATCCCTCCATTTCTCTCCCTCCCCCCTCAGCGAAAGGCAGGAATGATCTTCTCTCTGGATTAATTAAAAAGCTTGGGTAAAACATTAAAAAGAATTGTGACTTGTGGGGGGGGGAGAAAGACGGAGAGACGGGAAAGCGAGCGAGATAAAGCGAGCGAGCGAGAGCGAGAGATAAAAGAGAGAGAGTAGCAGAAAGAAAGAGAGGGACAGAAAGAGAGAGAGAGGCAGAAAGAAAGAGAGAGACAGAAAAAGAGAGAGGCAGAGAGAGAGAGAGGCAGAGAGAGAGAGGCAGAGAGAGAGAGAGAGAGAGAGGCAGAGAGAGAGAGGCAGAGAGAGAGAGAGAGAGAGAGAGAGAGGGAGAAAGAAAGAGAGAGAGAGAGTGCGAGAGAGACATACATACAGTCATACAGACAAAGAGAAGAGCTAGAGAGACACTGGAGGGCAATTATTAGGTCTATTTGTAGAAGAGTGCTTTACCATCCCCAGTAGAGAGGGTAGGGTGGAGGGAGGGAGGGAGGGAGGGAGGGAGGGAGAGAGGGGAGCTGATGTATGTTAGCAGAGCGAGGGGTGTTGAGTGGGGGTGGGGAGGCCCCTGTGGTTACCGTAGTTACCGGTACAATGCTGCAGTGTGGCCCCTGTGAGGTCCCAACAGAACACACACACACAACTATCGTTCTATTTCAACTACACAACTCATATAACACTTAACTACCATCTGTACGACACCAAAACCATGGCCTGTAAAACTAACACCCAACACTACAGTACTGTAGTTATAACACCAAACTACCATCTTTATAACACTAAACTAGCATCTTTATTACACCAGGCACCATACTGCCATCTTTATAACACCAAACAACAATCGTTATAAAACCAAACTCCAAACTAACATTTTTATAACATCAAACTCCAAACGGCCATCTTGAGAACACCAATCCACGGTATATAAAGCCAAACCCAGAACACACACACACACACACACACACACACACACACACACACACACACACACACACACACACACACACACACACACACACACACACACACACACACACACACACACCCCTACAATCTTCAAAACCTCACTCAATATAAACCCCAACAACAACAAAACAGAGAATCAACAAAACAACATGTGTGGCGGGCCACTGTCTGTACACACACACACACACACACACAGAGCCCTCTGTGTGTGACCTGCCTGTCTCACCCCCCGCTGCGAGAGCCGGCCTGTTGACAGGACATACAGGCCCCTCTGTCTGCATCCAGGGGTCGGACGAGGGCGGGCCCTATAAACAATTCAAAAGCTTCCTCCGCTAAAAGGTTAGCACGAGTCCTGCTTTGTCGACACAACCCGCCGCGGCTGAGTGCAAAGTTGTTGTGTTTACCGCGGACAACTTCTACCCTCTCAGGAACCTTTCTCACCCCCCTGAACCCCACCTGGGCCCCCCCCGTCCCCCCACACGCCTCCTCCATTCAGGAAAAGGTTTCTATGAATGATTCACAACAACGCTGAGCATCAATCATGCAAGCAGCCCGCGTGAATGGAGCTTCACCGCGCCGCAACCCGGTTCGCTGAACCCCGGAGTGGACCCGTTCTGGGGCACAGGAAGTGCTCACTCAGCGGCGCCCCACTAACCCGACGACGCACCCCCCGAGCCCCTCGCCCGGGGAGCGCTCAGCGGTCCGAGCGAGGGACGTCCCCCCGACGTCCCCCCCCCAGAGTCCCGTTGCGACCCCACCCAGACCTCAATCCAGCACACATGGGGAGACGGTGTGTGTTCGTGGTGGGGCGGGACCCCCCCACACCTCATCAGGGCGGTACATGCACCCGGTCGTGGACCCTTGATAAGCTGTTTGTTTGCCCCTGGCTCTGACCCAGACGGCCTGGGAGCGGCTATCTGGTTCGTCCTTGAAGGGACGTCGACAGATGGAGGATCGTTGGATGGAACACCTGGTATCAGGTGGAGAGGCACTGGTCTGTCCCCACACTCAGAAATGTGAACAGACACTCGAATAGAGCAACATCCTGCACCAGCGATCTAGAGCAGACCCCATGGAGAGAGCTCGCTACAAACCAGACCGGGCCATTGCATTGTGGGTCAATTATGTATTGAATGAGTGGGGACATGGGTGTTTGTTCGACTGAATGAGAGAAAGAATGAATAAATGTGCTTTTGAATGAATGAAGGAATGAATGTATGTGTGTGTGTGTCTGTGTTTGAATGAACGAACGCATGTGTTTTTAAATGAATGCATGAGTGAGTGTGTGTGTGGTGAAGTGAACGGATTTGTGTTTGATGAATGAATTTGGTTCTGTCTGAATAGGTTTGAATGGGTCCATGAATGATTGAATGAGTGTGTGTGCGTGTGTGTACGTGTGAATAAATGGGTGTTTGGTATGAATGAATGGGTGAGGGGGCAGCTATGGCGCTGCTGAGTGCAGGGAAACAGGAAGCTGGAGTTCTGAGAGGGAGAGAGAGCGTGCGTGCGTGCGAGCGAGAGACGGAGCGAGCGAGCCGAGCCCTAATATGACTCAGAAGGGTTTAAATCCTCGGTTCTAGAAACCAATTTACACCAGCGAGGGGAAAAGTGGAAAACGACAAAAAGTAGATAAAGTAGATATAAATAGAGTAGAATACACCGGGCTCAGAAGCCCCTACAACCACCCGGCAGAGCGCTCATCTGAGCAGGAGATGATCCTTCTGTCTGCGCAGCCGGCAGTCTCACAGAGGCTGGTTATAGAGAGGACTTATTATATACACTCTGTATTATAGAGAGGACTTATTATATACACTCTGTACTATATAGTGTCTGTAATATAAAGAGTACTTCCATGTACAGTCTTTATTATAAAGAGTACTTCTATATACATTCTTTATCATAAAGTATGTATTATATACAGCAGTCCATTATATACAGTCTTTATTATACAGAGGATGTAGTATTATACAGAGTATAAATCGGTGTGTGTGTGTGTGTGTGTGTGTGTGTGTGTGTGTGTGTGTGTGTGTGTGTGTGTGTGTGTGTGTGTGTGTGTGTGTGTGTGTGTGTGTGTGTTTACCCTTCAGATTATCCCGGGCGTGGAGGGACATTATTAAACGAGGGTTTGTGTGTCGAGCGTTGTGCGAAGAGAGAGCTTCTTCGACACACACACACACACACACTGAAGTGCTTCTCAAAGACTCGCCCATGGTAAGACAGAGACTGCCGGTCATCAATAGAGATCAATATATATTCCACATCAATGCATATTCATGTGTGCTTTCTTGATCCAGTGACTTTGTCCCAAGGCCGATCCGACGTTTGCATTTTTTTTTTTTTGCGTCTCCCCTCGCCCTCCCACTAACAGAACGCAATATACAATCTACCGGTACCTCGGAACGTGGCGTCTCAACGCAAACACACAGCCCGCCCTCAGGAGTCCGCCTCCCCCCGGGGAACCTCTTGGGGAGGGAGGGGCAAGATACTACCTCCCTCCCACCCTCACCCTCACCCAGGCCCCGTAGGGGAGGACCCCAGGTGGAGGGCGTCAGGATGCTGGCCCCCTCCCACCCTCACCCATTTCTCTGTGGGGGGGGGGGGGGGGGAACCACCGGGGAGCTAGGATACCGCCCCCCTCCCACACTCACCCAGCCCCCCCAGGGAGCTAGGATACTGCCCCCCCTCCCGCCCATACCCCATGGGGGCTAGGATACTGCCCCCCCTCCCGCCCTAACCCCATGGGGGCTATGACGCTGCCGAGGGACCGCCTACCTTTTTCCCAGGGAGCTCAGCGGCGTGCCCAGGCTCAGCGGGGCGGGGGCGTGGCTGCGGACGGCGTTGCGCCCGGCGAACCCCCTGGTGGGCGTGGCGCTGCGGGGGGGCGTGGCCGAGTGGGCGGGGCTGGCGGGCGGCCGGACGTTGAGGTCCTTCAGGACGTCGTAGTTGATCTTGGACGAGATCTTCTTGCGCTCCAGCATCTTCTCGATGGCCTCGTCCGCCGTGCGCGCCCGGATCGGCCCCCGCTTCTTCCCCGACGCCCGCGTCTACAGGAAGTGACAACGCCGCACACAGGAAGTTGAGGGTAAAAAGTGCTTGAACCAGGGAAACGACGCAACACTATGAATTATGATAATAAATAGATCAACCATCAGAATCGCAGACGTATTCGAACGTGGAAAGTAGGGCAGTGCAATTAATACAATTTTGATCATGATCAAAATTGTTCATGATCTCCAAACTAATGAAATCGAGTTGAAACGTTTTTTTTTTATATATTAATCATTCAATGCAATGCAAATTCATTAAAAAAAGAACAGCTGGATACATATTTGTACATTATTTTCGATTTGAACATTTCTTTTTGTATTTTTGAAGGGGAAATTAGTTAGAAAGTGTTTTTTTGAGAGAAATACTGAATAAATGCATCATGTTTTCAAACTCAAAAATAATCGTTTGAATAATCATGATTTCAATATTGACCAACATAATGGAGCAGCCCCAGTACAAAGCCTTCACAAACTTCTAACCCAATTATAAATCCCACCAATCAGAGCTGCCTCTTCTCAGAGCATTGGGTTCCTTTAACGGGCAGTACCTTGTTAAATGAACCAAACTACCCGACTAATAAACGTTGTTCATAGCCAACGATAAACCATCCTTTACCATGCCAGGGTTGGCCAGCGAAACAAAAGGACCCCGAGGGGTTCAGATAAGTAAACAACTCGGTCTTTAATCCAAACCCCCCAAGACCGGCTGTTACCGTCCACCTGAAGCCCCGGCAATTAAAGCTCTGTGATTGGTTATTTAAAGAACCCCTCATTTTGCTTGGTCAGGCCGACAGGCTTAGCGTCGGGTTGCCGCGGTAACGCTGGCACCGGCGCTAGCTCGTGCTAGCTAGACGTTTTAGCGGGGCGCTAATCCTCCCGGTTAGCGCTGCCGCGCGACAGATGCCCGCGCTGAGTAAACGTTTGTGTACGGGTGCCAAGGCCCCGGCGGAGCGCGTGAAGCCGGGGCCCTGGTCGCCTCTCCGGTGATGCTGCTGGATGTTGACATCAGGTCCCAGCATCTGTCTGAACCGCCACCGTCGTGTCCATCTGCTGCCTCACACGTCTGTCTGTGTCTGTCTGTCCCTCTCTTCATACTGTGGCTGTTCATACATTCTTCAAACTATATTACGATATGATGCATCTCAGGGAAATAACGTTTTGTAATTTAACCGCACGTTGTAAAGGTATATTTGGTTTATTGAAAAATGTGGCATATTTGATGCAGCTGGTACGTTTTATCTATATTTGGTATAATTATGTGATAATTAATTCCTTTACCCTCTTCAGTTTGGCATGTTTTGAAAACATTACATATTTGGTATATTGTCTATGTTTGAATATATTTGGTTAAGGTCACTTCCCTTACCCGCTTCTGTTTGGCATCATCTGTATATATTATATACATTATATTATCTATATTATATATTTGTTATAGTTGTGTGATGGGTCACTTCCCTTACCCTTCGGTTTGGCATCATCTGTATACATTATATATCGTATATATTTGGTTATAGTTGTGCGTGTGTGTGTGTGAGGAGTCACTTCCCTTACCTTCTTCTCCTTGTAGATGCCCAGCTCCTTCTCCAAGGCGATCTTGGCTTCCTTCTCTGGGACAGGAAACAGGAAGTGAGCAGGAGCATTGAAAGCCTCTTCATATCTAGGTGGTCCCGGGTAAATAAACGGGCACAGGACTCCTGCCAAACACTTTCCCAGGAAATCTCTTCCCATCTTCAGCTCTAAATCGCCAAATTCCACGTTCTAAGGTATTCTACGTTCTACACAGCTCTAGAACAACCACAGCAGCCATTGGATTTCATTTTGATCTGAGGTTGTTTGACTTCATATATTTCCTGTATTTGTTTTTCACCGAGCAGATCAATTTGACAAACTAGATGAACTGTGAAATAGAAGTATCAAAACACTGTATAGGCGTATAGAATGTAAATCAAATCAACATCACTATCAGATTCATTTGATTACACGAACACAATGCAGTATAGCAGACAACAGACAAATCTCCATAAGTAAAAAGCCCTCTCGCACTATTCTATCTCGTTGATAAATAAAATGAGTTAAAGTGGTGCTGAAAGCTGGCAAGCGAACAGCAGCTAGTGGTGGATGCTAGCATGCCAACAGCAGCTAGCGGTGGATGCTAGCATGCCAACGGCAGCTGGCGGTGGATGCTAGCATGCCAACAGCAGCTGGCGGTGGATGCTAGCATGCTAACAGCAGCTAGCGGTGGATGCTAGCATGCCAACAGCAGCTGGCGGTGGATGCTAGCATGCCAACAGCAACTAGTGGTGTATGCTAGCATGCATCGGCAGCTAGCAGTGGAGGCCGGAACGCTAACAGCCACTAGCGGGCGGAGGCTAGCGTACCTTTCTGTTCCTTCAGGTAGTCCGAGTTCTCGGCCATCCACACAGCCGTCTTGATCTTGATTTCATTGTCGTCGAGGAGATACTGGAGCCACACGGAGGGGGAAGGCATTAACACGGAGGATCACCGAGCGATCACAGCGGCACATTCACCTCGACGCACGTCGTTATACGCTGTCGGTTAACCACTCGGCATGTAGCAGCGACGGTGGACTCTACCTGTACGGGCAGGGGGTTAGTCTGGACATGATAGGCTAGTGGTTAGGCTGACTCCCGTGGTTAGTCTGACTCCCGACCCCACCAAGGGTTCCGGGTTTGATCCCCAAAGTCCGCACTGTCCACAGTGTAGCTGTAGGCCTCATAGAGCTCGATGTCCTTCGAGCTCCTTTAGCTACAGAGCGGCTCTGGGCAGCGTCTGCAGTACGAGTCGTCAGTAGCTCAGGAGGTGGAGCGGGTCGGCTGGACGCTAGTTCGATCCCCGGCTACTCCTAGCTGAGTGTTGATGCGTCCCTGAACGAGACGCCCTCACCTCGACTGCTCCTGAAGAGCCGGCTGTCGCCCTGCGAGGTCGACACCGCCGTCGGTGTGGGAAATGAAGGGGTTGCAAGCCGCTTTGGATAAAAGCGGCAGCAAAATCTCTTGAATGTAAACGTAAATTGATTCTCCGCTTGGGGAACACAAGCGCTTGTTCAGCGTCAGCTCGGTCCATCACGCCTCGTTCGGAGACGCCACCAACCGCCCAGAGCAGTCCTTTCCGGTACGTGGGGACGCACCGGGGACCAGACATGACGTCATCAGACCCCCATAAGGACCGGGGCGTTGAGCCCCCCACACAGACAGGGCGCTAGGGGTCTCTGGCTCCATTGTGCTCTGAACACCAGGAGCAGTTTGACTGGCGGGCTGGGCACGGGGGTCTCCCCGGGTCAGGACTCTCGACAGACTTAGTAGGAAAGCTCTCAACACTGGCTGAATGGGGGAGAGCGGGGCGACGGGGACAGGGGGGGGGGAGGGAGAGGGACGATAACCGAGGAAATAAGGGGCAGAGAGGGCAAGGGGAGGGAGTGGAGAGAGCGAGAGAGATAAAGACTGAGAATTAGGCAGAGCGAGAGAGAGAGTGAGAGAGGGAGAGACAGAGAGCGAGAGAAAGGGATAGAGGATTAGTAGAAGAGAGGTCCAACTGGGGGTTTACTCTAAAGCCATCAACCCCCCCCAACCCCGGTTAGTCATTCCTTCAGTGTGAATCCGTGAGACCTTCAATGCGTTGTGTTCACCCACTCACCTGCCCAACCCCAGTACTGTCAATAATGTAGCTTAAGTTCCCCTCAACCGGCACCAAGGTTCAGACTTATGTACTAGTTTCTCATTCTATTGTGTGCAGTGATTTGTTTCCCTCTAATTATCTTTTGTGCTGTACTTCCTGCTGTGACGCCTGAATTTCCTGTGTGGGATATTACTAAGAAACAATCTAACCTCATAACCATTCCTGCACAATGGTGGACCGCCTCCCCGCTGAAAGGCTGTAGGGGTGAGAGCCCTCCCTACCTACCTGCTCCTTAATGACATGCAGCTCAGAGTAATTCCCTGCGAGTCTCGGTGGATGACAGCGAATGCCCCCGGCATAATTAACAAATAACGATCCAACCGTTTTATTTCCTTCAGACCTCCATATGGAACGCCGGTGAAATAAAGCGGTTGGGATCGCTATTCGTGCGTTTGATGCTAATTATAAACCCAGTCGCGCAACGCTGTAGCTCCCGGGCGTGGGGGGGGGTGAGGCGGGGGGGGAGAAAAAGGGTGAGGCGTGACCGCTTCTTACCCGTTCAATCTCGCCGTCGTCGATCCCGCTCAGGTCCAGCTCCCCGCTTTCTCCGGCGTCTGTCAGGGAAGGCAGAGGAACGTCAGGAACACGCAGAACACAAAGCGCTAGGTGCCGCTAGGTGCCGCCATCTTGAAGTAGGGCGGCCATTTTGCCTTGCGCGCTGAAACGATGTGTATTTGAGGGTTAGGCAGGGGAAGAATAATCCAGGTGTTGCACTTCCAATCGGAAGATTCTGGGTCCAAACCCTGATGCACACCAGATCAAATTGTATAGATCCCAGATGGGAATGACAGGTGCCACAGCAGCAGAGTCATAGGACAGTGGAATTAAGTATGAAGGCCAAATCACTGACAGAACACACAGGATGTGTCGTCTCCATGCGAGTTTGACTGGTGAGTTGTGCCGTCCTCTCTGCTCCTTTAGGGACCACAATGGAAATAAGGCTATGGTCTTTTTTTTTGTGTTATCCTTTTGACCTGATGTACATTTGTATGCATACCTTTGTACATATGTCAATAAAGAATTGAAATCAATCAATCAATCCTTAATGAACTGGATAGCTTCGGACAAATGGAGAAACAAAACCTGCCAACAGACGGACATCGTCTCTAAAGCGTCCAGTGAGGTTCTGTGAATAACAGGTTTACAAACGGCAATGGTGAAAGCCCCCCCCCCCCCCCTCTCTTACCACACTTCCTGTACCACTTTAGAGACGGATTAATCAGTAAATAAAATGACTTCCGATAATACGCTAATAGGATTAGCTCCCATTAAGCCGCCCACACACACACACACACACACACACACACACACACACACACACACACACACACACACACACACACACACACACACACACACACACACACACACACACACACACACACACACACACAATTCAATTCACCTAACGCTGGCTAAAATGGGACTGGCTTTTATATTTTGCCTCACTGCCGAACTGAAAACGACAATTTGAGTGTTTTTTGCTGCCGGTCACAGGTCTAAGGAACAGAGACCACAAAGTGTTGCCTTTGTGTGAGAGAAAGGAGGGAGATGGAGGGAGTGATGGGAAGCTCAGGTGAACAAACGCCTCCGTCTGGGAACAACAGGAACCGATTATCTCTAATGGGACAGAGAGGAGGCCGGGACCAGAGGTGCATACACTAGCTTCAGGAGGAGGAGGAGGAGGAGGAGGAGGAGTGGGAGGAGGAAGGATAGATGCAAAGCCTAGTGGTGAGGGCGCCATAACCCCAGCCTGAACGCGACAGACCGAACAGAGCGGGGTGATGTGGGAACGGCCCTCCAGGAGTGTGAGGAGGCTACCAGTTCAGGAGTCAGGAGGGGAGAGCTCTTTGGGTCCCCCCCCCCCCCCCGCTCTGTTCTCTGTCCTCTGAGACGGCCAGGGCGTACCTCCACCCTGGCCGGCTCCTCCAGGAGCTCTGTGGTTTATAAATAGTTCCCGAGCACGACCTTAAACGAGCGCGCTTCCTGTGCTACCAGCGGAGGGAAACCGCCCCACTTCCTGTTGTACAGCCAGAGGAAATCCAGCGCTAATAGCTTTAGTATGCTAGCCTGGCTGCTGCTACTGACGAGGGGATGCCTTTAGACATAAAACATTTGAACCTTTCAAATAAATCTGGTGGGATGAGGGACTTTGGTCAGACAACGCTCACTCACTTTCCCTGCTGCAGTCTCCCCCACTCTCCCACACAGAGAGGAGAGGGGAGGGAGGGAGGGAGGGAGGGAGGGTTATTGCGCCTCATTGCTATGGAGATGCAGGCAGGTAGCTCCTCCCCCCCCACCCCCCCCCCCCTCCTCCCATCCTCCAACAGGCTGACCCCAGAATCACCCCTGCACCCCCACACGTAATGAGACGCTCCACCAGTCAGCAGACAAACTACAGCAACTATAAACACACACACACACACACACACACACACACACACACACACACACACACACACACACACACACACACACACACACACACACACACACACACACACACACACACACACACACACACACCTTTCTCTGGAAAGGAAAAAACAAGAAATATGTAATAATGGGAGGTTTCAGATTATGAAGGAGAGAGGCTCCCATTAACAGATTAGTACACAGCCAGAGGTAGACAGAGGTACGAGCAGAAGGAGGTAGAATGTGGCAGAATAAAGAGAGAAGGAGAGAGAGAGGCCGACGGAGGTAGAAGCAGGAGGAGGTAGAAAGTGGCAGAATAAAGAAAGAAGGAGAGAGAGGCCGACGTAGGTAGAGAGAGGTAGAAGCAGGAGGTAGAAAGTGGCAGAATAAAGAGAGAAGGAGAGAGAGAGGACGACGGAGGTAGAGAGAGGTAGAAGCAGGAGGTACAAAGTGGCAGAATAAAGAAAGAAGGAGAGAGAGAGGCCGACGGAGGTAGAGAGAGGTAGAAGCAGGAGGTAGAAAGTGGCAGAATAAAGAGAGAAGGAGAGAGAGAGGACGACGGAGGTAGAGAGAGGTAGAAGCAGGAGGAGGTAGAAAGTGGCAGAATAAAGAGAGAAGGAGAGAGAGAGGCCGACGGAGGTAGAGAGAGGTAGAAGCAGAAGGAGGTAGAATAAAGAGAGAGGCCAACGGAGGTAGAGAGAGGTAGAAGCAGGAGGAGGTAGAAAGTGGCAGAATAAAGAGAGAAGCAGAGAGAGAGGCTGACGGAGGTAGAGAGGTAGAATAAAGAGAGGCAGAATAAAGAGGGAAGGAGAGAGAGGCCGACGGAGGTAGAGAGAGGTAGAATAAAGAGAATGAATTCACTGATCTCAGTAATCCACGGGTTCACTCATGTGGGGCTTCCCAAGACGGAGGGAAGGAGGGGGAATGAGGGAACGAAGTAGAGAATTGCAATTAAGCTCTTTCTGCCTGATGTCCTCATACCACATGAAGGGGGGGGGTGTGCGTGACACGCGGTCTTCGTGACACCGCCTCACCGCGCTTCAAAGCCCTGCGTGTGCGTGCTTTTGTGTGTGTGTGCCGGGGATTTCCCCGTGACCCTACTCTGTAGTCCTACCTGATCCCCCCCCCCCCCCCCTCACCTGGACCGCCCGGGGTCTGGGGGACCTGCTTTGAACTTCCAGGTGAGGGGATTCCCGTGTGTGTGTGTGTGTGTGTCTCTGTCTCTGTGCGTGTGTCTCTGTGCGTGTCCTTTTGTGTGTGTCTTTTTTTGTGTGTGCGTGTGGGTCTGTGTGCGTGTCTGTGTGTCTCTGTGTGCAGTGCATGCGTCTCTCTCTGTGTCTGTGTGTGTCTCTCTCCCTGTGTCTGTGTGTGTGTCTCTCTCAGTGTCTGTGTGTGTGTCTCTCTCAGTGTCTGTGTGTGTGTCTCTCTCCCTGTGTCTGTGTGTGTCTCTCTCTCTGTGTGTGTGTCTCTCTCTCAGTGTCTGTGTGTGTCTCTCTCAGTGTCTGTGTGCGTCTCTCTCAATGTCTGTGTCTCTCTCCCTCTGTGTGTGTGTGTGTGTGTCTCTGTGTGTGTCTCTCTCAGTGTCTGTGTGTGTGTCTCTCTTTCAGTGTCTGTGTGTGTGTGTGTGCGTCTCTCTCTCTCCCTGTGTGTGTGTCTCTCTCTCCCTCTGTGTGTGAGTGTGTGCAGTGTAGTCCACCCTTTACGAGCCACAGATCAGAGGGGGGGGCAGCAGAGCTCTGGTAGTGCTGTGATGCTTGAGTTAGAGCCAGAGAGACCCCTCTACCAGCAGCGAGTGCTTCATACACACACTGATCTGAGGTCTGCTGGGCGGTGGACCACCTGGAGATGCCCCGGACCGCCTGGGCAAGCAGGGACGTTCTACCACTGCAGGGGGATACGTGTGTGTGTGTGTGTGTGTGTGTGTGTGTGTGTGTGTGTGTGTGTGTGTGTGTGTGTGTGTGTGTGTGTGTGTGTGTGTGTGTGTGTGTGTGTGTGTGTGTGTGTGTGTGTGTGTGTGTGTGTGTGTGTGTCCGACCTTGTGACCCTGGAGAAAGCTTGCCAGAGATTCCTCCTACACACACACACGCCTGCTGCATCCACCAACCAAACAGAAGGGTCACCCAAATACATACACACACACACACCTGCTGCCCATACCCAATACATTCACACACACATGCTCAGTCCACCCTTCATACACCACACACCCCATACAGACATTCACATACACACACTTACCAGCCACACACATAGCTTACACCAGCCAAAAATCCATTTAGACATGCACACACCAACCATACCCCACATTCACACACACATTACTGACCTATCCCTGGTAAGCACGGCCTCCAACGCCTACGTGCAGGCCGTGTGTGCAGGCCGTGTGTGTGTGTGTGTGTGTGTGTGTGTGTGTGTGTGTGTGTGTGTGTGTGTGTCCCAGAGCGATGGGATATACTCCCCGCTGTGTGGTGTATGTTAAATACGTCTCGCGTCTCCACAGTCAAACTAATTAGCTCAGAGCTGAATATTATTATCATCACAGAGCGAGAGACCGTCTCTTATCTGGCCTAGTTAGGACTTTTCTTTCTTTTTCTCCTTTTTTTTTTTTTCCTATATTTCTCAAAACCCGCTCGTTTCAAAATCCAACTAAAAGGGGAGACCGGTTGGCTGCTCCTTCTCCGAATGGTCCGGATCCCTCTCTAAGAGGCTTATCCCAGCCTGATGTTCACATTAATACCGTCACCGCGTTTAAACCCCACTGGAGCCAAGATGGCTGCCCTGGAATCCCTAGAATGCGGGTGGAGAGGAGAGCTTGGCGGTGAGCTCAATCTCATTCTTGTCATAAAATCAATATTACGTCCGCTAATGTACATTGCTGATCCACAACAAGTCCCCTTGTTTTTTTGTTCGGGAATCAGGGCCGTTTCTTGTTTGACTCTATCGGTTTAGAAATGTGGAACTGTGTGTGTTGAGTCTCCTAGTGTCCGGAATGTTCTGCCCAACTGCCCCTGGAATGTCCAGCCAACCGTCGCCGTCGCCACGGCAATGAATCAGCGTTCCGTGTCTGACGCACGGAACCCAACCGCCAAGGACCTCATTAGCATTGGGCCTAGCCTAGCGTAGCATAGCGTAGCCTAAGCAGCCAATGAATGCCAAGCCTTGTAATGAGCAAGGCTCCAATATTAATTCAGGGAATTCAAATGTGGGATTTTTGTTTAATTCATACGTTCAAACGCAGTGTTTTAATTTGACCCTCCGCATAATTAAAGAGGGGGAGGGAGGTTCAAGTGGGTTTATATAATGAGAAGCACGCAAGTGCTCTCAGGGGCTGGGCTAAGGGATTGCTAAAAGCTACGTCAGTTGTTTGGTGGGAAGAGGACATTTTAGTAATAGAGATTCATCTCCTTTTCTGGGTTCCCCCCCACCCCCCCACACACACACACACCTTCTTTACTCACTACCGGAAAATAAAGCAACTAAATCTTAAACCATAACCATACTGTCGGGAGCACGGCTCATGCCACTTGTGCTCTCCGTCAATCACCCCATCTGTTTTTCTGTTGGATAGCTCCCCTGTCTAGCTCACTCTGCCATCTGTCAGTCAAAATAAATGTACTTCTCCCCAGGGGGCGTGGCTCACCACAAAGGGCTATGAATAACAAGGCAGGGGGGCGTGGCCAAACCCTAGTCCCTCCAGATGCTGGTATATATACAGTATGACGGAGCTGTCAGATCCACTAACCAAACACACACCTGTTCTTCGTTAACCACGGTTCGGTCGCTCCCCAGACGGACAGACGGACGGTGACAGTAGAGTAACATCACAACACATTAATATTAATCATTGATAATATCACGTCTGTTGATATTAGCAGCAATATAGGTAGTTGTTAGTACTTCCTCTGTTTAACCCCCGTCCTGCCTCCGCGAGAAGGGACCCATCGATTTCCTCCGTTGCCACGGTGACGGAAAACAACAAGAGGCAGCGACCGGCGGGGAACATCGCGGTACGGAGGACGTGACGGAGCTATAGACACTGCCTTGCTCGCGGGCTGTGTACTCATGACGGTCGATAGCGTTTGGTCATTCATTAAATAGCTAGGCGACGGAAAAACACAGCCCAGCGTGTTTTTGTAGGAGTGTCAGTTCAACAGTGTGTGTGTGTGTGTGTCTATGTACGTGTGCGTGCGTGTGTGTCTGTGTTCGAGGGCACATGCGTGTGTGTGCGTGCCTGCGCATCCGTTAGTGTGTGTCTGCGAATGTCAGCGAGTTTGACAGCGCAAGCGTGTGTAGTTGTGTACGTGGGAGAGCGTGGATGTGTGCGTACGCGTGTGTGAGAGCGTGCGTGTGTGTGTAGGTGTGTGTACACGCGTGTGTGAGAGCGTGCGCGTGTGTGTAGGTGTTGCATTGAGGTGACGGTGGGCGGCGGGGCATCATTGATTGGACTAAGAGCTCCGTTAAAAACAGTGAGCAGCAATCAATGACTGCACTAATGGAGGAGAGAGAGGGGGATGGAGGGGGGGGGGGGGGGGAGAGAAGGGGGTGAGGAAGAGAGGATAATTCACCAGAACATTTAATATATTAATAATCCACAAATACGACAAAAGGGTGCGCTGAAAAGCGCCCTATAAAAACACACAATGAATTATTCAGATTGTTATTATAGAGGTGTTAATAAGTGAACTAGTGCATTACTTTTTAATGACTAGTTAGCGAGGCAGTGACTGCGTGACCTGTGGTCCTCCAAACGTTCCCCAGCCCCACGTTCTCCTCCTCCAGGATCTATCCATCCATCCATCCCATCTCCACGTTCTCCTCCTCCAGGATCTATCCATCCATCCATCCCATCTCCACGTTCTCCTCCTCCAGGATCTACCCATCAGACCGGTGGTTCTCCAAACATCTCCATCAACGCGTTCAGGACGCCCGGGATGAAACCAACTGATCTGCTCTCTTGTCCTCCCTGGCCTCCTCGTATTCCCCCCTTCTCTCCCTCTCCTTCTGGCTCTCCCTCGCTGAGACTCTGCCCTTCCTCCGTTCACTCCCTCCTTCTCTCTCCCTCCTCCTTATTCTCTCCCTTTCTTTCTGTCCTCCCTCCTCTCTCGCTCTCTCCTCCTCTCCTGGTCTTATTTCTCCAGGTACCGATAAGAGGCCTTTCTTCCTCTAGCACCCAAAATGGAAACTATCCAAGCATGCACACACACAAGCCCCATCACTCACACACACACACACACACACACCACAGATGAAAGACTGGGCCTTAATGACAAGGTAGCGGGTCACTTAATACTTCAAAGAGGAGAAAACCCCGCCCCACACACACACACACACACACACACACACACACACACACACACACACACACACACACACACACACACACACACACACACACACACACACACACACACACACACACACACACACACACACACAGGTTTACATAACAATGCACGTGCACTCGGATGAACACGAGCGTGACCAAACACTCGGTGGGTGAGGGCTGGGAGACTGAAGCCGTGATCAAGGGCTATTTAATTAAAGTGAGACGTTACATAAACCACAGGCAGCCTGTGAAGAACGCTCTGTTTACAACTGAGCAGATCTCCTCCTGAGGTTCTGAGCAGACCTCCTCCTGAGGTTCTGAGGAGACCTCCTCCTGAGGTTCTGAGCAGACCTCCTCCTGAGGTTCTGAGGAGACCTCCTCCTGAGGTTCTGAGGAGACCTCCTCCTGAGGTTCTGAGGAGACCTCCTCCTGAGGTTCTGAGGAGACCTCCCCCTGAGGTTCTGAGGAGACCTCCTCCTGAGGTTCTGAGCAGACCTCCTCCTGAGGATCTGAGGAGATCTCCTGAGGTTCTGAGGAGACCTCTTGAGGTTCTGAGCAGACCTCCTCCTGAGGTTCTGAGCAGACCTCCTCCTGAGGTTCTGAGGAGACCTCCTCCAGAGGTTCTGAGGAGACCTCCTCCTGAGGCTCTGAGGAGACCTCCTCCTGAGGTTCTGAGCAGACCTCCTCCTGAGGTTCTGAGGAGACCTCCTCCAGAGGTTCTGAGCAGACCTCCCCCTGAGGCTCTGAGGAGACCTCCTCCTGAGGCTCTGAGGAGACCTCCTGAGGTTCTGAGGAGACCTCCTGAGGTTCTGAGGAGACCTCTTGAGGTTCTGAGCAGACCTCCTCCTGAGGTCCTGAGGAGACCTCCCCCTGAGGTTCTGAGCAGACCTCCTCCTGAGGCTCTGAGGAGACCTCCTGAGGTTCTGACGAGACCTCTTGAGGTTCTGAGCAGACCTCCTCCTGAGGTTCTGAGGAGACCTCCCCCTGAGGTTCTGAGCTGACCTCCTCCTGAGGTTCTGAGCTGACCTCCTCCTGAGGTTCCGAGCAGACCTCCTCCTGAGGTTCTGAGGAGACCTCCTCCTGAGGCTCTGCGCTCTGAGGTCCTCTGCGCTCTGAGGTTCTCACCGTTCTCCTTCTCCTCGTCGACGGCCGTCCTGATGGAGTCCTGGAGCCCCAGGCTGGCGGCGGTGGGCATGGGCCCCAGGATGGACTCCAGCGAGGGGCCTCGGCGCCCTCCCCCCGCTCCCTCCGTCTCCTCCTCGTCATCATCCTCACCGCCTCCTCCTCCTCCTCCTCCTCCTCCCTTCTTCAGATCGGCCAGGGAGAGCTCGCTCAGCTCCTTCCCAAAGTGCTTGGCCACGGCCATCAGCTCCTCGTCCACCTCCTCGTCCACCTCCTCGCCTTCGATCACCTCCGGCGCCGAGTCCGACTCGTCTTGGGGACGGGGAGCACAGAGAGCCGCTCAACACGCCGCTCACAACGGCCGGACGTGGATTCAGTCCAATCAGGGGTGAGCAGCGCGGTTAGTACCGCCCCCGCCCCCGTGTGTGTGTGTGTGTGTGTGTGTGTGTGTGTGTGTGTGTGTGTGTGTGTGTGTGTGTGTGTGTGTGTGTGTGTGTGTGTGTGTGTGTGTGTGTGTGTGTGTGTGTTTGTGTGTGCGCGCGCGTACCGTGTCCGGTGTAGGCAGCGTACACGCCCTTGAGCTTGGGTCTGCAGCTCTCCAGCTCCGTCTCGATCTCGTCGTGGTAGCTCTGGATCTCGCCTGCAGAAGCAGGTACAGTGGTCAGGTTAGAACAGGGAGTCATAAGGGTCGACTGGTATGGCCAGGTGAGATGCACTCGTAGGTGTGGACCAGTTTCTACAGGTGTGGACCAGTTTCTACAGGTGTGGACCAGTTTCTACAGGTGTGGACCAGTTTCTACAGGTGTGGACCAGTTTCTAAAGGTGTTGACCTGTAGAAACAGGTCTTGACCTGTAGAAACAGGTGTCGACATATTACTACAGGTCTTGACCTGTAGAAACAGGTGTCGACATGTTTCTACCGGTGTTAACATGTTTCTATATGTTTCTACGGGTGTTGATGCACAGGTATGCCTCTAGCCGACAACAGCTCAAAAGAACGTCCCCCTGTTTCCAGAAGCCTAATGAAAGGGAGGTTTGCTAGCAAGCCGACAGAATCACATCACACCCACTCAACTCACTTAAAGCCGATAAACATTTCTACATTTACATTCTCCAATGCTCAGCGACTGCAGCTGAACTAAACCGCAGAACCGAGAAATTCTACAAAAGTTAGCCTTGCTTCTCTCCGCAGCCCCCAGGTTCAGAGATAACAGAGGCCGTCTCGACTCCAAGCCAAGGTCAGACAGCGCTCCGTCTCTTCTGGGAAGGACACCGTTGCCAAGCGTCTGGTCTTTTGTTCGCCTTATCAGGGCGTGGGCCCGAGGAAAGCTCGAGGCCTCCTCGCTCGACGGAGCCGACTTCAAACGAAACCGGAGAGGGCTTCACAGCTCACCTTCCACGTCCACCATCTTCTTCTCCAGCTCCATCTCTAGCTGCAGGGGCAGAACGAGGAGAACAAGGAGGAGGAGATTCGGTTACAGCGGAACGAGGTGCTGTGTGTGTGTGTGTGTGTGTGTAGGGGGCTGGGCTGGGGGGCTGATACCGGGGTCAGATATCACAGACCCAGCGGGGTTCTTCAACAGTCACCCGGTGAGTACCCGGGTCTGTTGATGACTCAGCAGACATTCAATATGAGACATGACCGTGGGGGGGGGGGGGGGGGGGGGGAGGGGGGCATTCCCTACAGCCCCGCGAGTCACAGACATGTCACGGTTTCCTGTCACAACGTCTGAGCTCAGAACTCTTCTCAGGGAGTCTGCATTCCCTGGAGCCGAAGCCCAGGAAGACGCTTTGGTTCTGCGTTCAGATCCAACGGCAGGGCCTATAGAAGAGAGGGAGTCTCCGCCGGCTGTTCACTGATTACCAGAACCCACATGCGTGTTTGAGGAGGCACATGTGGAAACGTTCCGGTGGTTCTTTCCCATGATGCATCAGGACATCGTTAGACGAATGTGTTCCATTAAAGTTCTGAAGTTTTTGATGAAGTATAACCGTTGTGTGGGATAGTTGTAAGTGTGCTTGGACGCCTCAGTCTCGCCTGGGAGTGGCCTTGGAACAAAGTGTTTCTGCTTTAATGAGTCACTAAGAGGGACTGACTGACTGAGTGAGTGCCTGAGTGAGTGAGTGAGTGAGTGAGTGAGTGAGTGAGTGAGTGAGTGAGTGAGTGAGTGAGTGAGTGAGTGAGTGAGAGAGAGTGTTTGTTTCAGGGTCTGCTGTGTTAGGGTACGGGGTGAGAGGTCACGGTGAGAGCTCCTACCTCTGCCATTTTGTTCTTGGTCTTCCCGGCGGTGAAGGAGGGGGGGTCACACTCCGTGGCCAGGTCCACCTTCATGAACTCCTCCACCGTCAGGTGGCTGGTGGGCGTGGCCTCAAACTCTGTCAACCTGCCGACCAATCCCAGCCAAGATACAAGACGTTAGTTGTAATTGCGAAAATAAAATAAGGGTTTTAAAACATCCCTGATAAGTTCAAAACCAAAACACCATCGATAAGAAATAATTTGATAATAATAAAACTTTACGGAAAAGTGAACACCTTATTGACCACATCAAATAAAACTTTATTGAAAAGATAAAAAAATGTTATTGACCAGACGGAACAGTTCATGGATCCCAGGGAGGTGGGCCCAGAAGGTTGTGGGGGGGGGGGTCTGCTCACCGTTTCCTCAGTGTGGCCTCACACACCTTCACCACCGCGATGATCTCCTTGATGGTGCGGCGGAAATCGTGCATGCGAGCGGCGACCAGCAGAGCTGCGGACGCAGAACATCAGAACGCCAGAACATTACTGTACAACGTCAGAGCATCAGAACGTCAGAACATTAGAACATTACGGAACAACGTCAGAACATAAGAACGTCAGATCATTACGTCACAACGCCAGAACATAACATTAGAACATTACATTACGTCAGATCATAAGAACGTCAGAACATTATGTTACAATGTCAGAACATCAGAACGCCAGAACATTACTGTACAACGTCAGAGCATCAGAACGCCAGAACATTAGAACATTACGGAACAACGTCAGAACATAAGAACGTCAGATCATTACGTTACAATGTCAGAACATAACATTAGAACATTACATTACGTCAGAACATAAGAACGTCAGAACATTACGTTACAACGCCAGAACATAACATTACATTACGTCAGAACATAAGAACGTCAGAACATTATGTTGCAACGTCAGAACCCGATTAGCCTTAGGAACCCCTGCCCGATCATTGCACCATTAGGTCTGTGCTCCCTTAGCAGACGCCTTTACCCTAGCCCCTTAGAGTGAGTCCTAGATACATGTCCCCAGGTAGAGGGAGGTGAGGGCTCATCTTGCCCGGGGATGCCTCAGGGTAGACTGGACCTCTGGGGATCGAACCCAGGAAGACGTCCATTAACCAGTAGCCCCTCCCACAGGCAGCGAACCTATCAATAGCCTGGGGAGGGGGGGGGGGAGGGGGGGGGGGGGGGGGGGGGCACGCCCGGTCCGCGTGTTCCACCAGCGATCGCGGGACACTGGAGGACCGGTGTTCCTCATTGTTATTGTTACGCAACGAGCTGCAGCGGGGCCCTGGAGGAGCGCGGTTACATAAGGGTGATTAGTGCACCATCCCTCCAGAGGCTTCTCCACCCGCCTCCTCCTCCTAGCCTCCGACTCCTCCTAAACCCACAGCCGCCGCCGCCGCCGCGCTGAACTAGTTCACTCAATGCCCGGGCTCCTCTCCTCGCTGTGATCTGATCAAGCTCTTTGCGCGCGTTTCAAAAGAGACAGCGAGACGTCCCGGAACTCTGAAAACAAAAGGCGGAGCGGAGACGTCTGTTCTCCAAACTCTCAAGATAAACATCCCGTCTCTCCCCGGGCATCGCCGCGTCTAACTAACCAACCCTCCCTCACATCTCTCCCCGTCTCCTTTAATGATTCATGAGCATCGGCCATCAATTATTCAGCCCCAGCGGCGGAGGATGACGCGAACACGGACGCAGTTTCACTGAGCGGACGGGGGCGTGCACGAACCAGGGGCGTGCACGAACCAGGGGCGTGCACTAACCAGGGGCGTGCACGAACCAGGGGCGTGCACGAACCAGGGGCGTGCACGAACCAGGGGCGTGCACGAACCAGGGGCGTGCACGAACCAGGGAGAGTGTACGGCCGGGAGCATGCACTAACCAGGGCCGTGCACTAACCAGGGGTGTGCACGAACGGGGCGTACACGACCAGGATTGGCACGTCCAGGAGCGGGCACAACCAGAAGCGCGCACCATCGGGAGCGTGCACGACCAGTGGAGTGCACGTCTTGGTGTCGTCATGGTATCGTCATGGTAGCGTCGCCATAGTGACGTCACAGTGATGTCACACTGATGTCACGTTTCGTCAAAACGATGTCATGTTGGCATCATGGTGATATTGAGATGGCGTGATGTCACCGTGATGTCACGGCGAGGTCACGGCGAGGTCACGGGGAGGTCACGGGGAGGTCACCCACCTGCCCCACAGAGGCCAGAGGGCCTCCGTCCCGTGTGCATCCAGTCCCTCTTCATCCTCTGGAGGAGGCGCAGCGCCGTCATCGACACGTCCCGGTTCTTCTCCCCGAACTCCAGCAGCTGGGCGAAGCGCGGGATGTACAGACACGGGTCTACACAACAACAACAACAACAACAACAACAGGTCAACACACTGGGCAACACCAGGCCACGGTCTGGAGGAGGCAAACAGATCGATAAACAACGGCGCATGCACAAGAATACAAATCACAACAACAGCTGAACAACAGACGCACACAGATAAGAGACAACACAGAGGTAAACAAAAACACCACAGGTAAGAGAACAACACAGAGGTAAACAACAACACCACAGGTAAGAGAACAACACAGAGGTAAACAACAACACCACAGGTAAGACACAACACAGAGGTAAACAACAACACCACAGGTAAGACACAACACAGAGGTAAACAGCAACACCACAGGTAAGACACAACACAGAGGTAAACAGCAACACCACAGGTAAGACACAACACAGAGGTAAACAACAACACCACAGGTAAGACACAACACAGAGGTAAACAACAAGACCACAGGTAAGGGACAACACAGAGGTAAACAACAACACCACAGGTAAGACACAACACAGAGGTAAACAACAACACCACAGGTAAGACACAACACAGAGGTAAACAGCAACACCACAGGTAAGAAACAACACAGAGGTAAACAGCAACACCACAGGTAAGACACAACACAGAGGTAAACAACAACACCACAGGTAAGACACAACACAGAGGTAAACAACAACACCACAGGTAAGGGACAACACAGAGGTAAACAACAACACCACAGGTAAGGGACAACACAGAGGTAAACAACAACATCACAGGTAAGACACAACACAGAGGTAAACAACAACACCACAGGTAAGGGACAACACAGCGGAGCTCCCGGTGAGTCCTAGGAGTCTGGAACCAGCGCTAAACGTTGGTTTAACCAGCGGCTCTGCGGCGCCGTTACTGTGCGCTACGCTGGGATTACATCACGAGGCGGGGAGGCAGGCTAGCCTAGTGGTGACGGCGTTTGTCCCACAGCCAAACGGGTGTGGGTTTGATTCCCAGTGTCTACCCTGCAGGCATCAGCCACCCCTTGGATAAAGGCATCTGCCAAGTGACTAAATGTTTAATTATTAAAAGGCAGCTCTCGGTTGGTCGGACGAGGAGTGAGTCTACCCCCTCATTGGCTGAGCAGTCTCCCTCACACGACCATCATGTGACCTCCGAACCCTAGACCTGAGGGTCTTCTGAGAACGGGCCTAAGTAGAACCTGGGCCCTGGTTATGGAACCCAAGCCACCATGAATCCCGGACCTCAGCCAGTCCTGGTCTTGTGACCAGACCAGGCCTTGAGCCGTTGGCTCACAGGAGAACCAGACTCCTAACACTCTCTTTTTGGTGGAACTGTTCTCCTGCTGACCGCCGCAGAACCAAGAAGGAGCAGAAGTCTTATTTTAACCATGAGCTAAACGCTGCATCCCATTCGGGGCTTTCTCTCCTGACAAAACTTTTTTTTTTTTTTTTTTTTTTTTAGATCTTCAGCAAATCCAAGCAATAAAGTTTAACAACGTATCAAAACCTCCAGGACATAATAACTGCTCTACCATCGTAGCGCTTTACAGGGGGGAGGAGGGGAGGGGGGAGAGAGGAGAGGAGAGGGGAAGAGAGAGGAGAGGAGGGGAGGAGCAGAGGGAGGAGAGGAGAGGGGAGGAGGAGAGGAGAGGAGAGGAGTAGAGAGGAGAGGAGAGGAGAGGAGAGGAGAGGAGAGGAGAGGAGTAGAGAGGAGAGGAGTAGAGAGGAGAGGAGTAGAGAGGAGAGGGGAGGGGAGAGAGGAGAGGAGGGGAGCAGCAGAGAGGAGAGGGGAGGAGGAGAGAGGAGAGGAGGGGAGGAGCAGAGAGGAGAGGGGAGGGGAGAGAGGAGAGGAGGGGAGGAGCAGAGAGGAGAGGGGAGGGGAGGAGAAGAGGGGAGAGGAGAGGAGCAGAGAAGAGAGGAGGTGAGGAGAGGAGGAACAGGGAGGACTGGAGGAGGAGCAGAGAGGAGCTCAGAGGAGTCATAGCTGGGATGTGATGCGTTTAAAGAGCTCTTCTCTGGAAAGCAGGGCTGGAAATAGGATCCCTCCCTCCCCCCCTCCCCCCCACCCCCCCTCCACCACCACCACACAGCCAGGCCCTCTCCAGCCCAGCCCAGCCCGAGACCAGACTGGGAGGAGGCCCGACTGAACCAGACCGGCCCGGATCCCAGAGGACCTGGGAACTATTAAAAACAGTGCCGACTTCCAGAGTAACCGGAGGTCAGAGCACGGTGGAGGAGCCCGTCAGCTGAGCGCACCTACCAGCCCCTTTAGAACACTACAGCCCGCTCCCCCTCTTCAGCAGGGCAACCTGACTCACTCTCTTCCTCTCTCTTTATTTGAGAGACTCGTCTCCCTCCCTCCCTCCCTCCCACCCTCCCCGTTATTTAGGCTACCCCAATCTCTCTCGCCCGGACTATTATGCCTATCAAAAGCTCTCGGCCTCTCCTTACTTTGCAATTAGCAAACGCTTCTTCTACAATGACGATAAGAATCAGACCACGGCAGCTAAATGGGCTTATTTGTCTATTCAAACAAAAATACTAATGTAACGGGACACCTCCTAAAAGTTCACATTTTTCGTTGCATATTTAGCACATATCGTCTCGATTCATTTATTATGAATGACATTCGTTTAAGTTTGGCCCCGAAACACAATTGGCCCTCAGAAAGCCGCGGCAGACTGTGTATTGAGAACGTGTATTGTGTGGCCAGTCGACCGAGAAACATTGACAGAATCCAAGCAATACAAACACTTTGTTAGCACAGCTTTCTGCCGGGAGGAGGAGCAGACAATACGAGCTCTGTTAGACAACGGGCGCCGCTCGTCGAGGAGGACAAGGGGGCAAGGAAGGGAACGGAGAAGAAAAGCCACGATTTGCATCTCCTGAATTTCACTGGAGCGCACTGACGCATTCTGCAGGAGGGGGGCGGGGCGTCGTGCTGCTGACGCCACCGCCCAGACCGGATCCCATTGGTCTAACGCCAGCTGGGCTTCAGTGGGGGGGATAGGAGCCAAAATAAAAATTAGAACAGACCTCAGTAAAAGAAAAAAAAACGCCACTCCAGCACCAGCAGCGATTAAATCGGATTCCCATCGCGGAGCGGACACATCCCGTATGAACGGACGTCGCTACTGCTTCTGCCGACGTTTACGCGTGTCGGAGGAAAACAAGGGTCGTTCATAACGGAGGATCGTATCAGCGCGGTGCCCGTCCGGATCACCGTTTCGCCGTAAAAAGGGAAACCACGGAAAGCTTCGCGGATCCCCTCCGTGGAGGAGATTAAAAAAGCGGTCCAAGGAAAAAGTGGTTTCCATTGAAGTTGGCGAAGGGACTCGGTCGCTCGGATATATCCCCATGACGCGCCGAGGCTTCCTCTTCCAATTGATCCGCGGTTAGTCAACTTTTTACGCGTTGTCTAGGCTGATCGGTTCCCCCCACACTCAGACGTCAACACGGCTGAACCCGTCCCGGAGAGGAGAGCCACCGATCAGCTGCGTTCCCCGGGACGGTAGGACGGAGGCGGGCCGATGCCCACAGCGGACTGCAGGCTCCTGCACCATGGCCGGATCATGAGGTGTCTGTCCTTCCTGCTCCTGCTTCCAGAAACGCTCAAGAAGAGGTCCAAGAAGAGCGGAACTAGCCTCCCGCTGTGCTACGAGCTGTTCTCCCTGTCGCTGGCGAAGAGGAAGAGGATGGCCGCCGAACTCCACAGCACCGCCAACAGCAACCTGGCGAACCAGCGCTCCAACAACACCTCCTCCACCACCACTACGGTGACGGCCGGGGACAAGCCCGAGAAAGACTCGCCGGTCAACCGGTCCTCGGCCACCCTGTCCTCCACCAACTCCTCCATCTCCCCCTCCTCCTCCTCCCACCACAACATCAACAACAACAACCTGGACGCGCCGAGTTGGGCGTGCAGTCACCCGACTCTGCGGGAGAGGTAGGACAGAGGACTTCCTCCAGATAGCCCATGTAGCCTTGTTGAATGTCCCTGGTCCCTCAATGAATGTCCCCCTTATTGAATGTCATGTCACTCGTTTGTTTGACGAGAACGCCTTCGGCGCACAGATCGTCAATAAGACGACCTGTGTGCATGAGCAGATGAGGACGAAGTGCAACCCGCATGTTTAGTCCATCCATCATATCATAATAAAAAGAAGTCACAGACGCCTTCAGTGTGAGAGGATTTGAGACCTGAGCCTCCATTCTCCTCCTCCTCCTCCTTCTGCAGGAACGCGCTGATGTTCAACAACGAGCTGATGGCTGACGTTCACTTCATCGTGGGACCGTCCGGCGAGTCGAGACGGCTCCCGGCCCACAAGGTAAACCCAGCCCCGGTACTAGACCTCTTGTGGTTTGACGTCTATGGCAGTTCTGCGTGCGACGGGGTTAAATCGGGACGCAGACACCAATGAAAGGGTTTTCCTTGAAGGGATTCAGGGTCGACATGTGTTCTGCTGTCGGCAGCGACACCCTGATTCCACAGAGTCATAGCTGTCCATCTTATTTTGGTATTGCCCTAGGGGTCCATCATACTTTTTTTTTTTGGTACACATAGTTAACCTCATAGCGTAATTGCCCAAGTCCTATTGGGATGGGAGAATAGAGTTCAGTTAGATATCATAATGTGGCCAAAATATGAATTAGGCAATTATGCAATGAGGCAAACGACATGTAACACCAGAGTTAGAACCAGTCATCACGTCAGTGGGTCAAATCAAAGGAGGTTAAATGAACCTAATCCAATCCCAGTCCCTCCCAGTACATGAACCTAACCCCTTCCCTGTCTCCCAGTACATGAACCTAACCCCATCCCTGTCTCCCAGTACATGAGCCCAACCCCTCCCAGTCCCTTCCCAGTCCATGAACCTAAACCTCCTTCTCTCTCCCAGTACGTGCTGGCGGTGGGCAGCTCAGTGTTCGGCGCCATGTTCTACGGCGACCTGGCCGAGGAGTCGGGCGAGATCCACATCCCCGACGTGGAGCCCGCCGCCTTCCTCATCCTGCTCAAGTAAGCATGGCCGCCTCCCGGGAACGCTCCCGGGGCCGTACCCGCCACGAGCGCAGCCGACGGGCCGCGCGGTGTCACTTCAAAGAGCGTTATCACACACCCTTTAAAGCTCCGCCGGTGGCGTGCTGTAATTGCCCGTCCTCCCCCCTCATTGTTGGAACTTGAAACGCTTTTTTATTATTTGCCAGCCGTCTCCATCCGTAGCGATCCACCCTTTGAAGAGGAGTGTAAAAATGCATCGTTGCGGTTATAAATAGGTCGCTTTTGTTTAGTTGCTTGTTCGACAGAACAGGGCACCAGCGCTGTACAGCGTGTGCCTGCTGTCGTCTTCCTGTATCCAACCGGAACGTGGACACACACACACACACACACACACACACACACACACACACACACACACACACACACACACACACACACACACACACACACACACACACACACACACACACACACACACACACACACACACACACACACAAAGTCTGCCCGTGAGCAAGGCAAGGGCACTGCTGCTGGAGTTGGTTCCCGGGCGCCTCACTACAGTGTGCCGGCCCCTGGCCCCTAGCGTAGGACTGAATGAACCCCGCCCCCCCCCAGGGACTAACACACTGCTGCCCCCCCCCCCCCCCCCCCCCCCCCCCCCCCCTCCAGGTACATGTACAGCGACGAGATCGACCTGGACGCCGACACCGTGCTCGCCACGCTCTACGCCGCCAAGAAGTACATGGTGGCGGCGCTGGCCCGTGCCTGCGTCACCTTCCTGGAGAGCAGCCTGGAGGCGCGCAACGCCTGCGTGCTGCTCTCCCAGAGCCGGCTGTTCGAGGAGCCCGAGCTGACCACGCGCTGCTGGGAGGTCATCGACGCCCAGGCCCTGCTCGCGCTGCGCTCCGAGGGCTTCGGCGACATCGACCGGCCCACGCTGGAGGTGATCCTGCGGCGCGAGACCCTCAACGCCGCCGAGGCCGTGGTCTTCCAGGCCGCGCTGGGCTGGGCCGTGGCCGAGTGCCGGCGGCGGGGGGTGAGCCCCACGCCGGGGAACAAGCGCGAGGCGCTGGGCAAGGCGCTGTACCTGCTGCGCCTGCCCACCATGAGCCTGGAGGAGTTTGCGGACGGCGCGGCGCAGGCGGGCGTGCTGACGCTGGAGGAGACGCACGCCGTGTTCCTGTGGTACACGGCCGCCGTCAAGCCGCAGCTGGGCTTCCCGCTGGCGCCGCGGGCCGGCCTGGCGCCGCAGCACTGCCACCGCTTCCAGTCGTCGGCGTACCGCAGCAACCAGTGGCGCTACCGCGGCCGCTGCGACAGCATCCAGTTCGCCGCCGACCGCCGCGTCTTCGTCGCGGGCCTCGGCCTCTACGGCTCCAGCGGCGGCAAGGCCGAGTACGGCGTCCGCATCGAGCTGAAGCGGCAGGGCGCCACGCTGGCGACGCGCAGCACGGCGTTCGTGTCCGACGGCTCCAGCGGGACCTTCCCGGTGTGGTTCGAGCACCCGGTGCAGGTGGAGCAGGACTCCTTCTACACCGTCAGCGTGGTGCTGGACGGCAACGAGCTCAGCTACTTCGGCCAGGAGGGCATGACCGAGGTGCAGTGCGGCAAGGTCACCTTCCAGTTCCAGTGCTCGTCGGACAGCACCAACGGCACCGGGGTGCAGGGGGGGCAGATCCCCGAGCTGGTCTTCTACGCATGAGCCACTGGGACCCCCCTTGGGGGGGGGGGGGGGTGGGAGTCTGGAGCACATTGCCGGACTCCACTCTTAAGCCTTTAAGTTCACGTAGCATAACGACACTCCGTAGCGGCCCGCCTAGCGGCCTAGTTACTTCTCTCAGACACTATTTAATAAACGGTGAAGGAGCCATTTTATCCTATTTATTTGAACGTTATTATTTTTTAATTTAATTATTTTTGTTACATGAAATGGAGAAGGACGATGGCGCGGGTCACGTGACCGGTCGTGCTGCTGAAGACTCCCCCGCTAGCGATGTGATTTGGTGTTAGCCGCCTTAAGGAGCGAGGTTCAGGGACGCTCGCCTCTCCGCGTCGAGCACGGAGCTTCTTGCGGCAGGATGGGAGCTAGGCTAAGCTAACGCCGCTCCATACAGCCTCCAGGAACCTCGGCGAGGGATGCCTTGTTGGGGTGCTGCTAGCCTGATGCTGTTAGCGCTATTAGCTCTGAAGGCTAATGTGATCGAGCCAAGCAGTGACTGTGGAAAATCCTCACGTCGGATTGGTGGAGGCCCTCGCACGCGGGCGATACCGTAGCCAATCTGGACGGGCCGCACAAGAAGCAACAACGCTCATGTTTAGGGTTTGAATTAACATTGAAATAAATAAGGAAGAATTCCCTGTAAACAGAAAACTAAAGTTGTTTTGCACCAGGGAGACGGACTCCGTAACGTTGCATCTTTTGTAAAAAACAACATTTGTTCAAACTGTTGGCAGCTTGATGCTGCTGAAACTGCTGTGTTCTAAATGCTTGTGACCCTGAGAAACATAAAGGTTATCACGTGACTGAGCCAGCGTTGTCCACTGCTCTTCATTTGGTCTGAACTCCTTTTGGAGGGACAACAGCGCCCTCTGTGTTCACCAGAGAGTACTACACTGCGGGAACGACCCCTCGTAGGTCAAATGTTATATCACAGTAGTGTATTTAAGTAGCTTAAATCATAAACTACACCAAGAACTTCTGTGATCTTAACATAGGAAATAAATGCAGCTGACGTCCAAATATAAAGATTGAGACAACCATTATCTTTGGTGTAATGTGTTCAGATAAAACGGCCAGCAGAATGGCCATCCTACTCTATTAACTAGAGGGCTTAGTCTTTAAAAACGTAATTAAAGTTAAAATGAGATGTTAGCAGATGAACCATTCCCGTAGCTATTGTAAAGTACAGGGTGTTGTGAATAACTTGACCAGTAATATGGGCATTGTGGGCTAACAGTAATAGTTACTAGAGGGTGCGTAGGCTAACCCTAACAGTAATAGCAACTAGAGGGTGTGTAGGCTAACCCTAACAGTAATACTAAATAGAGGGAGTGTGGGGCAACAGTAATAGTAAGCAGAGGGTCAGTACCTATGGCCGGGGCGTTGATGCAGAGCTCTCGGGCCAGGACCAGGAAGGTTCTGCCCAGGATGTACACGTTCACCTGCAGAGACAAGAACCAGGAAGTCACGACACAATCACCATGACAGCCGGGAGACGACGGCGGTAAACCAGGCTGCTCTCTGTAGAGTTCCTGTTGGGTTCTCAGCGTTTAGTCTGTTTAAAAGTCAGCATCCTGAACCCCCCCAAAAAAATCTCTACTACATAAACATCTAGTCAAGGGGGACGCTCAAACCCCTCTTCCTGGTTGTGACGTCATCAGTGTGTTCCCCCTTATCAGGGGGTTGAGGACTGAATCAGTGTTCCTGGAAGCCATCGGACCAGACCCAAAACCCACCCTGGCTGAACAGAGGCTGATCCCCAGGGTGATTCACATGTCATATTACACACACAACCGCTGGGAGTCAAGTGTTTCATACGGGCAGGCAGTGGGAGGGGAGAAACCTTCCCCCAGGGAGAGGTCGTGAACCGTGGGTCGACTCTCGCCTGTCCCGCCCAGACCTCCACGGGGGGGTCTCTCTGGTGTGGCTCCCGGGCCAGAAGGACTCTCCCTCTCCCTGGGCCCGTCTGGAGCCACACGGCGCTATTCCTGGACGCCTCTGAACAGAGCGGGCGAACGCCGCAGTGGGCAGAATGTGGAGCGGGCGAAGACACCGCTGATCAGTCAAGAGACTAGAGAGAAAAGACTGGACTAGAGACTAGAGGATAGAAGGGACTAAAGACTGGTGACAAGAGACGGGAGACTAGAGGGTAGAAGAGACTAAAGACTGGCGACAAGAGACGGGAGACTAGAGGGTAGAATAGACTAAAGACTGGCGACAAGAGACGGGAGACTAGAGGGTAGAAGAGACTAAAGACTGGCGACAAGCGACGGGAAACTAGAGACTAGAGGGTAGAAGAGACTAAAGACTGGCGACAAGAGACGGGAGACTAGTGACTAGATGAGATTAGTGACGCTACAGAAAAGGGACTACAGAGACTAGAACAGACAACATGGTATTTTTCATGTGAAGCACTTTGTAACAGTTTGCGTAGTAAAGTAAAAGTGCTAGATGAATACATCTTTACTGACGTAATGCATGGGGACAACATTTACTATTGACTATATAACTACAGACAAGCGTACAGAAAGATCAGAGATTAGAGCAGAGACACTACAGACAGAGACCAGATACTACACCAGACAGACTACAGACAGAGAATGGACAGACTAGTAACTACAGCAGACGGACTACAGACGAGAGCAACCCGCCTCCGTGTAGAATCCTTGAGGTTCTTCAGGTCTGATCCTCACAACATGAACAACCAATAACGACTCACAAGCTGATGACTACACACGTCAGCATGGCTCACACAGGCACGAGGCATGACTGTGTGAGTGAGTGAGTGAGTCATCAGACATTAAAGACAACGTGACATTTCTACTCGTTTCTGTCAGGAAGTACAAGATCACGTCTTGATGAATCATGGGAAATAAAATAGCCACCAGAACAGTGTGTCTGGGTGGTGAGTCCAGTCAGACTTCACCGGCAGTCCAACCCCCCCCCCCCCCCCCCCCCCCCCCCCCCCCCCCTTGACCACTCCCAGAGCCCCAGCCTCCCCCCGAGACCACCACCCGACCACACCCTCCCACTGGATCACCGCCCCCTCCTGCAAAACCACTTCCTTACTGTTAATCCCAGGCAGGGTTGGGGGGGGGGGGGGGGGGGTGGAGTCCTCCACCAGGACAGCTGGCAGCATATAAATATCAACGTCCCACCAGCTGTGACGCAGGGAGAGGCACCCTCCCCCCCCCCCCCCTACACATCCTGACCCACTCTGTTGCTGCAGCCAATAAAACAGCCCACCAATCAGAGTGTGTGTGTGTGTGTGTGTGTGTTCTAAATTTACACACTCATACCTCAACATGTGCACAGACGTGACACGCCCCCCACACACACACACACACACACACACATTCTCGGGGGTTAATAAAAGGCTTGAGACGACAGCGGGCGCGTCATCTAAATACTTTACGTTGTTCCTTCTGCTGCGGTGAAACATCTTGTTAGCAGGAACCCCTCACTTCAGTCAGGACCTCTCGGAGTAACAAGTCCCCGACAACACCCACCCCTCCTACACACTCACTGCATGTTGTACGTCCTGGCACTTAATGTACGCACTTATTGTCTGTTGTAAGTCCTAGCACTTAATGTACGCACTTATTGTATGTGGTACTTAGTTATAGTACTTGTGTAGTGTCTTATCCTAGCTGTCTATGTTGGGTACGGGGAATGGGTTAACCTAGTAATTGTTAGTGCTTGGCACTTGCTTTTATTGACATCGTCACTGTACCGACAGAGATCGACTGTTGGTTCACCCTCTTCTGACAAATGTACTTATTGTGAGACGCTCTGGATAAAAGCGTCTGCTAAACGCCCTAAATGTAAATGCAAGTCAGATTGATCTTTCCCCGAGTCACCTGACCCTCGGCTGAACACACAGCCGGTTACAGGGGCCGTAACAAATCCACCACTCATCGTTTAGTGGAGTTAAATATTAACCTGGCATCATCCTTGCATATTTAATGATCGACATCTGTGGTCATCCTGCCCCCCCCCCCCCCCCCCCCTCCAACCCGAGGTGGAGTAGACCATAAAGCGCTGGGCGATGACAGGGTTATTATGGGAGGTATCGACTTTCTGGCGCGGTCGCCATGGTAACGTACCTGCACGATGTCACTGAGGTCCAGCAGCATGTCTGAGGGATGATGCCGTTAAGGTCTCTCTCTCTCTCTCTCTCTCTCTCTCTCTCTCTCTCTCTCTCTCTCTCTCTCTCTCTCTCTCTCTCTCTCTCTCTCTCTCTCTCTCTCTCTCTCTCTCTCTCTCTCTCTCTCTCTCTCTCTCTCTCTCTCTCTCTCTCTCTCTCTCTCTCTCTCTCTCTCTGATCCAACGCTAACAGACTACTAACCATCACTAACCACCTGTACCCAACGCTAACCTGCTGTATCTAACTGACCAACACTAACCAACTGTATCTAACTAACACTAACCTACTGTATCCAACTAACCTACTGTATCTAACTAACCAACACTAACCTACTGTATCTAACTAACCAACACTAACCTACTGTATCTAACTAACCAACACTAACCTACTGTATCTAACCACGCAACGCTAACACACTACATCTAACCGCTAATTACGGAACGTCGCCACCGGCGGCGGCGCGGCCGTGGTAACCAAGGATACGGGGCGTGCCCTCGGTGCGGCAGACCAGGTAGAGGCAGGCGGCGACCACGTGGGCGGAGCGGCGGCCGTAGGTCAGCCGCTTGGACAGCGCCATCTTGTAGAAGTTGTAGGCCGTGTCCAGACAGTGCTGGTTCATCTGCAGCGAGCGGCCCAGAGTGGTGATGCTGTTCCTCGCTGGAGACACACACGCGCACGTTAATGCACAACGCTACACACACGCTACATACTAATACAAAGTACACACATTAGTACACAAATACACAACACTACACACATGTTACATACTAATACAAAGTACACACATTAACACACAAATAATAAAAAGGCACAATACACACACACGATACATATCAATACACTCACACATATTGTGTGTTTGTGTATTATTGTGGGTATTAATTTGCGTATTATGTGTGTCTGTATATATGTATCATCCCTGTGTAGTATTAATGTGCGAGTGTATTGATACGTATCGTGTGTGTATTGTGTGTCATTTGTCTATTAATGCGTGTATTTTGTATTAATATGTAGCATGTGTGTAGTATTGTGTACAACCAAACAATTCACACAGTAATACACACCACACACACACACACAATTCCCATCGTAATACACACACACACACACACAGACACAACCAAACACAATTCCCACAGTAACACCTGTGTGTGTGTGGGGATGTTATTACTCTGCGCAATAACTCACACACACACCTCCTCCCACCACAACAGTCATTCCAGGTGGAACAGAGGGAGGTCGCGACCTCCGTCTCTACTGACGACATCACGGCCAGATGTTTCCCCGGGAGGGAACGTCTGGAGCCGCCGATGATGTCATCAGACGAGGTGAGGGAGAAGGTTCTCGTGGGGGCTGTGTGATCTCTACAGGGTGCCTCTCTGACACACACAAACTAGGAACCTTGATAATCAACTTAGGAACCTTGATAGCCCTCTAGGAGCCTTGATACATTTCTAGGAACCTTGTTGCCCCTCTAGGAACACACACACACACACACACACACACACACACACACACACACACACACACACACACACACACAAAGGGAGAGTGGGGGAAGGCTGCGTCCTATTAGGATCCCTTTAATCTCCCCTCCCCTCTAGGAACCTTGATATACCGCTCTAGGAACCTTGTTGCTACTGTAGGAACCTTGGAACCCCTCTAGGAACCTTGAGAGGTACGTATTGATGACAATTGTACATGAATGAAGATACTATGTCATTAACATAAGCAGTAGCATAATAGCATAACAAATAAAAGCATAATTTCTAACAGATTGAGATGAGTCGAGTCCCATCGTGCAGTTCTACGCAGACATTCTGTCAGAATGAGCCATGGAGGAGTGTGTTTCATGTGGTGGTGACTCGTGTGTAGTTCGTGAGAAGCAGGGATAGCTCCGAGTGTGAGACATAACGTGAGCACGAGGCTCTAGACAGATAAATATCTAGTTTTTCTTCCCTCCCTCCCTCCCTTTTACACACAGTGATGCAAGCTCTCTCCCTCTCCCTCTGTCTCTCTCTCTCTCTCTCTCTCTCTCTCTCTACTCAGAGGCGCAGCCAATGGAGACATTATAATGAATATAATTAATAATTAAGATGAATGTTAATTACAAGAGATTAATGAAAGATTAATGGAAGAAATTATCTTAATTAGAAGGTGAATCTTAATAACAACCGAAAGAGGAATTAAAAAACGGATGTTGATTAGAAGGTAATAAATATTAATCAGAAGAACATGAATATGATTAAGAAATAGCTTACTAATAATTCGAAAACAAGCAATCTTATCCCGACAGTAAGATGTAATGAGGGTGATTGGCGCCCCCTGCCGGGTATTTACCGTTACTGAGCGTCTGGGCGCGGGACTCTCTGCCGGTGTAGTACGCGTCTCCAAAGTTGGGATTCTTTCCTCCGCCTGCAGGGGGAGACAGTTATATTGCAGCGTCAGGGGCGGATGGTGTATAGGGGCAATTTGGGCGACGCACTACCAACTGGGAGAAATTGTATCAAATTCTATCACAGCAAAAGTAGTTTTCAGGGTTCTAGACATATTATCTGTCCTTGTCAAATCAGAATCGTCAGATTCAAGTCGCGTTTCAAATGGTCCCGCCTCTCTGGGCGAATTCATTGACGTGGAAAATCGCCCAAGGATTCTCCCATTGACTGTCATGTTAAAACTATTATTTTCGGAAAATGAGCCTTCAATGCATTTTCAATGGGGATTTGGGACTCGCCCTAACCTGCTTGCGTCATACGTCACTGAGCAAAGAGCGCGAAGGGATATCTTCGATCAAGTCACTTGCTAATTTCAACACGGTTGCTAATGTGTGCAATTCCGTTGCGTCTCTGAAAGAAGTTCCTTTTAGTCGACGATCCAATTCAGATAAATTGGCATTAAAACATTCAGGACCTCCAAGACTAAAATTAATAAAAAAGAGGTCGCACGTCGACATTCTGTACCAGAAGCTCCAGAAGAAGGGCATTTGATGCAGTCTTCATCAAAAGGGCCCTCGAGAGCTTCACAAGCAATGTGTAGACCATAAGGTAAGATAACATTTATATTATTTGATCCTTCTCAAAGCAAAGCTTTTTTATGAGAACATATGCATGAAAGGAGACTTTATTTGTGTTCTTTTTTATAAAACATGTTCTTTTTTTATAATATATTGCCAGTGGTGTAATCTAGCTTGCTTTACTCAGTGCTGGACATCCTGGTTAGGCGAAGCACAATGGATAGCTTAAAAAACAGTGTTTAACATTATGCATCCCTGCCCATTTTAAGTGGGTATATACTCTCATGCCTTAAGTGTGTCTTGAACAACCACACATAAAATGTTGCCCATATTATATTGATATTTTATCGTATTTGTCTAAATGCATACTTGACTGTAGATAGATTTATGAGTGAAGTTACCAACACAATAGATAAAAAAGTATTTAACACTAACATTATGCATTCCTTCCCATTTTAAGTGGGTATGCTGACATCTTTTTACTGGATAAAGTGTGAAGATGTGCATCACGTAGACTACAGTACTGTACACAGCCTAACAAACACATTATTGGTTTGTTTGCATTCAGAGACTCTGACCAGCTGCAAGAGCCATCAGGAACCGACAGACCAAGGACGGCGTTGACAGAAGAGGCGAAGCAGAGGCTGTCTGAAGAGGACTGCGACACCATCCTGGCTCACACCAAAGCGACCTTGTGAGTGCTACCTTAGTACAAGGAAATATGTTTGAAAGGTACTGCCATTCATTTCCTGCTGAGGCTCTGAATGCCACTGTGAAGGCATAACCCACGCTGAACAAGGCAAAGCTCAAGACGGAGCTGTCTCTGATCTATGAGAATCCTGAATCAAGGCCTGCTGTGGTGCACTGGCACTGTACCAGGTTATCATGAGCTACAACCTCCAGGAGACATTCTCTGAGACTGCGAGTGTGTTGAACATTCTCATAACTACTCCTATGACAACAGCTGAAGCCGAGAGAGGTTTCTCAACTTTGAAAATAATTAAGACATTCCTGTGAAATTCAATGGGCCAGGAACGTCTGAATGCACTGGCCATGCTCTCCATGAAGAGGAAACTAGTCCTCAACATGCGTGATTTCAATGAGAAAGTCATTGACCGCTTTGCTGCATTGAAAGAGAGACTAGCAAAGTTTCAGTACAAGTAATGTAGTCTCTCTGCCAGTGTTTCTCTCTCCGTCCCCCCTAGGCCAGTCACGATAACACATTTTTCTGGGCGATTAATTGCCCCAGAAATTATTGCGGTTAGCGATAATATTGCAGTTTTTCAACTAATATAATGATAAAGTACACCCTTTCGAAGATCAATAAACCTTTATTTTTAAAGAACACTGGAACTGGACGTCTGGAAGACATTTAAAATATCCAGAATAAATTAAAACAACCAAAAACAAACTATTAACAAAAAATGCCCTTGAATAAAAACCAAACACCACCAAAAACAATAAATAAAATTGAAACACTAAATAAAAAGGATGTAAACACGGACCATGCATCAAGTTACGTCACTTGATGAGGGGGTTTACTCGTTGTGCCCTGTAATTATGAGCCGGAGCCCGATTTCAACCCGACATTTGTTACTTAGGCCTACCCTGCTAAATATATATAATATATATAAATATATACAATGCATGGAACGCCGGTCATTATTGGCTTATTTTCGATAATGACCGGCGACATTCTATACATTATCCCGCTTATAACAAGGCTACTTGCCAAGACGAAAAAATAACTTCACATGGTGTGTCTTTTTACAATTTATTCGTTAGCAGCATTCGTAGTGTTGATCAGCAGAGAAATAGTCAGCCAAAGACGTTGACGTCGCTTTGCAACGGAAGACGCTGGGGTTGACAAGTCACCGGACTACTACCTATACAAGTGAACGGAGCGTTCCACGGCATCGAGAAGACCCGTGTAATAAAGGCCTATAATATTTATTTTTATGGCATAGATTTCTTCTCAGATTAGGCCAATAAAGCAATGATTTATAAAAAGTGTGAATGGAAATTAATGCGGCCGGCAAAAAAATAGCGCTCATTTAAATTTATCGCGCAATTAATTGATTTGTTGCATATCGCCACGCCCCCCCCCCCCCCCCCCCCCCCCCCTTCCACTAAGGATGGACACTGGGTTACAGCGGCCCTCACAACCCCACACCTCCACCCCTTTCAAGTGTATATTGTATATAGTCCTCTGCAAACCTATGGTGGCATCATGCCTTCAGTGTGCATATTGTATATAGTTCTCTGCAAACCTATGGTGGCATCATGCCTTCAGTGTGCATATTGTATATAGTTCTCTGCAAACCTATGGTGGCATCATGCCTTCAGTGTGCATATTGTATATAGTTCTCTGCAAACCTATGGTGGCACCATGCCTTCAGTGTGTATATTGTATATAGTTCTCTGCAAACCTATGGTGGCATCATGCCTTCAGTGTGTATATTGTATATAGTTCTCTGCAAACCTATGGTGGCACCATGCCTTCAGTGTGTATATTGTATATAGTTCACTGCAAAGTAACCTATGGTGGCACCATGCCTTCAGTGTGTATATTGTATATAGTTCTCTGCAAACCTATGGTGGCACCATGCCTTCAGTGTGGCCAACTATATACATATTGTATATAGTTCTCAAGTGTGTCTTGAGCAACCACACATAAAAGGTTGCACATATATAGATTTTTTATCGTATTTGTCTAAATGCATACTTGACTGTAGATACATTTATGAGTGAAGTTACCAACACAATAGATTGGCCGTAACACACTTAACCTTTTTAGAATCTCACTCTCACTCTCTCACAAACACACATACAGATAGAGAGAATGTTAACTTTTGTATAATTCCCAATTATTATTGATGTGTGTGCACTTTTAATCTTGCTGAATTGTACAAGGCAAATAAATTAAGTTAAAACTTAGTTCCCCGGCTCCATTCGTCTTTGTAAGGAAATGTTCTATTTCGTCTTTATTATTTTGTCAGAATGCATCATTTGACTGTGAAAATCACAAAAAAATCTTCGGGGGGAGGATGCCCCCAGACCCCCCTACAGGGGTTTGGTTTACAAACTTTCAGCCCCCCCTAAAATTAAATTCACCAGCCACCACTGGCGTCAACATATATATATATATATATTTTAAGCGTTTGTATAGACATCCTATATCATATATATATGATATAGGATGCCTATGTTTGCATATCCTTTAATTATAACGTGTCCATTAATCCCCGATATATGGACACCTACTAAGTAATTCCAGTCAAATTCAAAACGAGTGCTGGTACATTGTGGAAAATGCCTTAAACTGTAATCAGAAAACGCGGTTATATGCTATAGTGCCTATAGTATCTGTGGTATAAAGGCTGGGGTGAATTTCAAATTCTAAATATGTACAATGTATCCTTTAAATACGTCCATGGAACAGATGGCCAATGTGAATAATAGATAGCCTACGTGTGGGCCGCTGAGGGCCGCTGAAGAGGTAAAACTTTTCCTTGCTCTCATCGAAGAAAAAAAACCATTACAGCCGTTTTAGATGGAAAACAACGCAATTCCACTATACATCAGGACCTAAGAGAGGATGTTATCAAAAGGATACGACAAGCCCTGGAATGTGGGTAGTTTTCCGCTCCAACCACTTGATGGAAACGCACCTAATTCAAATTTCTTTTTTGCGGACTTTCTAAAGAAAACTTTCTATGGAATTAAATCTGTGCCATCGGATTTTGAAAGTAAAAAGCCATTGAATATTAAGCACTCAATATTGATGCATTGAAATAACGTATGTGGATTTCTTGCCTATGAATTTACCTCTTAAAAGGTTCAATAAATTATTTTCCGCTACATTTTTCAATGTAAAAAAATAAAACATAAAATATTCAATGTTAAAAAAATCACCTTAAATATTTTCAATGTCTCCAAATTCAACATGCCAAAGTCAGCTGCAGTATTCAATGTATGAAATTCAGCGTTAACATCGGGGGACCCAAGGAAGAGCGATCAATCCTAGATGCTAGATCGCGGTAAAGCAAGGAGAGCGAGCGGTTGACGCTCGCTCTCCTTGCTTGAGCGATTCTGCGACCCACTGAAAAGTGTGACCCCAGGGGGCGGCGGCGCTGTTGCACATTTTCTGCAACATGCACGAATTTGAAGCGTGGACAGGCATGAAGTCGTTCAGGTGCGGAAACTTACACCGATCGCACGAATTGGGGGCATTCGTTTTGTGACACCGGGCGCACGTCAAGTGGCTGGAGGAAAACGGTTGATATGCCTCTGTGGTGGCATAACGAGCGCATCGAGCGAGCAGAGCCAACACTATTCCGCACCGAGTGACATGATACAGATATGAGGATAACAAATTAAAAGCAGGTTGCTATCAGGGATGTGAATAACTCAAATTTCTCATGGTCGAATAATCAGTGGGTGGTATGAACGAATAATCGATTATTCGATGTGTGTCAACATTCACAAACGTATGGATAGGGCGTTTAGTAAGGTCCACCGCCGTTGCTTCTCTCTCCAAAAAAAGCTACAGTCAGTGTTTAAAGACGTTGATTTACCTTTGAGCATTTCCTATTATAGGATACTCTTATTCCCGCTCTCCTTGCTTTACCGCAATCTAGCGTATCGATTGCTCTTCCTTGGGTCCCCGGATGTTAACACTGAATTTCATACATTGAATTTTGCAGGTGACTTTGGCACAAGCCCCCAGGAGCAGTGTGCATACTTCCGCAATCCACCAGTACTCAGAGGCCAAGCCTGGTATTGCAGCTGTTTAAGCGGGCTGTGCAAGGCCCAGAAGTAGATATCTCCGTTCACTCCAATACAAGTAGGGAACAGGAATGTGTCTCCGCAAAAAATGTCTGGATATCAATCAAAGGCTCACAATTACCTTTATGCCATGTTCTAAAAAAAATTAAGTTCTCTCTTTTCCAAATGCCTCCCTCACGAGTTTTATTAGCCGTTGTTTGCAGGAGAAGGAGGGGTGGCCAGCTGAAAGAGTCGTAGTGAAACAAATGTTGTTTCAGCCAGGCATCCGAGAGGGCTCAGTACCTGGCTCCTTTAACTTCTCGTGTTAGTCTCGAGTGGCAATTATGATTTTTATTTTAAAATACAAAAAAACGTAACCAGGGGTTTGAAAGTTGAAAGTTCATAGGGGAACTTCCTGCTTTACAAAGTAAAAGCCCTCCCCATATTCATGTGTTTCGGCACCAAAACAAGGCACAGCTCATTTCTTTCATCAGTTTTACTGAAATTGAATGAACTTGAAATTGAATGAGCTTTATTAATTTATCATCCTAAATGGCATTTAAAAAAAATGGGAAAAGCCCCGGATCGCTGTGCCGTCAAAAACAAAAATGATAAACATGATAAAGGTGAAAATAGCCCCGTAGAGTTGACTTCTTTTCCCATTTACATTTCTTTGTGGTTGCATTACCAGCAGCCACAGATGCAACATTGTAGCCAGTGGAAACCGCGACATTCTGAGTGTCCATTTAGAATCATTTGTTGCAAAATTTTGCAATTTGATTCTCTATGCATAGCGCCTCAGTCGATATTGCTGTTCAGTGCTGCTCTAGTTTGCACAGATTCAGGAGACACGCAGTGAATCCAACCCGGTCCACTGACCGGGTTGAAATGACAGTGTTTATTTGGCTACAGGCTTTTCTAATGTCTCATTTTGGCTGCTGCTGTATGTGGTGCACTTCTCCTATCCTTAACGTAAACATTAACCTACTCAGTAGGCCTTCCCCCGATGTGAGTCAGACATGACGATTGATCTTTCCTTTACTTCTATAACAATGTTACAATTGCATGTTCATTGGCCCGAATTTCAAATTTTCGCGGGGGAGAAACCCTGAATCCCCATTTTAAAAAGGACTCTTACTTCTGGGCTACAGCCCCGAATGTTTTCAATTGCTATCACTCCTGGCTGTTAGAGTCAAGTCAGTTCACACTGATAAACAAAGTCCACGTAGCAGTCAGCTGTTCAAAACAATACATGAAGTGACAGCTGTGCAGCATTGAATCTTTCGCAACATTTTCTACAGAACGCTCACTTCTAAAATGTTTAGATCTATACTGCCAATGAAAATGTGACACAGGAGTATTTCATGTTCAGAGACATACTTCAGAGACCACTTTCTACTAAACTATGACAGAAAGTACTCACTAAACTATACAACCCAGACAGGAAGTAGTCACTAAACTACAACCCAGACAGGTAGTAGTCACTTAACAACACAGGAAGGAAGTACTCACTGAACTACAACACAGGCAGGAAGTACCCACTAAACTACAACCCCGACAGGAAGTAGTCACTGAAGTACCACACAGACAGGAAGTACTCAAAAACTACCACCCGGGCAGGAAGTGCTCACAGAACTACAACCCCGACAGGAAGTAGTCACTCAACACCAACAGGAAGTACTCACTGTCTCCGGCGACAAACTGTCCCATGGCGTGCGCCGACCCGCCGCGTTCAGCGAACTCCACTTCCGACACGATGATGTTGTCCTCCAGCACCGAGCCACATCCCATGCAGACCGCATCGCCACGCGACTGGTCCACGTCGATGGACGTGCTCCCACAGTTCTTGCATGACCGCCCCATGTCCGCGGCGCAAAGCCTGCTGGGAAATAGAAAAAAACAGAATGAATGCGGGAACCCAGAGCTCAAAGAAGACGGGTTCAGGTGCTTTGGGAGGACTCCCTAATGTCCCGTCTTTGTACTGTCTAACCCCTACCTGCTCCTTAGTGCACTGTCTCTGTACTACTGTTTAATCCCTACCTGCTCCTCAGGGCACTGTCTAACCCCAACCTGCTGCATAATGACCTGCCTTTGCACTGTTTAACCCCTACCTGCTCCTTAGTGCACCGTCTCTGTACTGTCTAACCCCTACCTGCTGCATAATGACCTGCCTTTGTACTGTCTAACCCCTACCTGCTCCTTAGTGCACCGTCTCTGTACTACTGTTTAACCCCTACCTGCTGCATAATGACCTGCCTCTTTACTGTCCAACCCCTACCTGCTCGTTAATGACCTGTCTCTGTAGTCACTGGCTTACCCTTAACTGCTCCTTAATGACCTGATTCTGTAATATCCAACCCCTACCTGATCCTTAGTGAACTGTCTCTGTAGTGTCTATCCCCTACCTGTTCCCTAATGACCAGTCTCTGTACTGTCTAACCCCTACCTGCTCCTTAATGACCTGGGTCTGGACTGTAAAACCCCTACCTGCTCCGTAATAACACTGATGGTTTACTCTCACACTCGTTAGACACTCTGTAACCAACTGCTGTTTGGAGTCCAAAACATAAACATCTCGCTGCCTCTACATATGGAGTCAAATTGATCATAATAAGCATGACAAGAGACGAAGTCACTAGAGGGGCATCGGATAAAAGTGTCTGAATAACTGTTTAAATCACCACACGGGTGGCGAGGGAACTCTATGAAGTAAACAACCTATCGTTCTGAATGACTTGTGAGCTATAGAATAGACCGCTTTATTGTTTTTAGCCCTTCTGTCCTGGAAGGAGCTGGAGTCCCTCTGAGTGAGCGGAACGCGTCCTTCGGATGGGTGCGATGTGGGGACGTGGTATGATCATGGGTATGATATGGGTGCTATGGAGCCCGCTGAGACTCGACGTGATCCAGGGTGGGGACTGTAACGGGGCTGCAGGCAGTGTTGCCAGATTGGGACAGATTTAGTATGTGCCGGACTAGTGGAAGGCTAGTGTTGTTGGACTAGTCGGAAGACTAGCTGTGGACCCCAGCAGCTGGGCTCCCCAAGCCGTCAGGCTACGTGGCAGTGATACCGGAGCCCCGCAGGTAAACAGGCGTTTACTCCCGGTTAACCCGAGCCCGTCATCTGCCCACACACCACCCCAGTGTGTGCTACGGGTACCGGGGGAGGTCTAACTTAAGGGAGCAGGATAATAAGAACCTTAAACCGGCTTCACGTCTGACAGCGGAGGAGCATAAAGCTAATCCAGCCTGCAGATGAATCACCGCAAGGATCTACCGTTGCAATGAGCAGCAGTGCTGCGGGTACGAGGCAACACACACCCCGCCTACATGGTGACTAGACTGGAAAGACCCCCAGTGTCATGAAGTGCGCGTACCTGTTCCCTTCAGGAGGGTCCCGTCACGATGCTGGACGCGTTTCGCGTCTCCGCTCGAACCCCCGGACAACTTTTTAGCCCTCACTTATCACAAAGTCAGGATATCTTTCATTGATAGTGAAGAAAGTCGCCTCACAAAGTTACTTTACCAATGTCAAGAGTGTTGTCGGTAGTATTTCTGCATTCACAGCAATGTTACAACACACACACATACACACACATAGAGCCTACACATACAGGGCGAACATGTGCGCTTTGACGCTGATGGGTGGACGAGACCATTTTAAGTTCAAGGGGGAGTTTATATAACGACTCTTATGTCATTTACAGCATTGCAGTACCGTTTTATGTATTTTTTTGTAATGTAATTTTAAGAAAGAAGACTATGTAAATTTGTTTCTTAATATAATGTTCACTTTGAGGAAAACGTAGTTATTGTAGAATGGGTGAGACCAATAATCTCCCCCCAGTTAGCTGATGAATGGTCGCGCCGCTGACGCGGTCATCTTCGTACAGAAGATTAAAGGGAACAGCGATTTTTATTTATTAGGACTCTTATTTAGAGTGACGTAATTGTTTACGCTCGAATCATTGCAGAGTAGATGAAGTATTCTACTGACCGCCATTCATATATTTGGAATGTGTGGAGGATAAAATACATTTATATTGACCTACAATATTGGTCTACAAGGGATCAATATCTGATTAAATTTCTGCAGTTTCAAGGCACAATTTCATCTCAATGATTTCCACAAAATCAGTGATGCTGACACCAACTACAAACATCAACAATACATTTATATCAAAGTCCTTCTTACATAATATTATTTAATTTGGCACGTTTCATTCAAACATTTAACTTGATAGAAAGGATGGAAATATAATTATCCAAAAACAGAATTCTAAATGGAAGACACAGGACACCAGACATGTATATAAACACTTTAATTAATCCGTCCAGACCATAATAATAAACAGGACCAGGGGACATATCGTCTGTATGGATGGAAGCAGTGTGTGTGTGTGTGTGTGTGTGTGTGTGTGTGTGTGTGTGTGTGTGTGTGTGTGTGTGTGTGTGTGTGTGTGTGTGTGTGTGTGTGGGGGGGGGTTGTAAAGTGCAGCACACAACGCCCTGCTAGTTCAGGGAATGCAGAACTTAGTGCAAAACCTCCTGGAGAACCAATGAAAGACAACACCACTGGGGGGGGGGTGACAAGAGAGACGGCAGAGCGGACCATGTTGTACCTGGAGAGGGGGGTAAGGTCCGGTTTGACCTCAGATCATCGGACCAGCGAACACCCCCCTCACCCCACCTCTCCACACTCAGGACTATAGCAACACCTTGCAGAGATCTCTCCTATTGGTTCGTTAAAAGGTTAGATCCAGCCTCCTATTGGTTCAGTACAAGGTGAGCTCCTTCCTCCTATTGGTTATATAAAAGGTTAGATCCAGCCTCCTATTGGTTCAGTACAAGGTGAGCTCCTTCCTCCTATTGGTTATATAAAAGGTTAGATCCAGCCTCCTATTGGTTCAATACAAGGTGAGCTCCTTCCTCCTATTGGTTATATAAAAGGTTAGATCCAGCCTCCTATTGGTTCAATACAAGGTGAGCTCCTTCCTCCTATTGGTTATATAAAAGGTTAGATCCAGCCTCCTATTGGTTCAATACAAGGTGAGCTCCTTCCTCCTATTGGTTATATAAAAGGTTAGATCCAGCCTCCTATTGGTTCGTTAAAAATGAACAAGATCGCAGAGATACCTTTTCAAAATAAAAGCTTTGTACTTGGCCTGAGGATATGGACAGCGCAACTACATGAGCGGGATTCAAACGGTGTAGTCAGCAACGTGTCGAACTGAGAACCAGAGACCCTATGCCTGACCCATCATCTCATAGGAGCGTCTAGCGCGCCGTCACAGATTCTGAGCAACGCGGGGAAGGATTCATGCCGCGCAGACGATGTAGAAAATATCAAAGACCAGAACTTAAATCAGGAGGATAAGCCGGGGGAGGTCTTTGAGAAGGAACGCCAAAGGAACCGTTCACAGTATACAAATGCTACAAAAAACTATAGTAATCCTTCGGTAAAAATTATGAGAGTACGCAAAGACTGTTTGTGTTAAAATAGGAATATTTAACAAAATACTTCTTACAAAAATGTGATACGTGGAAGTACATTAAAAGCGGTTAAGTGAACTCTACAGCCGGGCTGATCCTTAGAGGTGTGTGTTTCAGGCTGGTGGTTTCCATGGAAACTTCACACCTGTGCATGTAAACTGTGGTCCCGGGAGGTTTTTTTTAATGTCGTCATCACGTCGCCGTTCAAATTTAAAACTCATGCTGGGTCGGTGTGCGATGGGCAAATAACACTGACTGACCACCAGGGGGCAACACACACACGCTAGTTTTACAACCAAACAAGGGGAGCCACTGGTGGGTCGGTTACTTGGTTGGTTGGTCGGTGTGTTGTGACATCATCAATGATGTCCCAATGTCCTTAACAGACCGCAGGAATCTGGGCGGGGACTGCAGGAAGTGTCATTAAAAAGATTTGCAAGTTTGGCAGAAGCACTTCTCCGGTATTGTAGCGTTGTTTTGTTAGCGTCACTAATAATCAATAAAGGAGCAAGAATCATCATCGGCATCCAGCAACATCCGGAAGATTGCCGAGGTCAAAGGTTGTCTGGGGTCCTGGTAGGTCAGAGGTCAACCGGGGTGTAGTCTGTGTGTAGCTCCGCCCAGCTGGCTACTCATTGGTCCTTTGCTTCGTAAAGCAGTTTGGCTGCCTGGGGAGAGAGAGAGAGAGACGGGTAGAGAGAGAGAGAGAGACGGGTAGAGAGAGAGAGAGACGGGTAGAGAGAGAGAGAGAGAGAGACGGGTAGAGAGACGGGTAGAGAGAGAGAAAGAGACGGGTAGAGAGAGAGAAAGAGAGAGAGACGGGTAGAGAGAGAGAGAGAGAGAGAGAGAGACGGGTAGAGAGAGAGAGAGACGGGTAGAGAGAGAGAAAGAGAGAGACGGGTAGAGAGAGAGAGACGGGTAGAGAGAGAGAGAGAGAGAGAGAGAGAGAGAGAGAGAGAGAGAGAGAGAGAGAGAGAGAGAGAGAGAGAGAGAGAGAGAGAGAGAGAGAAATGGGGGTTTAGATAGGGAGAGTTGATGAATGTGTGTGTGTGTGTGTGTGTGTGTGTGTGTGCATGCGTGTGTGCGTGCGTGCACCTTGTGCATGGCCCCAAGCCACCACGACGCTTCCTTTCGGTCCTCCACTGCCTCCAGGCGGACCTGCATGGGGTCCTGGGACCCCTGGGCCCGGTGCACCAGCAGCAAGCCACTGGCCCGGGGCCCCCCACCTGGACACACACACCCCCACCTGGTGAGACCCCGACACTCAGACTCCTCAGGCCCCCCCCCCCCCCCCCCCCCCCCCGCTCACAGACTCGTGACCCCCCCCCACCCTCACAGATTCCGGCTCTCTTGTGAAATCTCTTCTGGTGAAATCAGAACAGGAAGGACTTGAACTTCCTTCTAGTTTCTCCCCCATTTCAGCATAGACCTCTGTTTCCCGCCAGTGTGTGTTCTGGTATGTGTGCATGGCCACGTACCGGCTCACCATTGTGAGGGGTGGGGACAACATGCCGTGTTCTGATTGGCTAGCCTGGCGCCCTCCATTATTATTTTATTTATTTTCAAAACATTTAATAATCCAGTGGTCCAGAGTGGTCCTTTTTCGCTCAACGGGTGGGGCGGGTCATTAACGCTGCCAGGGTTGGCGGTCTGATTCCCAGCGGACCACCCATGCTCAAAGTGAATGCACTCAAGCTTTAGATAAAAGCTTCCTTTGGTGGAAGCTTTTAACCTCCATTCTCTTTGCCATGCTGCATTGCTCCTTCTCCACCCAGGCGACTGCACTCAGACCCATAAAGAAGGCAGACTGAGGGAGGCAGGAACTACATTCTCTGAGCTGGTACAGTCAACAGTCCTGGTCTCGTACTTCCTGTGAGCTTTACAAGGAGTATAAATATGGAAACGGTAATGAAATGGAAACCCTTCTATAACATGTCCCGCCCTCTCCTTCTCCTATAAGCCATGTCACTGTACGTCCCACCCCTTCTCTCTCCTCTAAACCATGTCCCTGATAGTCCCGCCCCTTCTCTCTCCTCTGAACCCTGTTCCTGATAGTCCCGCCCCTTCTCTCTCCTCTAAACCTTGTCCCTGATAGTCCCGCCCCTTCTCTCTCCTCTAAACCCTGTCCCTGATAGTCTATAACGTGTCCCGCCCTCTCCTTCTCCTATAAGCCATGTCACTGTACGGCCCGCCCCTTCTCTCTCCTCTTAACCCACATCACAGAACGTCCCGCCCCCCTCTCTCTCAGACTAGCATCCTGTCAGGCCTTTCGTCCCGGGATGAGAAGGCCTGGGAGTGGAGGCATGGTGAGGATGAGGATGGTGCCGGCTGGTGATTGGCTAACCTTCGGAGAGGAACTTGCTTTCTAGCAGACGGCTGAAGGCGAGCTCCTTGCTCTCTGAGGCCAGAGGAGGCGCAGCAGGAGGAGGGGGAGGAGGAGTGAAAGAAGGGTTAAGAGCAGAAGACAGAAGGCGGAGGAGTTAAACACAGAGGAGGAGGGAGGGAGCAGAGGAGAGCGTCCTGGGGTGCGAGTTGAAGTTCAGCGGGGAGAGGGCATCACGAGGAGAAAGAAGGACAAGCTTGAAGCCTGCGTCTTACAGCGTAGCCGGCGTAGCTACAGCGTCTGTCTCTACTTTGCCACCTAGCTACAGCGTCTGTCTCTACGCTACCACCTAGCTACAGCGTCTGTCTCTACGTTGCCACCTAGCTACAGCGTCTGTCTCTACGCTACCACCTAGCTACAGCGTCTGTCTCTACGTTGCCACCTAGCTACAGCGTCTGTCTCTACGCTACCACCTAGCTTCATCCTGGTCTCTACGTCAACACCTAGCTACACCTTGGTCGCTATGTCAACACCTAGCTACAGCATCAATCTCTACGTCACCTAGCTACACCGTCAGTCTCTACGTCACCACCTAGCTACAGCGTCAGTCTCTAGGTCAACACCTTGCTACACCGTCAGTCTCTACGTCACCACCTAGCTACACCGTCAGTCTCTACGTCGACACCTAGCTACAGCGTCAGTCTCTATTGTGGCATCCCGCCCCGTAAACCGCGGCCTGGGCGGGTCGGAGGTGTAGTCGTGGATGTCGTATACCGCCGCCACCCACAATCCGTCTAGCCGAGGCTTGGAAAAAGGGTGGAGGAGTGTGGCATCCCGCCACTTAAACCTCGGCCCGGACCAGCCCGAGGGTTGGTCCTGGATGGCCGATACCACCGTCACCCACCAGCCGGTGACGGAGAGCACCAACCGAACCCCAATCAACGGGATGGGAGACACCTGGCTGGACAGCCAGGGAAAGACTTTAAAAGGTACTCGGGAGCAGACCAGGAGGGCTGACGAGTGACTAGACGGAAAGGGCCGAGCCAGCCCTACCCTAGAGGTCCACGGAGATCCTAGGGGTAGCCGACCTGTCTGATTGCAAACCCTGTTTAAATAAATGACTTTAACTCTTAACCCTCGCTAAAACGTGTGATTTGTCCATGGAACCCGGCGACAACGAGGACTTGGTTACCACACTACGTCCACACCAAGCTACACCGTCAGTCTCTACGTCACCACCGAGCTGCACCTCGGTCTCTACGTCACCGAGCTACACCGTCAGTCTCTACGTCACCACCGAGCTGCACCTCGGTCTCTACGTCACCAAGCTACACCTCGGTCTCTAAGTCACCAAGCTACACCTCGGTCTCTAAGTCACCGCGGAGGCCGGAGCCCTAACCCAGGACCGGTCTCACCTCCTGGGCTAGACTCCTCCATCAGCACCTGCAAGCTGGAGATACGCGACAGCTCCAGCTCCAGGTGGCTCTCCCCATCCAGGAACAGGTACCTGAGGGGGGCAAGGCATGGTATGGACCCTTATATACGTGTGTGTGTGTTTGCCGACATAATGAACACCAACATCTCTATTGATAAAGAATAATATTAGAAAATCAGAAATCGTTATTATTACGAGGTAGAAAAAGGTCCAGCTGTAGAGTACGGAGGAGTCAGAAGGGACTGGTCAGCTTCTCACCTTATGTGTGTGCACGTGCACGTACCCTCTCACTATACGAGATGCTACTACGTAGCATCTCGACCGTTGATGGGACAACATGCAGGCACCGCTAGCTACGTTCTGGAACTCTCCGTCTTGCCTGCTCACGCATGGCTAGGCAACGCGGGAATAGAAAGGATGGGACTGACCAGCAGATGGCGGTACTGCACTTGCGGTCTACTGGTCTACAGGTGTACTGTACCTGTGGTCGACAGGTATGCTGTACCTGTGGTCTAGTGGTCAACAGGTGTACTGTACCTGTGGTCTGCAGGTGTACTGTACCTGTCGTCTACAGGTGTACAGGTGTACTGTACCTGTTGTTTACTGGTCTAAAGGTTTACAGGTGTACTGTACCTGTGGTCTACTGGTCTACAGGTGTTACAGGTGTACTGTACCTGTGGTCTACTGGTCTACAGGTGTACAGGGGTAATGGACCTGTGGTTTACTGGTGTACAGGTGTACTGTACCTGTGGTTAACCGGTCTACAGGTGTATAGGACCTGTGGTTTACTGGTCTACAGGTGTACTGTACCTGTGGTTTAGTGGTCTACAGGTGTACAGGTGTACTGTACCTGTGGTTTACTGGTCTACAGGTGAACAGGTGTACTGGACCTGTAGTTAACCAGTCTACAGGTGTACAGGTGTACTGGACCTGTGGTTTACTGGTCTACAGGTCTACAGGTGTACAGGTGTACTGTACCTGTGGATTTACTGGTCTACAGGTGAACAGGTGAACTGTACCTGTGGTTGTTGGCCAGTCGGCAGGTCATGTTCTGGGATTTCCCCGATGAGTCCAGAGTGACAACGAAGGCAGCGCCTTGAGATTCACATTGAAACAACAAACAGAAACCGTCAGACAGCAAGCTCAGAGTGACCTAGTGCTACTGAGCAAGGCATCAAATCCTCTGGCTGACTTAGGAAAATGCCTCCGTTGCTCAGAGACCGTAACACACACACACACACACACACACACACACACACACACACACACACACACACACACACACACACACACACACACACACACACACACACAAATCATTAACTCACTGTTAAGTTACTCATAATATTGGGTCATTTAGCACACTTATATCAAAAGAGACCAACAGTGCATTCAGACACGCCATGAAGGAGCAGGTCGGGGTCAGAGGTCATCTCGCTCTAGGATGCCATAATCCCCTCCCTCTCTATATAATCATGTTGGGTCTCTAGTTGACCTCTGACCTCCGGTGAGGATCTTGATCTGTTTGTCGTAGAACTCGTTCTCCCGCTGGGACAGCACGCCACACGCGCCGCACTGGCGCACCGGGTCCACGAAGCACATGCGCGGCAGCGCCACCTTGTGGCTGCAGCACTTGTCACAGAAGCACCGGCCGCAGCGCCGACAGTGGTGCTGGGGGAGAGAGAGTGGGCGGGTCAACGAGCCGGCCAATCAAAACGCTTCACAGCGTGATAGTGGAATGCAAGAGAATATAAAGAAACCAAACTTTATATTAAGTCTATAGTATTAGGTGATTGAGAATGTTTTAATCCAAAGTGATTTCATTCAGTTCATGTCATCAAGGAGTAGGCAGGGGTTTGACGCAGTATCAAAAACACAAACGATGATAAAGTCATTCAACTAAAACTGAATGAAAGATATGAGGTTGTTCCATCTCAGTGAAAAAGTTTATTTTGAAGCTAATGATCTGAGCTTTGCAGATCAGAAGCTTTGCTTCTTCACAACATGTTTATGAACCAAAGAAGAACCACGAGAACAGAGAGTTTCTGTAACTAACCCACTGGACTCTGGTGGAGACGCAGCCAAGATAAACATGGCCAGCCAAACATCATAGACGGAAAGACTCGCATCAGCCAGAACCGAACACTCACATGGACGCTTCAAACTCTGGAGAGAATCTGTGTCTGTGTCTGTGTCTGTGTATCTCTCTCTCTCTCTCTCTCTCTCTCTCTCTCTCTCTCTCTCTCTCTCTCTCTCTCTCTCTCTCTCTCTCTCTCTCTCTCTCTCTCTCTCTCTCTCTCTCTCTCTCTCTCTCTCTCTCTCTCTCTCTCTCTCTCTCTCGTCTGTGTGTTTTTTTGTGTCCCTCTCTCCCACTGTGTGTGTGTGTGTTCAAGGTGATTTGATAAGCAAGACCGACCTTCCGTGTGATGAAGTCAAACTTGGCGTCACACTGCATACATCTGGGACACTGGAGACAACAGGAAACAGGAAGTTACACAATGAGAGTCTGATACAGTTCAGGCCAGAGAGAACCATAGAAGAAGAATAGTCTTTCCCCAGGCTCTGATAAACATCATCTACCCATCATCACAACATAAGACACTAAACAATCACTTTGAATTCCTAATCTGAAAGTGAAAGTGAAGCCATGAATCCCTAGCTCGAAAACAAAGAGCAAAAACAGGAAACCCTTTAGAACATTTCGATATTAGTTCTGCCGTCTTCAAAAAATCATGATAACATGAATCGTCGGGTGTTCCTTGGGCGCTTGAACATAACGTGAATAACGTGATCATAACAATCATCCCAGACGTGTATTATTGAATCAAATTAATCAGATCTGGGTTCTTAATCAATCCCAACATTTTGATAAGCAGAGGCCTCAGCTTTGTATCCAACGTTTACAACTTAAACCCCATGAAGAACAGAGTGGTTAGGGGAGCCGGGGTGTTCAGGCTGACAGCTGTGTGTGCGTGTGTGTGTGAGCGTGTGTGTGTGTGTGCTGTAGAAGGAGAGCAGAGGTCTACTATTGTCTGGAACCATGCCGAGACCACGGGTCTGCGGTTGGAATCCAAACACAATACGCACAATACCCGCGGTAGCCTCGAACACCATTATTAGTGTGCAGTAGTAGACAATGTACACACGGGGCGACATGGTTTACATTGTTTCTACAGGCTGCAAACCACGCTGAGCAGCCTGGCACAGCCAGGGCATGGCTGCTCCATCACATGTTCGCTTCAACACCCAATCAGACAGATCAGTGCTTTAGATGCGAGATCCTCAATCCTATTGAAACAAACCGTTGGATAACATATCGGGACATATCGGGGTGGTTTCGGTCATTGCCAGGCTGGGGACCGACTCCTCCCGTGCCTGAAACGCCCAGTCCGACAGCCAAGTGTCCGGGTGGCTGGGACCCGGGTCCCCCTCCCTCTCCTTCCCTCCCGCCCCGGGTGCCGGATCTCCTCACCTCTTTATCCGGGACCCACTGCGGTTCGGCCAGGCAGAAGGGGCTGATGAACGCTCCGTTCTCGGGGACCATGCGAAGACCGCTGGGGCTCCGGACCAGCTTTTTGCCGTCAGGCACCGAAGACATTTTTCCCGACACCACCTCTCCGTCCACCACGGTCTCCTTCGTCTCCGCTCAACTCTCCACGGACACGCCTACCCTGGGTGATTGACGGGGACGCCAGCTAATCGTTTTCGACTAGGGAACGTCACGTGAGAAACATAGGCTACGAGGTTGTTTTGGTTTCTATATGCCCCGCCCACTTAACGATTCCAGGGCTCGCCCACCCTACACGTAGTACACACACACACACACACACACACACACACACACACACACAGACACACACACACACACACACACACACACACACACACACACACACACACACACTTACTAAATGAACAAGACAGAGAGAACTATCCAGGACTACTTATCGCCGGCCTTGGGAGGATACGTTATTTTCCAACGACATATTATTGAACATCATTTAGTTTTGTTTTTTTCTCACTTGTAAGTTGGTTTGGGCACAATAGTAAAAAAGCATGCAAATGACTTAATGCAAATGTATGTAAATGACCCAAGTCACACCAAACAGTGAACTCCACCGTGAGGCAGACTGATAATAAGTAATGTTAAGAAGCCTATCTGTCCAGTACAGGCCTACAACGATACAGCACAGTTAACTAAATCAACTAAGAACAGCCATCAACTTCACTCATTAGACCAAATGTCCGATGCCCTCTATGTGCACGTCTATAATAAGTGCGTCTATAATAAACCCGTCTATAACCCGGGTTAACCAAGTGGAGTTTAATAAAGAGAGGGAAACAGAATTGTAAACTTAAATGAGCAACGTTACTAGTTAAGTTGTGTTCATGTAGATTGTGAATACACCGGAAGTTTCAAATGTAACAGGATTATATTTATTGTGTCGTTTTATTGTACAGTTATGTCTTTAGACGTTGCAATCCATCCCAGGACCAGTGTTGCCAGATTGGGCCAGATTTTCTGCCCAGTCTGGCAACACCGGTCAACACTCATCATCGGTGAGATCATCGGTGGTGGGCGTCGGTACGGCGACAGAAAATGGACAAAAGCGCAGACGTCCTGCAACCAGACAATCAACAGTTCTACTCTATAGAAGTTCAAATTACTTGTAGAAAAAGCCTTCAGTCCAACAATAAATACTTCTTAACACACTGTACTCTGACCTCAATAAAATAAATTTCTAAATGGCACTGAATGCAGGCCTGACTATTTACAAGGTTTTAGGCTACCTCATCTCAAAGGATCATTTATCGAAGAGATGAGGGGTAACTAGGTAAATCCTGGACCTTCTCGCACAGTCAACGCACACTTTCTCCAAACCACATTGTCTTAAATGAGGTCTACAGCTAAATAGGTTTTTATCAGGTTTACTTAAAACTTAAGTTATCCTGCCTAAATCAGGTTTTGTTCAAACAACGTCATAGTATTGCATTCAGGCTTAATTTAGGTGATTCCTTTAATTTAATTACATTTATAAAATTTTAATTTATCCCGGACGCATGATTATGATAAATTAATTATAAAATCCAAAGATAAGCTCATGTTGCTGCATAGACTAAAGTTAATGTTTCGGCTTTGAAATTGATCATCACGAAGGTGAAAGACCGGCACTTCTTATGAGGTCTTTTGAAAAGGAATATAATATATTATCACTAATATATTTTGGATTCTTTTTTAAAAAAAACCTGTTAAGATCCAATCTGTTTATTATAACATAATTTCTGCATGTAATAAGAAGCTCAAAGACAAACACTTGAAAATCAGTTTTAGATTCCTTGGTTTGGAAATAGCAGACAGCTTGCGCAGCGCACACCATATAATCTTCTGTGGGTATGAAGTTATTCTAATTATACACAAAGCGGCAAATATCTTAACCTTACTATGAATAATCCTTCATGTATAGCTCTAAGTTGCGAGCAAAAGTTAAACTAAATCATTAATAAATACATTTATCTAGATGGGGGCAGGATAGTCTGGAGGTCCTTACAGTATGGTCTGTAGAAAAAAAAATTCGTTTTCCACCACCAGTGCACATGGTTTGGGTTGAGAAAGTTTCGGGGTAGAACCTGTTCTCAACTAGTCAGTGTCACCATGGTAACTACATTTCTGACAATCCTGAGTGGATCTGCGTCTCATGTGCCAATGGAAGTATCCGGACAGTCCGCTTCTTCCGAGCAGCAGCCTTTAAAGATAGGCGTCTTCTATTTACACCCCATAGATATATATATATGCCTAGTCAGACCGCTAGGGGTCAGTCTCACACTATTTATATATATATATACCTGGTCAGACCGCTAGGGGACGTTCTCACACTATTTATATATATATATATGCCTGGTCAGACCGTTAGGGGGCAGTGCAAAAGATAAATCTAAAAAGCAAATGTAAACATACAACTTCATACACTGAGATATGTCCTTCTATCGACACAGGATGGACGGACGTTTTGGATGGAGAGAAAGTGTGGAACTGCCCACACACATACACACAGAAAGCTTATAAACACAGTATATCGCTGTTTAAAAAGTGAAGCAGAGGAAAACCACATCAGCCTTACGCTAGGAGGTGTACACCTCAGTCGAGAACACTCACACTCTCAGAACTTTACAAAGTGCAATAGAACCATTGAAGCTGTGTCGGCGGAACGGAGACAAGGCTAGCGGCGTTAGCTTAGCACGATGATTTTGCGGGCGTTGGCGAGGTCAGCTATTTACACTCTGGGCACAAGGGAGGGCGCGGGGACAGATGATGCGGCGGTCTGTCCGTCTGTGTGGAGGCAGTGGGGTCCGTCAAAGCGCCAGGTCGGTGTGGCTGGCACTCAGGTCGCGACTCATCCTCACACGATTATCTCGTCCCTGGAAAATAAAACAGGCAAAAAAGTGTTATACTCAGCTAACGTTGTAACTTTTAATTGTTCACGTGATGCAAGTTCAACAGTTTAGTATTTTTCCCTCGCTCTGCTCATTCTAGACAGTTAGCATAGTATAGCCTGTTAAAATCCCAACGGTTCAGTGTTTAACTGGTCTGGTGACGCTAGGCTAGTAGCACAACCTTGAATTGGATGGGCAATGCTAGGCTAACAGTACAGTATTTACCTAAGTTCTAGTGACGCTAAGCTAAGCTAAAAGTGTTCAACTAGGCTAGCAAGGGTTCCCCAATAGCATTTTATAATGTCTGTAGAGGTTGGTTTGGCACTATGCCATCAGTGTTTTGCTTGTGTGGAGATGCTGGGCTACCAAACCACAGTGATTAGGCCTGGTTTGGTGATGCTAGGCTACTAGAACACAGTGATTAGGCCTGGCTTGGCGATGCTAGCTAGCAGCAGCAGTGACGGTTAGCGTGAGTGAGGTTAGCACAGGAAGGCCTTACTTGGAAGATGTCCCCGGGAGTCTTGTCCGCCATGTTTAGCACTCCTAGCGAGCTCGCCCGCTTCATGCTGCACCCGATGAGACATGCAGGGAGAGGTCAGGGAGGGGGGTGGGGTTAGAGGTCAGGGGTGAACCTGGGGTGAGGGGTGGAGCTCGGTGGAGATGGAGGGTGGTGCTGGTTAGGACATCAGGGACTTTCACACACAGGTTAAAGTTCAACCACCAGAAACACCCAAAGAACCCTAATGTTGGAGGCCGTGTGAGCCCAGTGAGGGATGACTCTCTGTGGACTTAACGCTCTTCAAAGACCGCAAAGGTTATTCATAGAAATAACGCTCTTTTTCCCAGGGCTCCCCGTCAACTTCCAGAAAGTTCCCCATACATGTGACGTGTTATGCTACATAAGGCAACCACAAGTCCTGCATTTGTCTTTCCTATTAGTTTAAATATTAACTGAATGAACACACTGGACCATATTTGGGTGTATATCAGCTTATCAAAAAGTGTTTCGAACAATTCAAAGTTTCCTCATAAAATGGAAAAAGCCACCACTAGATGGCAGCAAACTCACTGCTGTGGTCCAGTGTGGAGTTACTCTTTAAAATCCACAAGAGTCCAGGAGCTGGTTGCATAGTTTAAGTTTAACAATGCAGCCCAGTGTTGTTTGACCCATGAAGAGAGATAGAGACCCGTAATGATGATGATGATGAAGATAAAATGATGTCATCAATGACATCATCACAGAGGACAGGAAATGGGAGACAGGAAACAGCCCGAAACAGCACACGGTCATGCAAAAAGAAAAAAAAAACATCCACTTAAAAGAGTTTATTTCATAAATAAAATCTCAACACTGCACAGAAAATTCAAAATATAAAAAAACAGCAGAGCCATGAAAACAAGTTAAGGGGAGCACAGTAAAACAATCCAAAGCGAAATGAGGAGAAATAAAAACGGAAGGGGAAACGAGGCGCCCACAGCCAGGGCCAGTAGAGGCACATCGCGACCTGGTTAGTGGTTACAGCTTCTGCTCCGCACTGGGAGCAAGCGTGCTTTGAAGCAGACGTTAGTAATACAGGAGCCGCCTCCCACATGCTGGTGGTTCACTGCTGGCCACGCCCCCCCGGCCGCACGCGAGTAGTGCACTTACTGGTTAGTATTGAGTCTCTGTTCCAGCACTGGGGCCAGCCCAGCAGAGACTCCCACCACCACCAACACACAGCCAGCGTTCCCAGCATGCTCTCGGCCCGTTTTTGTTTTTGTACTTTTGGCCCAGTCTGACCTGAACACTGTTTTTATTGAGGCCTGGATACACAGCAGTATAAGTACAACCAGAGGCCGGGGCTGTTGGGACTACAGCCAAGCCTCCGGGGAAGGTGTGTGTGTACAGCAGAGTACACGAGCGATGCAACAACAACAGCAGCAGCAGCAAACCCGTAGCCGGCCTTGTCACGTTGTTAGCTTGGCTGCACTGTAAACAAGCATGGTCAACAGGGGCCTTCACACAGCCGGGCTCATGCATGAGGGGGCCAACATCTCCCTTCTTCTTCTCCATCTTCTTCGTGTGCAAAGTTCAGCTCCAGCGTTTAGGAGCCCAGTGGAGCTCCAGCAGAGAGCAGCGCTGCATCTACAGTAACCCAGGCTGGAGGCAGGGTACTGGGGTAGTTACCAAGGGTGGAGGTAGGGTACTGGGGTAGTTACCAAGGGTGGGGGCAGGGTCCTGGGGTAGTTACCCAGGGTGGAGGCAGGGTACTGGGGTAGTTACCCAGGCTGGAGGCAGGGTACTGGGGGGTAGTTACCCAGGCTTAAGGCATGGTTCTGGGGGTAGTTAACCAGGGTGGAGGCAGGGTACTGGGGTATTTACCCAGGCTTAAGGCAGGGTACTGGGGGGTAGTTACCCAGTGAGAAAGGCAAGGGTCAGGGAATAGTTAATAGTTCAGGGGTAAAGCAGTTGTCTTGTAACCGAAAGGTTGCTAGTTCGATCCCCAGCTCCTCCTGGCTGAGTGCTGATGTGTCCCTGAGCAAGACACTTAACCCTAACTGCTCCTGACGAGCTGGCTGTCGCCTTGCATGGTTGACTCTGCCGTCGGTGTGTCAACGTGTGTATTAAACGATGTAAGTCGCTTTGGGTAAAAGCGTCTGCTAAATGCCCTAATTGTAATTGTAATCAAGGCTTAAGGCAGGGTACTGGGTATGGGATACTGGGGTAGTTACCCAGGCTTAAGGCATGGTTCTTGGGGTAGTAACCCAGGGTTGAGGCATGATTCTGGGGGGTATTTAGCCAGGGTAGAAACAGTGTTCTGGAGGTATTTAGCCAGGGTAGAAACAGGGTTCTGGGGGTATTCATCCAGAGTTGAGACACGTTTCTGGGGGGTAGTTACCCAGGGTTCTTGGGTTCGCTGTCCCGACCAGAGCCCCCTCCCTTCAGCTTGCGGACCAGCTTCTCGCTGCTGCGGCGGATGGAGGCTCGCAGCTTCCCGAAGGAGCCGCTCCTCTTCAGAGCCCCCGAGCCGTCCTGGGGAGAGGGGGCCGCACGGTTACACACTCACACACATTGATACACTCTTACTCACACACACACACTTATTTATACACTCTCTCACCCAAACACACATTGATACACCCTAAGTCACACACACACACACACACACTTATATATACACTCTCTCACCCCCACACACACACACACACACACACACACACACACACTTATATATACACTCTCTCACCCCCACGCATTGAAACACGGTCACTCACACACACACACATTTATATACACTCTCTCTCACACACACACACACACTTATATATACACTCTCTCACACACACGCACACACACGTATACACTCTCTCACCCACACACACACACACACACACACATTGACTCTCACTCACATTTATATACACACACTCAATCATTTATACACACTTGCCCTCACACAAACACACACACACAGATTTAGATACATACTTGAATACACAAAAACACACACACACACGCTACACATACAACCTCACAAATACATATACTGTAGATATATACACGGACTTTGGATATACATACTTAAATATACATTAATAAATATCCACCCCTCCACATACACACACACACACACACACACAATCACACACTCAGTGCCCTGCATACTTAACATAATCCAACGTTGTGTAAAGTGTGTCTCCTAATAAGTCTTATGTTCTTTCTTTCGGTTATTGTTTATGTTTATTATGATGTGTATTTCTGTCCCACAATGCAATGGGAGGAGGGTCCTGAGAGCTGGAGACATTGGAGCTTATAGCGTAACTAAACTCAGACATTTTGGGGGGGGTGGGGGGGGGGGGACCGGTCTGACCCCTGACCTCTGTCCCCCTCACACACACAGACCAGCGCATGGAACTTCATGATGGATCTCCCTCACACACGACTGACCCCTTCAGGGCTCTCTGACCTCTGACCCCCCAGGCCTGAGACCCGCCAGGGGCAGGCCGCGTGGGTGTGTGTGTCGGTCTGTGTGTGTGTGTGTGTGTGTGTGTGTGTGTGTGTGTGTGTGTGATGAAGACCCCACAGAGAGGAAGAAGGAGGAGGAGCCAGAGAAGGAGGCGTAGACCAGGTGGGCACAGAGTTAGGTTTTATTAGAAGAAAGACACACAGCAGGAAGCATCAGGACTGTCAGTGGATTAGTAATAAGAGACAGGAAGAAGAGAGCCAGCCAATCACAGATAAGACCCTCCCCCTCCCCACTGACTGATACACAGACGACCAATGGGCTGCATGCGGCAAACCAGGCGCTGGTTCTGATTGGTCGGATTAAGGGCCAGCCTAGCTACTAGCACAGCTACTAGCCAGGCTTTACCTGTTTAAACAGCTAGCTACTAGCCTAGCTACTAGCCGTTCAAACCGCTAGCTATTAGTCTATCTGCTTGCAGCCAACCACCGCTTGCCCATTGGCCGTCGTGCGACCTCTTATCGATGACATCACATAGAGCCGTTTAAAGATGACATCATAGCGGTTAATCGCGACACTAACGAGGCGTGTCACTGGAAACTCTACTCTAGGAGCCTTAAAGACACAGGGCAGCTTTTAAGAAGCTCCGCCCACATGCTGACAAACAGGTCAATATATTTACATGTTAGAATGGTACAGGCCTAGACACCCCGATGAACCCCCTCCAAATACAGACACATATAACCCTAACCCAAGACTTGAATTCTACAGAGAGAGGAAAGGAGATAGATAGATAAAGATAGAATGACCATAAACAAAGATAGAACGAAAGAAAGACAGCAGGGGGAGAGAGAGAGAGAGAGAGAGAGAGAGAGAGAGAGAGAGAGGGAGAGAGAGAGAGAGAGAGAGAGAGAGAGAGAGAGAGAGAGAGGAGGAGAGCTGCGTCAGGGCGAGTTGGGCGGTCGAGGCGTCCGTCATGCAGGAGAGAGAGTTTAGAACACCAACAAGGCATCTGGAGTTAAGGCTGCAGGTCCGAGCCGGGCGAGAGACACCGAGAGTGAGACCGCAGAACGAGGAGAGAGAGAGAGAGAAAGGAGGGAAGACATGTCCAGAAAGAGAGGAACAAAGATGAGGACATTTTGGACAAGATCAGCAGGTTAGACAAGATTAAAGACTGGAGGAGTGGAGATGATGGCTCAGGTTCACACACACACACACACACGCACACACACACACACACACGCACACGCACACGCACACGCACACACACACGCACACGCACACGCACACAGTCACTCACTCGCTCACACACACACACACACGCAATGAAAAAGGGTCCATCTCTCCAGAGGTAGAATTTGAGGGGGATTTGAAGAATTTTTGATCATTATAGAAAGAACTAAAGAACATCTAAGGGGAAGATGAAGATGGCATGGGTGTCAGATAGTGGACCAGGAGGCTCATGTATGCTACATGAACACCCCCACATCCAGGCTGGAGGTAGATACCAGATGTGGCCACTGGGGGGTGTATTACACACATTGGCCTCTAGGTGGTGCTTTAGGAGAAGATATTTATTCATCTTAATGGAGAGATGTTGTCCTTCACGAGTTGATATTGGTATCACTAAGAGCTCCCTCAAACACACACACATCTGCGCACACAGATACACACACATGTTTACATTCAAAATGACCCAGACAGATGAAAGGACGGTATTAAGCAGTGTTTTCATCCGTGTCATCCATGTCACGGGTCAGGAAACAACAGATGAGACGGAGATAAAACAGATGAAACCGTTAAAACACAGATACACATGCAGCAGCAGAGAGAGCAGTACAGTACAGAGCCCAGTGGTCCCACAGTGACCCAGGCAGGGGGGGGGGGGGGGGGGGGAGCCCTGGGGAGACTCGGAGGGGGGAGGGGGTGGGTGTAGGGTGGAGGGGAGACCCAGGGAGGGGGAGAGAGCCCTGGGGAGACTTTGTGGGGGGAGGGGGGGGGTGGAGGGGGGAGGGGGGGGGGGGGGGGGGGGAGGGGTGGAGGGGAGACCCAGGGAGGGCGAGAGAGCCCTGGGGAGACTTGTGGGGGGGAGGGGGTGGGTTGAGGGGGGAGGGGGGTGGGGGGGTGGGTGGAGGGGGGAGGGGAGACCCAGGGAGGGCGAGAGAGCCCTGGGGAGACTTTGTGGGTGGAGGGGGTGGGTGGAGCAGAGGCGTGACCCAGGGAGGGGGACTGAGTCCTGGGGGGGGGGGGGGGGGGGGGTAATGTGTGGTGTAAGTGTATCCGTGTTATGTTCCTCTAACTCAATGCGTGGATGTTGTTTATCAACACAATAAGCCCTGTGGGGGTGGCTGCTGCTGATTGGCCGGCCCGGGCTACAATGGCTGCTGTTGCTATGGGAACCCCCCGCGGGTCTGCCGTCTGCGGGCGGTGACAGGGGGGGCTCGGTGACATCACGGGTCATGTGACCGAGCTGCTACAGTATGCGTCACTGAACGCCCAGACGGAGACTAAAGGGAGAGACTCAGCGAGCCAATCAGCCTCGTTATCTCGTTAAGTGAGCACCGACAACCAATCAGCTGCTTCCTTTGCACACACTTACACCTACACTTACACAGTAGACTAAGTCACACTTCCTTGTGTGCACTGTGTAGTGTGTGTAGTGTGTGTTCTCTATGTATGTGTGCTCTGTAGTGTGTGTGTACACTGTGTATGTGTGCGTACTGTGTGTGCACTGTGTTTACACTGCGTGTGTGTGTTTTGACACTGTGTGTGTGTGTGTGTGCGTGTGCGAGGGAGAGACCAGTGGGCTGTGCGTTGTACTCACCCCGTTCCACTCCACGCTCATACTCACTTCCTGGCCGCCGTCGGGCCCCGTCTCGTACTTCACAGAGTCTGAGGTGAGGCTCTCCCGGCTGCTCTGCTTCTCACGCGCCTCGGGGTCACTCAAGACCTCCGCCACGCGCTGCTTATGCACCCCGTCCAGGCCCTGATGGGAGGCACTGGTTATACTGGGGATACTGGTACCATTACTAGTTATCGTACTGGTTATACTGGGGATACTGGTTATACTGGGGGTACTGGTATCCTGCTGCTTATGCACCCCGTCCCGGCCCTGATGGGAGGCACTGGTTATACTGGTACCACTATTAGTTATACTGGTACCAGTACTAGTTATACTACTGGTGATTCTGGTACCACTACTAGTAATACTACTGGTTATACTGGTGATACTGGTGGCATGATTACTGGTTAGACCAGTACCACTACTAGTTATACTGGTACCACTACAAGTTATACTACTGGTTATACTAACGTACCACTACTAGTGATACTGGTTACACGCGGCTTATGCACCGTGTCCAGGCCCTGCTGGTGTGACACTGGTTCTACCGGTTGTACTGGTAGTTGTACTGGTAGTTGTGGTTCTACTGGTAGTTGTACTGGTAGCTGTGGTTCTACTGGTAGTTGTACTGGTAGCTGTACTGGTAGCTGTACTGGTAGCTGTACTGGTAGTTGTGGTTCTACTGGTAGCTGTACTGGTAGCTGTACTGGTAGTTTTACTGGTAGTTGTGGTTCTACTGGTAGCTGTACTGGTAGCTGTACTGGTAGCTGTACTGGTAGCTGTGGTTATACTGGTAGCTGAACTGGGAGCTGTACTGGTAGCTGTACTGGTAGCTGTACTGGTAGTTGTGGTTCTACTGGTAGTTGTACTGGTAGCTGTACTGGTAGCTGTACTGGTAGTTGTGGTTCTACTGGTAGCTGTACTGGTAGCTGTACTGGTAGCTGTACTGGGAGCTGTGGTTCTACTGGTAGTTGTACTGGTAGCTGTACTGGTAGCTATACTGGTAGTTGTGGTTCTACTGGTAGCTGTACTGGGAGCTGTGGTTCTACTGGTCACCTGTTTCCTGGAGCGCAGTGCCACCTCCTCCAGGGTCTCCGCAGCCTCAAACTTGCCCTGCCTCTTGTAGAGGGCGCCCAGGTTCTTCAGGGTGGTGGTCACTGTGGGGCTGCACACACACACACACAGGTCACATCACACACACACACACACACACACACACAGGTCACATCACACACACACACACACACACACACACACACACACACACACACACACACACACACACACACCCAAGGTTCGCATCACAGACACACAGGTCACATCACATCACACACACACAGGTCACATCACACACACACACACACACACACGCACAAAGGTCACATCACACACACACACACACACACACACACACACACACACACACACACACACACGTCACATCACACAGACACACACATGTCAATCACACAGACACATACAAACACACACATGGGTCGAATCACACAGACACATACAAACACACACATGGGTCACATCACACACACACACACACACACACACACACACACACACACGTCACATCACACACACACACACACATGTCACGTCACACAGACACAGACACACACAAACATGTCACATCACACAGACACATACACACACACACGGGTCACATCACACACACACACACACACACACACACACACACACACACACACACACACACACACACACACACACACACACACACACACACACACACACACACACACACAGGTCACATCACACACACACACATAAGGTTCACATCACACACACTCACACACATACTCAAGCACACTCACGGGTCGCCTCACACCCCCGGTGTGTAGGGGCTCACCTGTCCACTTTGCAGGCCTTGTACCAGCCTCCGTACTCCCCGAACGGAGAGCCGTCCTTCTGCTTGCCCTGGAGGTCAGAACATGACGTCACACGTTACAACACAACGCCCCACAGTGAGTCCACACGGCGAGCTCAAGGGACACACGCTGTTGGAGCGGTCGGGAGAGGACTGGCTCATCAGACGTGACATCACAGAGAACACCGATAGGATGTGAGCCCTAACAGGACGTGACATCACAGAGAACACCGATAGGACGTGAGCCCCAACAGGACGTGACATCACAGAGAACACCGATAGGACGTGAGCCCTAACAGGACGTGACATCACAGAGAACACCGATAGGACGTGAGCCCCAACAGGACGTGACATCACAGAGAACACCGATAGGACGTGAGCCCTAACAGGACGTGACATCACAGAAACACCGATAGGATGTGAGCCCCAACAGGACGTGACATCACAGAGAACACGGATAGGACGTGAGCCCTAACAGGACGTGACATCACAGAGAACACCGATAGGATGTGAGCCCTAACAGGACGTGACATCACAGAGAACACCAATAGAGCAACTGACCTTGCTCTGCTCCTCCCTCTCCTCCGCGTGCATCCAGATGGGCTTGTTCTCATCTGGGGGGGGGGGGGGGAAGAGAGAGAGAGAGAGAGAGAGAGAGAGAGAGAGAGAGAGAGAGAGAGAGAGAGAGAGAGAGAGAGAGAGAGAGAGAGAGAGAGAGAGAGAGAGAGAATACTTTTGTCATAGTCATAGTAATAATAGTATCTGTGTGTACAGTATGCCTGTGTGTGTGTCTGTGTAAGCATGCGAGTGTGTGTGTGTATGTCTGTGTAAGCATGCGAGTGTGTGTGTGTGTGTGTGTGTGTGTGTGTGTGTGTGTGTGTGTGTGTGTGTGTGTGTGTGTGTGTGTGTGTGTGTGTGTGTGTGTGTGTCTGTGTGTGTGTGTGTGTGTGTGTGTCTCACCGTCCACAGAGCCGAACTCTCTCTCGTGAGCTCTGGTCAGGATCTCCTTGTAGAGCGTCTCGGCCTGCTTGAACTTCCCCTGCTTCAGGTAGCAGGAGGCCTGCACACACGCACACACACACGCACACGCACACACACACACACACGGACACACACACACACACACACACGCACACACACACACAGGTTAGAGTCCACTGTATCTCTGGAGTCCAGACATGTCATGAATTGCGATTACATCACAATGACGTCATCAGCCGACCTACATTCAACCTAATGGGAACAGTTTCCCAGTACGCCCAACCGTTTATGACCCCAGTAGCACACCGGTCTACGACGTCACCGTTCAAACGCGTCCTTCCCGCGGACTGACCAGGTTGTTCTTGGTCTTGGCCACGTTGGGGTCGTCTGGGCCCAGCTTGGACTGGTAGATCTCCAGGGCCCGCTGGTAGTAGTACTCCACCTCCTGGTACTTGCCCTGGTTCTGGCACAGCAGCGCCAGGTTGTTGAGCTGCTTGGCCACGTCCGGGTGCTCCTTCCCCAGCACCTGCACCGCGACACAGGGGGGCGTCAGCGCTACGGCTAGCCAGAGAGCTAGCCCACAGCTGGACCACATCTGGACCACAGCTAGCACACAGCTAGCCCACATCTGGACCACAGCTAACCAAACAGCTAACCCACAGCTAACCCACAGCTAGCACACAGCTAGCCCACATCTGGACCACAGCTAACCCATAGCTAGCACACAGCTAGCCAACATCTGGACCATAGCTAACCCACAGCTAGCTCAGAAAATACTTTCTGAAACAGATAGCCTAACATTACCAATAGCCAAACAGCTGGCCCTCAGACAAATACACACCAACCCTAACCTCCACATAGGTTTCCCTGTTAGCTGCAGGCTAGCCACAGGATAGCAAACACCATCAGCTAAGACAAGACTTCCTGCAGAGTAACCCCACAACACGGCTGGGAGCAGATCGGTGGTTATTGACCAGACTGGAGCACTGAAACACCACCGTGACCCCCGGGTTCAGAGTGGGTTCAGCATCCATAGGCCGGAAGGAAGACCCACTCCCCTCACACTCAGAGTCAACAGAAAGAGGAAACCACATGTTGGGATTCAGCCAGACTCGCATGGGCCCACAGAGTCTATCCTGAGCGGGAGAAGATAGAGGAACAGCTACATAAGAGCTGACCGCTCACTCTCACAAGACAGCACACCAAGGAAGGAAGGAAGGGAGGGAGGGAGAAGGAGAGACAGAGGCAGAGACAGAGGCAGAGACAGACATACAGAGAAGCAGCCCACATTGAGAACATGGACAGAGGCAGCCCAGGGGAATACCGATATACTCCACCCATCACCTAGATAGCGCCTGAGGCCACCAGACTGCTCCCTGCCGGTCCAGCGCACCGGGAGAACAGACTAACTGGAGCAACGCCTGGGTGGAGCTCTGAACAAAAGGACCTCTGAACAAGAGCTCTCAATTAGCGCTCTGAACAAGAGCTCCTGACGAGCGCTCCAAACAAAAGCTCTTAACGAGCACTCTTAACAACAGCTCCTAACAAGAGCTCTTAATGAGCACTCCTAACAAGAGCTCTTAATGAGCACTCCTAACAAGAGCTCTTAACGAGCACTCCTAACGAGCACTCTTAACAACAGCTCCCATCAAGCGCTCCTAACGAGCACTCCTAACAAGAGCTCTTAACGAGCGGTCTTAACAAGAGCTCCTAACGAGCCGTCCTAACGAGCACTCCTAACGAGTGCTCCTAACGAGCGGTCCTAACGAGCGCTCCTTTGACCTACCTTCTCTCTGATCTCCAGGGCTCTCTTACACAGAGGCTCCGCCTCCTTGTACTTCCCCCGCTTCCCGTAGAGCACGGCCAGGTTGTTCAGCGTGGCAGCCACCTGTCGGGGACACACACACACACACACACACACACACGCACACCGGAACCACACACACAAACACAACAGCGTTAATCTTCAGAGAGCCTTATGGTCGCACCCTCCACCACGCCCACCCGTGTGCCCAAAGTCAGACGAGCACGGTGATCTAGTGAGCTACGGATCGGCAGAGAGGAAGTGGATCAGGGCAAACAGGAAGTGATGCGGTGGTGAGACGGTCGGTCTTGTGATTCCAGTGAGCTGTGAATCCTTCGTGTTTGATTTGGAGGAAATACTATTATTGATCCTGCAGCTACCTACGAGAGGAGAGAGGAGAGGAGAGGACTGGAGAGAGAGAAGAGAAGAGAGAGGAGAGGAGTGGAGAGAGAGGAGAGAGGAGAGGAGAGGAGAAAGAGGACAGAGAGGAGGGAAGAGAAGAGATAAGAAGAGGGGGGAGGACAGGGAAGGAGCGAAGGGAGAGGAGAATGGAGAGGAGGGTCAGAGAGAAGAGAGGAGAGAGAGAGGGGAGAATAGAGGTGAGAGAAGCTCTCACTGAAGCTCAGTGAGGCGAGAGAAGAGAGGAGAAGAGGAGGGAGAAGAGAGGAGGGATAGGGAGAAAGGAGGTGAGAGTAACCTTAAAGATTGGGTGAGTGGAAAGATTAGGTGAATACTGATCAGAGGGGATTCACTGTTGGTCATGGATCCCAGTGTGTCAATCTGGGAATCGATCAGTACAATAGCTCTCCCTGTGGAACAAGGAGTGTGCTGATAGGACCAGAGAGGAAAGGGGAGGGGTCTGAACATGGAGTGTCCTGATAGGACCAGAGACAGGAGAGGGGAGGGGTCTAACCTCAGACGAAAGTGATGAAGATCCAGGCAGACGGTAACACCTGTCAAAGTTAGACCAGTTAAAAAGGACCTGGTTATGCTAGTTATGAGACTAACTGCCTAGTTATGCTAGTTATTAGAATAACTACCATTTGGCCGGGAATCACCTTGCGCGCAGGCTGTAAACGAACCAAACACCGTGCGTGAAGATGTCTGTCCACGAGAGCGGACTTTAACGACATTGTTCTCAGCCACGCCCTCTGTTCGCTGATTGGACGCACAACATTTGGACGGAGAAAACCCAAGAATATATCGCAAACCCAGACGTAGTACTGAAGGGAAATTAAAATTGAGCGGTAATACATAGGCGGGCGAGGCCAGGCTTGCAGTTCATAGCTAGATGGTCAGACACAGAGGAGAATTAGAGACTGCTCATGTGATGTTCCCTCTAGTATCTTAGCTACAGTTCAGTCAATACTTCATCCCACATCAGACAGACAGGCAGACACACAGACAGACAGACAGACAGACAGACAGACAGACAGACAGACAGACAGAGACAACTTTGCAGGCAGAAAGCTCTATACAGACGGACCTATACAGAGAGGCAGACAGACAGATAAACAGACACACCTATACAGACAGACAAAGACCGAGCTATACAGATGGACAGTCGGACAGACAGAGAGACAGAGAGACAGAGAGACAGACAGACAGACAGACAGACAGACAGACAGACAGACAGACAGACAGACAGACAGACTCACCGCGGGGTGGTCCCGGCCCAGGGTCTTCTCTCTGATGGCCAGAGCGTCATTCAAGAGGTTGGCCGCTTCCTTGTACTTATTCTGGTCCCTGAGAAACACACACACACACACACGTTATGGTGTGGTACCAGGATGGGGAACATGTGGGGGTCACCATGTTTAGTCCCCAAGTGGTCCCAGGTTGGGACCCCGGTTGGGACCACTTGGGGTCCTCCAAACACATAACCAGGTCTCACCTGTAGACCAGGGCCAGGACCACTTAGGGGTCCTAACACATAACCAGGTCTCACCTGTAGACCAGGACCACTTAGGGGTCCTAAAACATAACCAGGTCTCACCTGTAGACCAGGGCCAGGACCACTTAGGGGTCCTAACACATAACCAGGTCTCACCTGTAGACCAGGACCACTTAGGGGTCCTAACACATAACCAGGTCTCACCTGTAGACCAGGACCACTTAGGGGTCCTAACACATAACCAGGTCTCACCTGTAGACCAGGACCCCTTAGGGGTCCTAACACATGACCAGGTCTCACCTGTAGACCAGGGCCAGGACCACTCAGGGGTCCTAACACATAACCAGGTCTCACCTGTAGACCAGGACCACTTAGGGGTCCTAACACATGACCAGGTCTCACCTGTAGACCAGGGCCAGGACCACTTAGGGGTCCTAACACATAACCAGGTCTCACCTGTAGACCAGGACCACTTAGGGGTCCTAACACATAACCAGGTCTCACCTGTAGACCAGGACCAGGACCACATGGGGGTCCTAACACATAACCAGGTCTCACCTGTAGACCAGGACCACTTAGGGGTCCTAACACATGACCAGGTCTCACCTGTAGACCAGGACCACTTAGGGGTCCTAACACATGACCAGGTCTCACCTGTAGACCAGGACCACTTAGGGGTCCTAACACATGACCAGGTCTCACCTGTAGACCAGGGCCAGGACCACTTAGGGGTCCTAACACATAACCAGGTCTCACCTGTAGACCAGGACCACTTAGGGGTCCTAACACATGACCAGGGCTCACCTGTAGACCAGGACCACTTAGGGGTCCTAACACATGACCAGGTCTCACCTGTAGACCAGGGCCAGGACCACTTGGGGGTCCTCACACATAACCAAGTCTCACCTGTAGACCAGGACCACATGGGGGTCCTAACACATGACCAGGGCTCACCTGTAGACCAGGGCCAGGATGTTGAGCATGGTGGCCACGTCGGGGTGGTCGTGGCCCGAGGTCTTCTCCAGGTCCTCCAGGGCCTGCTTGCAGAGTGGCACGGCCACCTCGTAGCGGCCCTGCGACGCGTACTGGATCACCAGGTTGTGGAGGGTCCGCAGCCGCGCCGGGATCTCGTAGCCCCCCTGCTGGGCGGCGGCGGCGGCCGCACTGCAGTGGACCGTCTGGGCTGAGGGGGGGGGGGGGGGGGGGGGGGGGGGGCGGGGGGGGAGAGAGGGAGAGAGAGAGAGAGAGAGAGAGAGAGAGAGAGAGAGAGAGGGGGGGGCAGAGGGAGAGAGAGAGAGAGAGAGAGAGAGAGAGAGAGAGAGAGAGAGAGAGAGAGAGAGAGAGAGAGAGAGAGAGAGAGAGAGAGAGAGAGGGAGAGAGAGAGAGAGAGAGAGAGAGAGAGAGAGAGATGAGAGAGAGAGAGAGAGAGAGAGAGAGAGAGAGAGAGAGAGACAGACAGACAGACAGACAGACAGACAGACAGACAGACAGACAGACAGACAGACAGACAGACAGACAGGACAGGAAGAGGGGAATCAAGAAGAGAAGAACAACAAGGTTAGAACAGACTAAACCATTCATTGATCATCCGTTTGATTATAAATAGTCCCAGCAGTTCACTAGTTAACCAGTCCCAGCAGTTCACTAGTTAACCAGTCCCAGCAGTTCACTAGTTAACCAGTCCCAGCAGCGCTGTGGGTGGTGAAGGTTCAGACGGCCGACTGCAGCTCAAGCAGACCGGCACCCTGGGGTGACAGAGCAGACTGGGAGATGGACCGACCACGCAGCACCACACATATATCTCCCTCCCTCCCTCTCTCCCTCCCTCTCTCCCTCCCTCCCTCCCTCCCTCCCTCCCTCCCTCCCTCCCCTCTCTCTCAGATGAGTGGGAGCACGCTCAGATGGAGGCATGGTAGTTGATCGGGGATTCCTCCTCCTCTCCTTCATGGCCTCCTCCTCTCTCTTCTCCTATACAGCCATCCATTATGTGTGTCTGTGTCTCAGTGTGGTGTGTGTGTGTGGATTTGTATGTCTATGCGTTTGTGTGTATCAGAGGGTGGTAGGTGTGTATGTGTGTGTGTCCAGGGCAGAAGTACATGTTGTGTTGGTACTCTGGACACAACAGTACACCGTGGCAGACAGGAGTTCAGAAGACATGTTGACAGCATGCCAAACAAGTCAGCCCCACCCCCTGGACAGAGAGAGAGAGAGAGAGAGAGAGGTAGAGAGAGAGAGAGAGAGAGAGAGAGAGAGAGAGAGAGAGAGAGAGAGAGAGAGAGAGAGAGAGAGAGAGAGAGAGAGAGAGAGAGAGAGAGAGAGAGAGAGAGAGAGAGAGAGAGAGAGAGAGAGAGAGAGAGAGAGAGAGAGAGAGAGAGAGAGAGAGAGAGAGAGAACAGACGGAGAGAGAGAGAAACAAAAAGACAGAGACAGCCAGACAGCCAGACAGCCAGCCAGACAGCCAGACAGCCAGCCAGCCAGCCAGACAGCCAGCCAGACAGACAGACAGAGGGGGGCACCAGGAGCTTCATGGTGTACTTTGGCCCGACGAGAGGCTCCTAGTCTGGCCGCTGGCCAGCCTACAACAACAAGGCCGTGAGTTACGGAGCGGTGGCTCCGACCGAGCTGCTCAGGCCCCCGGACCCCGAGCCGGGGCCACAGTGGGGAAGGGAAACAAGAGAGAGTAGCGGTAACACGCCGTAGCCAAGAGGGCGCGTGAGGGACGGAGCTCTCCGACAAAGGGGGGATGAGAGACGACAGAACTGTCGTCTCTCATCCCCCCTTTGTCGGAGAGCTCCGTCCCTCACGCGCCCTCTTGACTACTCTACCCTCTTCTCTCCCCTCTCCTCTTCTCTTCCCTCCTCTTCCCCCTCCTCATATTTTTCCTCTTATCTTCTCCCCCCCCCCCTGACCTGCTGTAAACCAGGTGGTATTACTGAGAGGAGACGGGAGATGTGGGGGGAGGCGATCGAGGGTTCCCGGAGATGGAGAGAGTCTAGGAATGTTCCGGAACATTGGGACTTGTGGGACACGGGAGGTTGCGGAGGTCAGGAACGCGAGGGAACTAACTGGGTCACTGGGTCCCAGAGTGACAGGACCATAATAACACTGGTACCATGGAGAGAGAGAGAGACCAGGAACCTATAATAACACTGGTACCATGGAGAGACCAGGGACCTTTAATAACACTGGTACCATGGAGAGAGAGAGAGAGACCAGGAACCTATAATAACACTGGTACCATGACGAGAGACCAGGAACCTATAATAACACTGGTACCATGGAGAGAGAGAGAGAGACCAGGAACCTATAATAACACTGGTACCATGGAGAGAGAGAGAGAGACCAGGAACCTATAATAACACTGGTACCATGGAGAGAGAGAGAGAGACCAGGAACCTATAATAACACTGGTACCATGGAGAGACCAGGAACCTATAATAACACTGGTACCATGGAGAGAGAGAGAGAGACCAGGAACCTATAATAACACTGGTACCATGGAGAGACCAGGAACCTATAATAACACTGGTACCATGGAGAGAGAGAGAGAACAGGAACCTATCATAACACTGGTACCATGACGAGAGAGACCAGGAACCTATAATAACACTGGTACCATGGAGAGACCAGGGACCTTTAATAACACTGGTACCATGGAGAGAGAGAGAGAGACCAGGAACCTATAATAACACTGGTACCATGACGAGAGAGACCGGGAACCTATAATAACACTGGTACCATGACAAGAGAGACCACAGAACCAGGGCTAGGGTGGAGAGGAGAGGAGAGGAGAGGAGAGGAGAGGAGAGGAGAGGAGAGGAGAGGAGGAAACAATAGGCACGGAGAGGAGGAGACAGGAGCTTAGTGGAGAAGAGAAGGAGAGGAGAGAGGAGATGAAAGAGGAGAACTTACTGCCTGGGCTTTGGTCGTCCTGCTCATCTGGGAAGAGATCATCCAGGCTCTCCTTACTGGAGTCCGCATCCTTCTCCTCCTATAGGGAGGAGGGAGGGAGGAGGGGGAGGAGGAGAGGGGAGGAGAGGGGGAGGAAAGGGGGAGGAAAGGGGGAGAGAGAGGACGGTAACACAGAGGAGGAGACGGGGAGGAGAGGGGGAGGAGAGGGACGAGTTAAGACATTTCCAGGACCAAAATAAACACAGCGGACGCGATTGTGTGGGAGGACCCGAACAGACAACCGAGGTCTCTCTCGGACCCCCCCGGGGACCCGGACCCCCAGGGCTGGACTCACGGAGGGCGACAGGTCCTGGTCATACTTCTTGAGCTGGTTCATGAACTCCAGGTGCTTCTTCTCCTCCTCCAGCTGGGCCACGCTCTGCTCGCTCTTCTGCAGCTTCTGCTGTGTGTTGGCCAGCTCGTCCCGCAGCCACTGGTTCTCCTGCACCAGCCGCCGCACCTGGGCACGCAGCTTCTGCTTCTCCGACTCCACCGAGCTCAGGTGGCCGGACAGGGCCATCATCACCTGGGGGAGGGAGGAGGGGGAGGGAGGAGGGGGGAGGGGGAGAAGGAGGAGGGAGAGGAGGAAGGAGGGAGGAGGGAGGGAGGAGGGAGGAGGGGAAGGCGGGGGGGAGGAGGGGGGGAAGGAAAGGGGGAAGAGGGGAGGAGGGGGGAGGAGGGGGGAGGAGGGAGAAGGAAGGAGGGAGGGGGGAGCAAGGGGGGCGGAAGGGGGGAGGGAGGAGGGGGCGTGGTTAGAAAGGAGGAGGGAGGGGGAAGAGGGGAGGGAGGTGCGGTTAGGAGAGAGGAGGGGAGAGTAGGAAAGAGGAGGTAAGGTTATTAGCAAGGGGGTAGAAGATAGACAAGGAGGTAGAAGGTAAAGGTTAGGAGAAAGGAGATAGAGGTGAGGAGGAAGAGGTTAGGGGACAGGAAGCATTCAGGTAGAGGTTAGGAGACAGGAGGGAGAGGGTAGGGTATTGACAAAGGGGGAGGGGGCGAGGTTAGAAGCTAGGGGAGCCATGTATTTATAACACCATGCCTTCTATCTATAACCATCCTGCTGGGAGTTCAAACTGTGCTAGATGATGACTCAGCATCTGTGACTCATGCACCTGCAGCACTCCTCCTACGCAGAGAACACAGCCCAAACGCTAGAGTTCTCCTACGGCGTATTAAAGGGCTGCTCGATTACGGGGAAAATCATAATCACGAATTTTTTGCTCAATATTGAAATCACTATTATTCAAACGATTCATTAATTGATTTTGAAAACATGTTGTATTTATTCAGCATGTCTCTCAGAATTTCTTTTTGTAACTGAGAACTTTGAAATTTTGCCTTAAAACAAACCCACAAAATGGTCTAAAAGAAAATGTTCCAGTCTAAAATGATAAACAGATATGTATCCAGCTGTTCTGCCCTTTCTATAAAACAAAAACAAAAAAAATATTGAAAAACTCGATGATTTAAATTTTTTGATCGTTTGACGCTAAAAATCAAAATCGCGATCAAAATTCGATTAACCGCCCAGGCCCAGCGTATCACCATTACACTACACTGGCCTGTCTCAGAAGGGTTCGATACAGTACGGTACAGTACGGTATACTGGTGTGGCTGGGATTTGCACTTCCACTACAACGGGCTTTCCGCTTTGAAGCCTGGTTGTAATGGGAATGCAAATCCCAGCACAGCTGGGATTTGCATTCTCATTAAAACCAGGCTTCAAAGCGGGCTTCCTGCTGGAAGGTGCGTCTTTCACCGATGACGCGCTCAAGTCTTTTACTGCCTAGTTGGTTTTATATTATAGCCTACCATAAAATCTGATTTATTGGTTCAAGACGCATAATGATTTCCGTGATGATGAATTCAGTAAGAGGTTCAATATTCCCCTCTCTGCTTCCTAATCTCACTGGACCATCTACAGGTTCTCACTGCACCATCTACAGGTTCTCACTACATCATCTACAGGTTCTCATTACACCATCTACAGGTTCTCACTACATCATCTACAGGTTCTCACTACACCATCTACAGGTTCTCACTACATCATCTACAGGTTCTCACTGCACCATCTACAGGTTCTCACTACATCATCTACAGGTTCTCACTACACCATCTACAGGTTCTCACTAGACCATCTACAGGTTCTCACTACACCATCTACAGGTTCTCACTGCACCATCTACAGGTTCTCACTACATCATCGACAGGTTCTCACTGCACCATCTACAGGTTCTCACTGCACCATCTACAGGTTCTCACTACATCATCTACAGGTTCTCACTACACCATCTACAGGTTCTCACTACATCATCTACAGGTTCTCACTGCACCATCTACAGGTTCTCACTACACCATCTACAGGTTCTCACTACACCATCTACAGGTTCTCACTACATCATCTACAGGTTCTCACTGCACCATCTACAGGTTCTCACTGCACCATCTACAGGTTCTCCTGTCCTACACCATCTACAGGTTCTCACTACATCATCTACAGGTTCTCACTACACCATCTACAGGTTCTCACTGCACCATCTACAGGTTCTCACTGCACCATCTACAGGTTCTCACTGCACCATCTACAGGTTCTCACTGCACCATCTACAGGTTCTCACTACACCATCTACAGGTTCTCCTGTCCTACACCATCTACAGGTTCCTCTGTCCTACACCAGGTTTGATCCTCCGTTCTACTACAGATCATGTTATCTTCCCCTCGATTTCGGAAGAACTGAATCGGGCAATAAAATCATAAAACAACTGCAGGTTCAGAAAGTTAAAGTCCTGCCATGAGTCAGCTGCTGTCAGGTGTTGCTACGGTTACTCCTAGCTAGTCCCTCGTCCAGAGGGCTGACTGCAAATACCGGTGTGGACTTTGGCTGTCTAGGAGGGGGGCTGGTACTCAATGCTGGACTGGACTTTACCCATGTGGAACCTAGTCTCGCTACACTCAGACAGTGACGGCTGGGTCTAAATCCTGGACTGGCCCTTTCCGGTGTTGACCTGGAAGCTTCAACTAAGCGGCCCTCGCCCCTCACCAGAGACCGGGACGACAGCTCCGTCGACTCACCTGCGCCTCGCTCAGCCCCAGCTCCAGCATGTCCAGGCTCTTGCGGATGAGGAGCGACTTCTCCTCCACCAGCACCCCCTGCTCCTCCTGCTTCAGGCAGCGCAGCGTGCCCAGCACCCCGTCCAGGATGGAGTGGTGCTCCTGCTTCAGCGCGTCCAGGCCCTGGATCACCTGCCGCGTCCGGGAGATGATCTCCTCCTGGCACATCCTGTCCTCCCCGGAGGGGTCCTCGTCCTCCTTCACACACACCATGGTGGACATGTCCTCTCGCATCCTGGGCAGAGGGACGGACACAGGGGTCGGGGTTAATGTCGGGCTCACTGACGATCCAGAACCTGTGTGTAGCCTTTAGACAAAGATGTTAAATTGACTTGCACATATTTACATTTACATTAAAGGGGATTCGTGCTGCCGCTTTTATCCAAAGCGACCATTCATTCACACATTCACACACCGACGGCGGAGTCGACCACACAAGGCGACAGCCAGCTCGTCAAGAGCAGTCAGGGTGAGGTGTCTTGCTCAGGGACACCTCGACACTCAGCTAGGAGGAGCCGGGGATCGAATTGCAACCTTCAGGTTACCGGTCAACCCGCTCTACTTCCTGCGCTACTGCCCCCCCGCATTCACACATCCATCCATTCACACACGGCGCTGTCGTCCATGCACAGCGTGACCCGTTTCGTCTGGAGCCGTGAGGGGTCAGCTGCCTTGCTCCAGTACACCACAACAGAGGGCTAGGACGGAACCAGCAACCCTCGGCCAGGGAACTCTGTGGTACTGGAACCCATTAGCCCTGGATCATTAACCAGTGGCTGCGGGTAAAACCGTGGGCGTCATTCGCCTAGCAGCCATCTTGGTTATATCTTGGTTGGTCCGTTAAGGACCGAGATGGCTGCCAGGTGAATAAGGCCGGCAGACCTGTGATGTTTGGGTCGGGGTCGTTAGTCGGCCCCCTCAAAGGCTCCTAGTGCGAAACCAAAGCCCTTTGAAATCAAATCTCACCACTTAAACACATTATCGGAAATCCCTGCTTTGAGTCAATGAGGCATAAAAAGCAACAGCCAGCCCATTTCCAGCGAGAGCTATAAAAAGTTTTCCCCCACCGTTTATTGACCTGAGGCTTTACACGAACCGATCGATCGTGTTCTCTGAAACATGGAGAGGAACAGGCGCCTGGAGCAGGCCATGAGCTGGCCAGGAACAGAGGCCATGAGGAGGCCAGGACCAGGCCAGGAGCAGAGGCCAGCAGTAGGCCAGGAGCACAAAGACAAACAAGGGGAAGGCCGCCAAGACACACGCTGTACAAACAGCGGTTTGGTTAATGCTCTCCCACCTATTTACCTATACTGGTCCATTACTACAGTGTTACTGGGACTGTTATCGAAATGTTGACGCTACATTGGTGGTCCTAGGTTCGAGTCAATAAGGGTCGTTAGTAATGATGACAACATCAGCTAGTTTGCTGGGTTCATGAGTCTGATGAGCTGGTGGGAAAGCTGGTAGATTACATGGATTTCACCTCCCCCAAATATGGTCATGTAGTTTAGTTTTAGTTTATTTGTTTATAGTTTTGTGGACAGTCCCCTTTGAGAAGGAGCAGCTTTAGCCTATTTGGCTCATTTCCATCTGTAGTCCCCCAGCCAGTTGTCAGTAGGCAACCTACAATACATAACAGTAAAACAAATGAAAAAAAATACATTCCATTTATAATTACAGCAGGCCTGGGCAAAAAGGGGAAAAAGACAAACAAACATATTGCACACAGTTGGAGCAAGAACAAACAGGCAGGCACAGATGATGGCAAAGATAATGTGTACTTGTAGGTACTGGTTGGCGGTGGGGTCACCTCAGACCAGTACCTACACGACCAAACTGGTTAAGGGGCGAGGTCACCTGACTGTGGGTTGAGGTGGCTTTAGGGAAGGGCTGCTTTGGACCTGAAGTGAAACTCAGAGGCACAGCACTCGGCTTCCTGTTTTGATCCGAAATCTTTTATTTAGGTCTTGACACAAAGCAGAACACTGTGCGGAGCCGGCGGACGATTGTTCACTGCTCACTTTCTCTGAGGAAACTGGTTCCAACTTTCAATTGCCATTCAGTGAATTCGTGCCGTACTTGAATGATCACATTTTAATGGATACGATCTAGAGCAGAAAGGTGCAGCCAACTGCGCAGTGACACACCTCCCCTGCCTTGATCCCTTACGTCCCTGAACAAACAGAGCGGATACATTCCTGTACATGAATCATCCTCATCCGTCATCATCTAGTGATTGATCAAACATAGGATACAACCCGGGAAAAAATGAATCACTCCGAATCTCATTCAGCAGATGGTTTGATTAAACGTTACAGTGAGCCACTCATGAGTTGCCATTGCAGTACCCTCTGTCCACCAGCGGTGGCGCTCGCCCTTAGGGGTTTTAACCTCGGCACTCACTCGGTCGCTCTTCCAAGACCACAATGAGCCGAAGCAGGTCGTTTATGACCGCTGGCGGTGGCCCACATGACAGCAGCCTCCATGCTCTGTATCTTCTCATTGTACTCATCATATGGACCTGGAGGGCGAGACGGGCGAGGAAGCGTTGATGGGAGACAGAGCTACCACTGTCCAATCAGCCTACAGCCCAGCCTGTTGAAGGCCTAGCCTACATGGGACTCCATAGTCAAATATCAAAAAGGTAAAATTAGCACCACCGCTAACTACTAGGAGATACAATGTACTGGGGTACGGCAGGAGGCCAACTCAGACTGGTGTTATTTTCGGTGGTTGAAAACAGACTTGTTTAAAATGGCGGCCACAGGAAGTGACACCCATCGACCACTCGCTAAAAGGTGAACACCAGGTAGCACATCGGCAGATCACAGGCGGTCTGGTCGTGAGCTTGTGGTTCTGGCTGGTACACGGAGATGGACCTTCCACTCACAGAACACATGGACCCGTAGATGGTTCTTCCCACTGGTTCTGCTTTAAAACAAGACAACAGCAGCACTGGTGTCCCGGTGGAACCATCTATGCCAGGTCCACCAAGACACCAGTACCAGCGGTGAGCTCCTGGTGTCTGGTGTTGTGTTTGTCTTGGTTGCTGACGCAAGCTCCAGACAGCAGATCTTCCCTTGGCAGCCGTAACTGATGAATACTTGTCCTGTTGCTGATTAAGGAATCTAACATCATCTCTAGCAGCCGTGCCACATGACAGCACTATTATTATTTAATAGAGCAGATAGAGGAGATGAACCAGCAGGCAGTAGAGATGGACCAGCAGATAGAGGAGATGAACCAGCGGCCGACAGGTGGAAAAACATGAAGGCAACAACAAGTGGTCCCCAAGGTAGTATGAGGTTGTGTCAGTCAGACTGAGGGGAGCTTGCCGTTGCCATGGGGACGGACCAGATTAAACACCACAACCCAGGGGGAGAGTTGTTACCTATCTGGCAATGTTTACGTTCAGTCGTTACAAGTGAAACGTTGGAAGTGTGTGTGTGTGTGTGTGTGTGTGTGTGTGTGTGTGTGTGTGTGTGTGTGTGTGTGTGTGTGTGTGTGTGTGTGTGTGTGTGTGTGTGTGTGTGTGTGTGTGTGTGGAGGCTACACTGGGACCCACTGTGGCTGTGTTGTTGTCTCCACAACACACACAGCGCATTCACACACACACACGCAAGCAGGCGAGCTCCCCGCGCGGAATACCAACAACATGCGCACATGCCCCATCACGCGACTCCCAGTGGCACTGGTATCCCAGGGTGCATCAGAAATGCATTTAGCCCCTCTATCAATGATGTTACATTTACAGCTCTTTGTGTAGGTCTTAGGCTAGAAATGACAACCCTTAGGTGTTAGGTTATAGACGGCTAAGTTTAGTGTCAGGTTAGAGATGGTTTAGTTTAGTGTTAGGCGAAAGATGGTTTAGTTTAGGTATGAGGTTATAGACGGTTAAAGTGAAGGATTATACTAACACCGCCATAAGGTGTATTACTTCTGTATTTCCCCTAATACAGAAGTATTGGGTGACATACACAGAAGTATTAGGTGTACTAGGTGTATAAGGTGTATTAACAGAGGTCTTATTACACCAACTTCTACATTGTCTACCTGTGCTATATGGGATTAAAAGAGACTGTGTAAAATAACAATCTGTATATTATGTTTTAGATACATTTAAAACAAGGAAACTAATTATTATATATTATAGTGTCAACATGCCTCAGATATAGTATATTCCAAAACCAAACCAGCAGAAGATAACGCTAGACACATTGATTTAATCAAATTTAATGTATGTGACGTCAAATCTTGGATTCCCTTTAATCCCAAAGATGCCAAGAAGAGAAACCAGGTTTATGTTGTCCTGTACAGCACCCTAATCCCGACCAGGGTGGACGGTTAATGGCAGATCGGCAAGATTCGGGTTTTGAACCGAGGCTGACTTCCTGAACTCCACATCTGAAACTCTTGGTTTCATTTTGGTATTAAAAAAATAAAGAATGTTTCACTGCTGCCGATATTACCGTACTCAGTAAACACACAAGTATTACATGTAATACACAGGTCCACGATAGGTTGGCCACTCAATGCAGTTTACCGTGAATATACTGGATCTCATAGAGATCTTCTAAAGGCACATGTTTGGCAGAGTTTCAAGCACAGGAGAGAGTTGATTTATGGGGAAATCTGCCACACTGTGGAACAGAACCCGTCAACACACGGCTCCGGTCCGCCACGCAGAACCAGATCCACTACCAGGCAGAACCAGATCCACTACACGGATTACATTCCGCATATCTCCTCCCCACAACACGGATTAACCTGCAGGACCAGTCGGGACGCTTTGAGTCCTTCACACCGCAGAGGCTCCGTCTACATCCCGGAACACATGCTACCATCCCACATCCACAGACAGGACCTTGACCTGGACCTGGACCTGGACGTCCCGCATCCAGTAACACAAGAGAACCAAAGAAACATGTTCAAGTCCACATGTCCCACACACCATGACCACTGACAACACTTCCCCTGAGCTCCAGGGTTAGGGTGGAAGTGCGCCGGGGCGCGGGGGTTAGACGGAGCCGCTTACCGTTCTCCAGGACGTCCGCCGCCAGCGGAACCGGTCGCGTCTGTTCCTTGACCTCTGACCTCAGGTATATTACAACGATACGAACTCTTTATGTCGTTTCCGTAGACCCGTACTATCGCCACACCGTGCGCCCGGACGCTCAGAGTCCTGGACCTGGTCAGCAGGAGATCATGTCGTCTCTCGGGGTGAACCGCGGAGGAGTCGCTTCTGACGCGCGGCTAGCATCGAGCTACATAGCTAGCTGCTGTCCCTCAGCAGGCCGGGTGAGGTTGTTGTCTGTCCCGGGTCGAGTGTAACCCCCCAGCGGGACCGTCTTAATAATAGGATCCCGTTAGAAGCAGGTGAGAAAGGAGAGTGAAGACGCAGACCGCGGAGGGGTTGACAGCTCGCTAGTCCGCTGGCTCCACTGCGGCTGCGCACACACCCCCCTCCCCACCCCCCAGTCTCTTCCCAGATAATGACGTCAACCCAGAGATTACGGCCGATGCATCGATTGATCTCATTGAAGCACCTGATTTGAGAAATACTCTGCGGTTGCCCCCAATAATGTGAATTCATAATATGAAGCAACAGGTTCCAGGGATCGATTCAGTTATGAATTGTGGACAAGGTGTTTTAAACATGCAGGCGTGACCATGCTGTGGATTTACACGGTACCCCAGATTGCTGTTTATAAACCCAACGATAATAACAGTTATAACAGAGTAAGTAGAATTACAGTTTACCCACCGTGTGGTTTCACGATGGTGCTGGTATGGGATTAAAGGTGAGCCGTTTCCCCCCAACAGCAATATAGACATTTAGAAGTAAAGACTAGTTCAATTTATTGCGGTGTGGAGCTTTAGCTGGTCTGCATGTGTGTGCGCTCATTCTCCCTCCTCACATAAAAACACAACAGGCCGACAGTAGCTGGGAGGCAGAACGCTTTAATTGTTTCATCATGAGGGCGAACTACTGGGAGTTCTGTTGGTGACGGTCTTCCAGGCGTTGGTCAGCGCCACCCGGCCCATGAGCAAGGTGATGCGGAAATTCCGTCGGTACCATTCCCTAGAGCACAAACAAACATAGCAATTAATACTGTGACAAGATTTGAGAAAGAGGTATTTTCAGGTGATGCGATCAGACGTGTGGGGGGGGGGGGGGGGGGGGGAGGAGGGGGCTAAGTGTCCCTGGGCAAGACACCCTCACCCTGACTGCTCCCGACGAGCTGGCTGTCGCCCTGCGTGGTTGACTCCCCCGTCGGTGTGTGGATGTGTGAATGAATGGTTGCAAAATCCCCTAAATACAACAGAAGCGTGCTAGCGCCTGTGCTACTAGTGTTAAGGAGACCCCCTATGGGGTTGGTGTGCTACAATAACACCATGACTTTACAGCAGGGAGATTAAGTTAGCATAAAGTTACCATTCACATCAATGGAGACTCTCGCTCCAAACTTTTTAAAGTTAGCTGTGATTTCAAAAGGTCTAACAAACCAGATTGGTCCCCACAAAGTTCCATCAGTCCAAGGGCGTAGGTTTTTGGTCCCCACACACACACACACACACACACACACACACACACACACACACACACACACACACACACACACACACACACACACACACACACACACACACACACACACACACACACACACACACACACACACACTAAATGAAATAACGTTTGATGCACGCCTGACTTTGTTTGATGCATTATCTACTGATGCATATGCAGTAAAACATTTAGCATAGCACCATTCCAATTGTACACATCTGCTTGGTAAGCAAAGACAAAGATTCCGTCCACCTATTAAATTATAAAACAGATCCGTCTCAAAAGACGTTTCTACACTGCCAAATATGCCCGTCTTATGAGCGCCTTTTTCCCGGCTTGGTCAGCGCTTTTACACTGACCATCATGGGAGAGAAGGTGATGCAGGCGCATTGAACGAAGACGGGGAGAGATGATGCGATATACGAGAAAGACGCAGAGGAACTTTCCTTACGAGGAGCCGCGACCATACCGGCTGGGCAGTGTAAAAAGGAAGACGCATGTTGGGAGGCGGCACCGAAGTGGGAATTTAACCCTTTGTGTACCGCATGAGGAGCTTTTTTTTCCGTTTCATCCTGAATATTTTTTGGGGGACATTTCAGTCGTCATTTGACATTGGTGGGGACACGTCCCCTGGTCCCCACCCAAATCTACGCCCCTTGCATCAGTCCCCAAGAATACTCACTGGACCCCACCAGTCACATCAAACTGAAACCCCCACAAACGCACACGCATGCACACACACACACATGCATGCACACACACAACTCACTTGTTGTAATTTGCATGTCTGGTCCTGTTTGTGTCCAGGAAGCTTTTGTAAAACAGCGCCATCTCTTCACTGCCCAGCGTGTGCTTGCGTCCTGTGAAGAGGGCGAGCAGCAGAACTGAGAACAGATCCAGGAGCAGCTTCAAACAATACAAGCTGTGTTGTCTGAACCGACTCCACTTATAGACCGCTTTGCATTCCACATCCTGTCACAGATTGTTCTGCACTAGAGCTGTTTTTTCTCGAAGGACAGAGGTCCTTTGAATGACATTATATATGCCGCATATTGCGCCAGTCTAGATGAATATAGACACAAGATAGATTCAACTAATTTAGCAGACGCTTCTATCCAAAGAGACATTCAATTCAAGCCCCATGTCATTAAGGAGCAGGTAGGGGTTAGACAGTACAGAGACAGGTCATTAAGGAGCAGGTAGGGGTTGGACAGTACAGAGACAGGTCATTAAGGACAGGTAGGGGTTATACAGTACAGAGACAGGTCATTAAGGAGCAGGTAGGGGTTAGACAGTACAGAGACAGGTCATTAAGGAGCAGGTAGGGGTTAGAAGACAGTAGTGTCAGGTCATTAAGGAGCAGGTAGGGGTTAGACAGTAGTGTCAGGTGGAGCAGGTAGGGGTTAGAAGACAGTAGTGTCAGGTCATTAAGGAGCAGGTAGGGGTTAGACAGTAGTGTCAGGTGGAGCAGGTAGGGGTTAGAAGACAGTAGTGTCAGGTCATTAAGGAGCAGGTAGGGGTTAGACAGTAGTGTCAGGTGGAGCAGGTAGGGTTCAGGGGGCATCTTGCTCAAGGATGCCAACTGGTAAAACTGCGGAAATCTGGTTTTGCATCCAGAACCCCGCGGACAAAACCCTAACCCCTGCCCTATCTGGACGCCTCTGGGGATAGAAAAATACCAGATACTGGTGGAAACAGGAGAGAATGGCTTGCATCAAACATGCACACAGATCACTATTTCCGGTGTGGGTATCAACGTGTGTGACGTGGTACGATATGGAAAGCTGGTCTCACCCTGCTGATCCCGGCCCTCCAGGCCCCGGGCCTTCAGCTGGGAGCTGACGTACTCATCCTTCTCCTGAAGAGACAAACATGGACAAAGTTCACTTATTCAGGCATCTTTCTAAAGCTGTTCCACAATTTTACGGATTTGTGACAATAAGTTCCTTGTACAATGGTGCTCTCTGCTGGTGACGTGAGGAATTACTGGTGATTTTATAAGTATGAAGCAGCTTGACCAAGAGGGCAACATGGATTTCTATGAAGATTTAACTAAATGGTTCTCAAAATGATGTGAAAGTCACATCAGCAAATGAACAGCTAAAAAAATATTGTTTTTATTGTATTTCATCCTTTTCCATAACAACAGATTCTGACAATTTGTCAAATAACAATAACATGAGTACAGACATACAGACAATAACATGAGAACAGACATACAGACAATAACATGGAGCACAGGACTACAGACAACCTCATGAGTACTGACAATGACATGGACTACAGACACACAGACACATCACATGAACCACGGAGCTGAGGTCGGGGTACGGCCCAGTAGCCCGACCCCCTCCCCCTACCTTGTTGAAGGCCACGTTCTGGTAGGCCCAGAACTCGTGGTTCCAGACCTCTGTCTGCTGCCTCAGCCTTCGCAGCCTCTCCTCCAGGGCCGACTCCTGGGCGGGGACGTGGTACGTGATTGGCCGGATGTTTGACAGCCTGTTGGGTGGACCAATCCAGTCATGGGTGGAGTCTGGTGCCGGTTGGAAGGCGGAGCTCTGCACACGGAGGATGAAACACAGTAAGTCTATCTGAAAGAGACGCTAGGGTGCAATAAGGTACAGTACTTCACACTTAATGCAGCAGAACGTTTTCAACCCAAACAGAAAACCACGGTCAAGTCAAGTCCATTTCGTTTGTGAAGCCCCTAATCACAGTTCCAGTCTCAAGGAGCTTCCAGGTCATATATGTGTGCCCCCCCCCCCTAATCTTAGCCCCCCAAAGGGCATGAAAAAACTCCCTTCATTATCAATGGAGAATAGAATAATAATGAACAACACATACACACACAAGTTGACAAACATTTAAACTCACATTTTAGTCTGCAACAAAGTTATGTGTCAACTTATACTATTCATCATAAATTCGTCATTTCGCTGATGCTTTATTAAATGCGATGTCACTGTGGAGCAGTGCATCCTGCTATACCAGGCTTACAGGTAGACGGGAGCCTGCGAACACAGTCCTTAGCTTGGTGTCCAATAGCAACATGCCACCCGAGCCCTGTACACACACTAAACGTTTGTATGAGAGGTTAGAGCCAGTGTCTTACCGTGCTACCCGAGATACTACAGCCTCTCCCTCGGACCCTGATAACAGAAGACCTACACCAGGGACCTATCTGCTCTGGCCGATAAATAGGGCAAACAACGACCATTGTAGGTACTACACACACATACACACTCTGCTGACCTAAAACTACACACACATATGCAACACACACCACATATGGTCACATCATAACTACATACACATTGTCTAGGGTCCCTTCTCAAGATTAGGACTCAAAAAAAACCACACTCGTCCGTTCTCACAGACAGATTCCTTGTCTTTCCCTTTATATAATCATTCAGCTCGGAGGACCTCTTCTACAGAACGCTTAGTTTATGATCAGTGCACAACTAACCGTAACAGACTACCCTCATATAGACTTCTCAGAGCTAGTATTATGATTATTGGGTCACATGATTGTCATGAGGTTTGGCTCGTCTACTGGGAAACAAACTTTAAAGGGTGATAGGTTTCGTAACGGCTAGTATGTTTTGTAACAGTTTCAAAGTTTAAACGTGATCCTTTGCGTACAGTCTTGTATACTGCTGTATTGACCGTCTACACACTATGCATGTTCATCACGTCTGAACCCGTCCTTTGGGGATAATACTTTACCGTTTACACTTTCTCAGCAGCATAAAGACATACATTTCCATACCTTTGGGGACTCCTGGCCAGCGGTGTGTTGGACTGAGGCGCAGCCACGGTTCAGGGGTGCTTCTGCATGGTTACAGGGTCGCAGGTGACCTTCGGCTCTACTGTAGGACGGACCTCGTAACAGACGTCGCACTGTTTTGGTTGCCATTTAAAATACTAATTCTAGATCCGTCGTTTAATAAGAAATGACTCTGACGGCCTCTGTTTGACCACAGCGAGGTTTGTGTTGACGTCCGCTTCCAGGCGACGCGCCGTGACGTCAAACGCTGAATATGTTGGACGACCCAAACATTCCCCTTCTGCGATTTTTGAAACAGTCCATTTACATGTTACATTTAATATATTGGCATAAATATATCTGATATTGTAATTTGATTTAATTGTTGAATTATGCTTTGAACGCTGATTTTGTAAAGTGGGCTATAAACGCCAGTATTTTAATTAGCCGTAAAGGGAAAACTCCGTGCGTGATCATGGTTCTGGAGTAAAGTAGTTAGCAACCGAAGCTAGGCTAATGTTTATCTTTAGTGAGCGCTGCGCATCGTTTGAGGACAAGACAGATGGCTGTCCGGTGGTTATGCAGGTAAGATTCGAACTAGAATACTAGATCATGTTTACTGCCTTCATGTGAGTTACTCTTCCAAAGCATTTGAGCCTTAAGAGGCGGATCTAGGTGCTGATCGGCGTCGGAACCTAGCAGCGAGGAGACGATGCTAGTCCCTGCACTCCTGTGGACGTGGAGAGAGAGAGCGAGAGCGAGAGAGAGAGAGACGTTCTCTGTGTCGCCCTCACACACGTTACCCTTTTAGTGGATGATCGGTAGTCATGGCTACACACAGTATGTTAACAGTATATATCATGTTGGTGTTTGAAGAAGCACTATATAGATTGTGTAAGACAAGTGAGTAGTGTAGTCGGGATCGCGATTCAGTGGGAGGGGCGACGCGCACCGCAGTGTTCCGCACGGCGCGGCGAGGCGCACCGGAGAAGATATCAAACCCGCCCGAACCGTCTCTGTGGATCGGACCGACACACACCCGGGTCGCCTTTAGCGGATGGAAACAGACATCCTCCAACATGTGCGCGAATGTGTTTGGAGTGCTGAAAAGGTGAGGCGTGAAATGCGTTTTTTCGGGGAGGCGTTCCTGTGCGGCGGAGCGGCGGCGAGGTGCGGAGCGACTCGGCTCGTATTGTCTCCCTCCAGGATGGTGCGCAGCCGACACGGGCTTATTGTGTGTAATGACTACCTTTCCAACGGCTTAAACAAATATGTGACGCTGTGATAAGGCTATGTTGCCTGTTGGACGAATATATTCCGCACCTACGGTCGCACAATGCGCAAAGCGTTTGCTGTCGCATTCACTTCAACTAGCGGGTTATGTTGGCGTTAAATGGAAGAAGGCTTTCGATCGGTACTGAAAATGTTCGACATGGAGGTTTCTAAGCAACCCTGGTCCGCTTTGACTGAATCACTTTAGTGTGTGTGTGCGTGTGCGTGTGCGTGTGCGTGTGTGTGTGTGTATGCGTGTGCGTGTGTGTGTGTCACACACACGCCCCCTAGTCCTCTCCCAGGGGACTAGGAATGTTCACTTGATGCATGACTTGGTTTCCCCACTTCTAGTATTACTGATTTATTAGATCATGTTCGTTCATTTTGGAGTTAGTCTAGGGCTGATTAAATTTTGGAGCTGGTCTCTAAAGACCAGAGACCAGACCTCGATGAAATGTCAGCTTGCTGCTGCAGATGTGCACTGATGGGGATATTAGAACCAGGCTAATGGAGCAGACAGGGAGAGGAGAACCGAGAACGTTTCACAATATTTCCACGCGAACCACCGGGATCTGGAACAGGTGGTTTAACCCGGTCTCTGTGTGAGGGTCTGGCTCAACCCGCTCCCGTCCAGGCTTATCTCCCGGGTTTCCTCGGCTCCTGAGATAGCAGTCCCCGCCACCTCCCTCTTACATAACAACCCTCCAGCCAACAAGGCTTCCTAATCCTATCGGCTTCGCAAACACTCCACCGACAACAAGTGGCTGAGCGTTGGAACCGCCACTCAGATCGGCCCTAATCAGAATTGTGCGCTTTTATTTTGACACGCTGTCGTGGAGCCAGGAGGAATAGGAACCAGGATCCTTTGGTTCTGCAGTTCCTTTGTGCTCCTGCATGCCTGCAGCTAAGGACAGCCCACTCTGTTAGTGTTATAGACGCTTGTTACAAGGAGGAAAATAACATCGTTCTCGTGAATATGGACAAGGTATTGCACTCTATAGTATCACATGAGCCAACAGGGCGGGTCACACGACCCAAGGGGTAGAGATTGAATTGTATTTCATCGCTCTTTACGTCCAGCACAGCGACAGGGATCTCAGTCAACAGGACAGAGGGCTTAGTGGCTAGTCAACTAGTCTGTGCTGTAGACAGGACAAAGGGTTAGGGCTAGTAGTGGCTCACTAGCCTGTGCTGTGTAGCTGGAAGGGGGTCAGGGCTGCTATGCCACCTCTATGGCCGGCCTCCAAGCCTCCAGAACATTCCAGCAGGGCCTGAACATTCCGGAGGGTGAGCGGTGTATTGTGGTGGGTCGTGATGTAACGCTACACTCCCGTCTCCTGGCTGCCGGCCGCTGGGTTCAGGTCCCGGTTGAGCGGGCAGAGCTGGTATCCTAGTAGCGACCGCTCTGCGGGTCATTGTCCTACCCTGCCTTCTTCATTCTTCGTCCTTCATTCTTTATTCTTCTTCCTCGTTTCCATCAGGGTGACTAACGGCTGGGGAGAGAATGTCAGGGTGTCATTCTTCTGTCTTCCCTGACATGGGGGAGGGTGGGAGAGGGTTTGGGGGGTGAGGAGAGGTTTGGGAGAGTGAGGGTTTTGGGGAAGTGAGGAGAGGTACGGGGGAGGGAGGAGAGGTTTGGGGGAGTAAGGGTATAGGGGAGAGAGGAGAGGTATGGGGGAGGGAGGGGAGCTTTGGGTGGGTGAGTGAGGAAAGGTTTTGGGGGAGTGAGGAGAGCTCTTTTGGGGGAGTGAGGAGAGCTCTTTTGGGGGAGTGAGCCTATCGGGGAGTGAGGAAAGGGTTTGGGGGAGTGAGGACAGGGTTTGGGGGGAGAGAGGATAAGGTTTGGGGGAGAGAGGAGAGGTTTGGGGGAGTGAGGAGAAGGTTTAGGGGTAGAGAGGAGAGGTTTTGGGTGAGTGAGGAGAGGTTTTGGGGGAGTGAGGAGGGGTTTGAGTGAGTGAGGCAAGGTTTTGGGGGGCGGGGGGTGTGTGTGTCTGTGTTCTCAGCCTAGTCTGGGGGTGAGGGTCCTGTCTCTGATAGACCTCTAGCACGGGGCTGTATCTCGGTGGTCGTCCGTCTGCCAGCCGGCCTGTGCCCTGACGAGCGTCCTGGTTGTCATGTCGGTGACGCAGGGCTCTGCATGTGGGTCATCTTAATCGGTGACTGTCGGCCCGGCCGGACACCGAGGGCGGGCCTGTTCTCCGTGTCAAGTGTTGAACTCGCGCTCGGCCGGCGGTTGTCATGGCCACGCCGGCTAATCCGAACGGTCACAACAACGGGAATGACAAGGAACACAGGAAGGGCACCGGCAGTCCGGAGCTAAAGGGAGGACCGACCTGCATGTTTATAACACAGCAAACCGCACGGCCCGGGCCTCTGAGATCAGGGACAGCAGGGGGAGTACAGAGCAGCTCTGCCTGGCCCGGCAGGGAGGCGTCTGCTCTGGGGGAAGCAGGTCTGGTTCCGGCCAAAGAATGGGAAACGCATTACAACACAATGTTGAGCGATGGCTGAACCAAAAAAAACTCCATTTGTCCTGGCCCTGTGATTGCTTAACCTTTTGACAATTATTTTGTTTCAGAGTGTCTTAGTTCTAAGTTTGTTAAAAAGGGAGTGTTACCAGCCCACACATCAAAGCCTGCTCTATGGAAAATGTTGTACAAGATTGTGATTTGGTGATTTGAGAAGAGATGGCTTGTGTATAAACCCTCCTCACTTCATGCTGCACACACATTTACCCATTCACTCAGACACACACATTCACGCATACACTAAGACACACTCACAATCACCCAGACACACACACACATTCACCTATTCACTCAGACACACACATACACCCATTCACTAAGACACACACATTCACCCATTCACTCAGACACACTCACAATCACCCAGCCACACACACATTTACCCAGACACACACACAGATTCACCCATTCACCCAGACACACACACATTCGCCCATGCGTGTTGGTGTCAACCAGCCCAGACACCAACCCCTCCTGGTCAGAGCAGGGAATTGAACCAGCGAGCCTTGTCTCTGGTCATGTGACGTGGGAGCAGGTGGCTGTTGATTGGCTGGCTAGTTGTGCCGAGCGTTGGCCTCCAGCCGCGTTGACCTCTGACCCTCTGCCCCCCTCCCCCTCCCTCCAGCCTGTTCGGGAAGCCCTTTGATGGAGGCAAGAGGATGGACCACGGCGGGTCCCAGGGCCAACCGGCCCCGCAGCCGCAGCCGCACCCCTCCCAGGGCCCCTTCCCCCAGTACTCCCAGTACCCCCAGTACGCCCAGTACCCCCAGTACCACCAGTACCACCAGTACTACCAGTACCCCCCGCCGCCGCAGCAGCAGCCGCAGCCGTACCAGCCGCAGCACCCCACCATGACGCGGCTGTACGAGGTGCAGCGCGAGGTGGCCTCGCTGGGGCCCCAGGTGTGCACCTTCAGCGGCCTGCAGGACGAGCGCGAGTACAAGCGGCTGGAGCGCGAGCTGGCGCGCCTGCAGACGGACGTGGACGGGCTGGACACGGAGGGCCGCGGCGAGCTGCAGGCGGCGCGCAAGCGGGCGGCGCAGGAGCTGGAGGGCCTCCTGCGCTACCTGGAGGAGAACGCCCGCCACCCGTCCCGCCTGGCCATCGAGGAGCTGAGCCGGGAGGCGCGGCGGCTGGTGGACGAGGGCGTGGTGGCGCCGCAGCGGGCGGGCGGCGCGCCCGAGATCGGCGACGAGCTGGTGGACGCGCTGCAGGCGGTGGTGCTGCGGCTGACGCAGGTGAAGACGGAGGGGCGCGTGCCGCTGCGCAAGGCGCGCTACCGCGCCCTGACGCGGCTGTGCGCCGTGCAGGCGGTGGTGGAGGGGCGCACGCGGCAGCAGACGCTGTCGCTGCCGCTGTCGGGCGACACGCACGCCTCGGTGCACCGCGTGAACCAGGCCATGGTGGAGGTGAGCGTGGCCCGCAGCCAGCTGGTGGCGCTGCTGATGGGGCTGAGCGGGCGCGACAGCTGCGCCCACCTCTCCCGCGTGCTGACGGAGCTGCTGGTGGAGCTGGACGCCCTGGACGTGTCGGGCAACGCGGCGGTCAGGAACTACCGCAAGCAGGTGGTGGAGGAGATCAACGGGCTGCTGAAGCACCTGGACCTGGAGGTGGAGGGCGACGACACGCGCAGGTGCAGACGGACGGACGCAGGGGACACGCACGCACACATGGGAGACACACAAACACACACACACACACACACACACACACACACACACACACATGGGAGACACACACACACACGGGAGACACACACACACACATATACAGGAGACACACACACACACACACAGGAGACACACAGACACAGACTCGTGAGTCGAAGTCGTGGCCGTTGTGACGGGCAGGCTGATGGGTTTAACCAGTGCAGTGATGTTAATGTGCGTGTGTGTGTGTGCGCGTGTGTGTGTGTGTGTGCGCGTTGGTTGTTGTTCTCCAGGTATGACCTGGCGCAGAACGACTCCATCCGGGAGATCGAGGCGGTGCGCGGCCACGTGTCCCACCTGCGGGGCGAGGTGCTGCGCTACGCCGGCTCCCGGGACGAGATCCGGCCCAAGGCGGAGCTGCAGAGCCTGCTCACCCACCTGGACCAGGTGGACACGGCGAAGAACCCCTGCATCCGCGAGGCGCGCCGCCGCGCGGTGCTGGAGGTACAGGCGCTGGTCACCTTCCTGGACCTCCGCGAGGCCCTGGCGCGCCGGCAGACGGGCCCCGGGGAGCCCCCCGCGCACCGGGCCGTGTGGCTCGTGCTGGGCAGCCTGTCGGAGCTCCAGGCCCAGGTGCTGGGCTTCGGGGGCAAGCGCGCCGACAAGAGCTACATCCTGCTGGAGGAGCTGCTCACCAAGCAGCTGCTGGCCCTGGACGCCGTGGACCCCCAGGGGGACGAGAGCACCAAGGCCGCCCGCAAGCAGGCCGTCAAGTTCGCCCAGAACATTCTGGGCTACCTGGACCTGAAGACGGACGAGTGGGAGTACTGAGCGTCTCCCCCCGGGCGTCTCCAGGGCAGGGGGAAGCTCGGAGCAGGAAAAACGGGAACGCTTTGTAAATAAACGGCTCCGTCCGGCGGTCCGCCGTGTGTAAATACGGACTCCGACTCCCAGAATACACTGCGGCGGCGTGTCGTGTTCCCTTGTTGACGGTGTCGCCGTGGCGAGAAGCCACGGGCAAGAACAACACATTTTGTGAGATACACGTGAAAAAACGTATTCCAGTGACACTTTTGCTTTTTGAAGGTTTACAGAGTTTTTTCTAAAGAATATCCTGTATGTGGTCGTATGCAAGTTGTCCCGTTATGTGTCCTCGTGTTTGTCGTCTATTCGCCGGCTGCAAAAGCGCTAAAAGAATAACATCCGTCTCCGTCGCTGCAGGCGTCAGCGAGCCGCACGACCGCGCCCACGTTAACCCTCGCTCGCGACCCTCTACCGTGGTCCGACGGTAACTCGCACAGAGAACCCCCCGGGGCGGTGACGGCGGGATCATTGATGGAGCGCTATATAGGTTCGGACGCCGGTGGACGTGGCGGCCACGAAACGTTCACCTTGACCCGCTCTAAAACCAAAAGATTGGTTTTATTTAAAGTGTGATACGAAGGGTGCCGGCGTACGCACAACTTGGCAAGGAAGTCGACCTCAGACTGATTCCACCTCCGGAGGCGGCTCCACAAACACAGAGGCGCTGCCAGGACTGACACCGCGGGGGGCAACGCTAGGCTCACACTTGGACGGCCCCGGGGTGTTCATTCGGAAGCAGGATATTAAAAGCGCCCCTATTTAGAGATCAGCCCATTAGAGACACACTACGGTCACAATGGGGAGTGTCTACCCATATGTGTGATGGGTAGTTCGGCCTACCAGTTAGTGCAGTGCAGCAGGTAGGCTGGCAGTTTATCAGTAGACCAGAGACTACCAGTTGGTACAGTCCACTGGTTACTGGTAGGTTAGTCCACTGGTTATTGGTAGGTTAACACTAGACCAGAGACTACCAGTTGGTACAGTCCACTGGTAGGTTATCAGTAGACCAGAGACTACCAGTTGGTACAGTCCAGCTGGTTACTGTTAGGTTATCAGTAGACCAGAGACTACCAGTTGGTACAGTCCACTTGGTTACTGGTAGGTTATCAGTAGACCAGAGACTACCAGCTGGTACCGTCCACTGGCTAGGCGAGTCTATCTACACTAGGCTCCATGCGAGTCGACGCACGCTTGGATCTGTTACATTCGAGGCCAAAGTCTTTAAAGACACTAATTACAGCGAGAGCAGTTGTTGTTTTTACAGCACTGACGCTAGGTCACTCTACCAGCATGCTAGCATGATTAGCTGGTGTGTGTGTGTGTGTGTGTGTGTGTGTGTGTGTGTGTGTGTGTGTGTGTGTGTGTGTGTGTGTGTGTGTGTGTGTGTCTTGAGATACCAGCGCTGGCCTCCCGGTTATTCTGTCACCGAGCAACCCTCAAACCTGATTAAAGAAACCCTACGACCCCACCTGGTGTGGTGTTCACGTGCCCCCGACAGTGGCAACCCAAGTGGGAGTGTAGATCCCCATACCAGCCCACCATACCACCTGTGTATCCACTGGTGGGTTTATCCATCCATCATACTGGCTGGACACGCCCCCTTGTGAGGTCACTAATGGGCGGGTTTTGAAATGGCTTGTCATGGCTGATCAACGTCACACGCACTCGAACAGCAAAACACCATTTCCTCTTCCTACAGTCGTGACTGTGTGTGCACTGGCCTGTCGTCGGACTAGGGCGGGGTCCAGACAGAAAGCTCCTCAAGGGGGGGGGGGGGGGGGGGTGACTGACCAGCGCTAGGGGGGGAGTAAGGTCAGGAGGACCTGGACTGGTATGACGGCTGAAAGCAACACAGGACCTGACAGTTCGGTGGATAGCCCTAGCTGAACATATTTAGCGGGCTGGCTGGTAGTTGCTAGCTGACCGTTGCTAGGTACAGTTGCTGGCTAGCCGGTAGTTGCTAGCTGACCTGAGCTGGCGACCGTTGCTAGGTGTAATGGCTGGCTAGCTGGCAGTAGCTAGCTTCCAGGCGCCAGCGGTGATGTGATTACAGTTGACAGCGTTGGAGTCTCCGCTGGACTGCGGAGGAGGGAGGAGGAGTATAGAATCTCTGTGCCTTTATTTATAACCTCCCCTTTTGTCTGTTGAACAAAGACTCCACAACCACGCTTTCAATGTCTTAATGCACAAAACGTAGGAGAATAGGACTGAATGTTGGTAGTTAATATATGTATCCCAAATAAATAAATTTGCACTAGTCACTAAGGTTGTTTTTTTTATAATTAGAAAATGTTTGACCAGTAGGTTTAAAATCCCTTCTTCTTCTTCTACCGTTCCATGTTTTCCAAATCATACTTAAACTTAATTCAACCAATCAAATACTTGGCGATGGTTTCGTAAGTGAAAGTCCCGGGCCCGGACTGGATTATTGCGTGGATTAGAGTCAGTGGGCCCGGTAAAACCCAGATGGAAAATATGAGCTAGCCAATCAGAGCGGTTTTACAAGTCATGACTAAGCAAGGCATGGGGAACTTCCTGATCCAAAGTTAAAGTCCGCTCCAGGGTTTATATAAGGACGGTGGGCTGGGTGAAGGGTCATCCTACTCTAGGAGGCCTACAGGTTAGGCTGAAGGTGTTGGGGATCGAACCCAGTACCGATTGGCTGAGGCATGACGTCATATATCAACATCCAATGGCTCCAGAGCAGAAAACCTGGACTGACCTTCTGAAATGGCACAGTCCGTCACCAATCTAAGAAATCCGACCTGAAATTAGAAGCGCCGGTCAAACCCAGGGGAGGGGCCTAACTGGATGAAGGGAGGGGCCTAGTTGAGGGGGAGGGGCTATCTGGGGAGCAGGTCACATGATGAGATATAGACATTCAGACCAACCCAGTGTAGGAAACATAATATGTACATCTTCTATTCCGTCCCAAAGACATCAGTATTTATCTCGTTAGTGCTGCTGTAGGAGGAGGTGAGACTAGGTGTGTGTGTCACGTGACGTGTTGTTAAGGTGTGTGTGCTCGCGCGATGGTTGTTTCGTCCTAGAGCCCCTGCGGCCGCCTTGGTTCTAGACGCCCGCTCTGATTGTGTTGAGTTCCCCGTCGAGCAGAACCAGGACTGCCGCAAGGTGAATAAGGCAAATTGGTAATAAAGTACAGACTTTGAGCGCTTATGCTACGCAGTGGATATATTTTACAATAATTTAATCACATCAAGTTTTGAATTATGCATAATCGGATCACGTGTGTTCTATGGATTGTTTTTAAAAAGCAAAATGCAAGCAATGCATCGCGCTCAAGTTCCATAAAGATTAATAGCTTTAACGCCCCGTAGCAGTGTTCTCTCCTGGAGCTAATTAAATATGATGCAAGTTTAATTTTGCTTCTTTTAATAATTGATACTGATCAAAGAAATTTAATTCTGCACTCCCCGGCCCGCCTTTGAACGAACTAAACGCTTGCAGAAGAGTAAGGTCTCCCCTTGAATGTAGTTTTTGCAGAATGTCATGTTTATGTATTTCCAACGACCAGATAAAAATTAATTTAAGCACATCTTTCTTTAAAGCTAGTCTACCAGAGCCGTCTCTCCTGGCCGCCTTCTGTCTGTACATCAACGTGTTGTGTGATTGACAAAGTCTCGCCTTTCCAAACGGAAAGATGTTTCGCCTTGTTGGAGAAGCAGAGGCCATACCGCCTGATCAGTAATAAAGACCTGGTCTACACCGCTGTTGGTCTCTCTCTCTCTCTATGTCTCGCTTGCTCTCTCTCTCTCTCTCTATGTCTCGCTTGCTCTCTCTCTCTCTCTCTCTCTCTCTCTCTCTCTCTCTCTAAACCTCACTCTCTCCATTTCACCCTCTCTCTCTCTCTCCCCATCTCTAAACCTCACTCTCTCCATTTCACCCTATCTCTACAGCTCTCTCTTCATCTCTATCTCTTCATCTCATTCAGTGAAATCCAAAGCACTTGAATACTCTTACATTTAAAAAGCCAACCTACATAGCAATTCAAAATCTTCACAATCAAGATTGAGATAAGAACTGTGTCTGTCTAGGATTATGTCCCTCTCTGGAGACCTGCACAGTATGTTAGTGGTGAGGAATACATCCAAGCATTTGGAGGGCATATATTACGTCTATATTAAAACAGATTAGCCAGAACATGACCTCCCCAGGGCTATAGATGTTAAATTAACTTTTATCCTCCTGGGTCATCTGCCATATCATTCGGAGGAGATCATGGTGTGTTGGGATGTTAAACAACAGATACATAATTCAACACCACACACAACTATGGATACCAAACAATGGCGAAGCTAGACCTTTTTTGCCCCAAAACTTGCCCCACCCTATCGTTTCATCCTCAAATCTAATATTCTACCTTTTTTTTTTTTTTACACAAGCAATGAGAGGATGGATGCTGTACACTAATGAACAGGCTCAAATGGGCTAATGAAATCGAGCACAACCTTCCTGCAGAATCTCTAACCTCTGATTGGTGGGTGGGTGGGTGTCTCCTGTTTGACAAAAACAAAAATGCAGCACGAGCGCACCTAACATAGTTTCTGCTGTTTTGTCTGTCAAAGAGGCGAGCTAGTCTTTATCAGAAAATCCACGATTACCAGCTGTGTTATAACATGACCTGGTAATAATAATAATCATTTTATAACCTTGACAAAATCTGTCAGATGTCTATTAAATGACAGTTGACCACAAGGCGATTCTATCTATGCCTCTTCTTGAATTGCTTCATGTTTTAGTCGGCAGAGGCTTGTAATGCTACGTAGCATGATAAGCATGATAAGGTGCAAGGAGCAGAAAAGGTTGAAAAAATAAATTTCATCAGCTGAGGGCGTATTCATTGCCATAACTGCGTGAGCTAATCAACAAGTACCACATGTTCTAATACTATGAGACTCATGGAAACGCCCTCATCTGATTAAAGGTGTCAGGGGGGGGGGGGGGGGGGGGGGGGGGGCGGCAGACGGGACTTAGTGTCTGATTTATTTATTTTAATGAGTTACTTATTTTATTTTATTTTAAATAAACATAATACCAAGGGGTCAGAAATTTTATAAGAATTTTGATCTTATGTCTTTATTGATGCTTGAAAGATGAACACATTATTTTTTTTGAAAGGGAATAAGCTGATGAAGCTGACAAGTGACCAATCTTTACTAAAAATATATTTAATTAATTGCAAACCCCAGTGAATCATTTGCTCTCGTTTCTCTGTTTTGAGATTCACACAGACTTAGCAGTCTTGTCTATATGTTACAAATTGAGTTAATAAACCGAAGTTAGAAATTGTTTAAAGTTGTTGCAGATGTTATCTCCGCAAATCATATTAGTCTAAATAAATAAATATTAGCAGGTTCTCAATAGTAGGCTATTTCAATTCAGGGAGGGCGTGAAACAATGTCTGTCTCCTAGGGTGGGAATGGCTATTGAAATAATAATTAAAGAATGAAATAATTGAGAATCACTGGTCTAGAACATGTTGTACTAGTTGATTAGCTCACGTTGTTATGGCAATGAAAACGCACTCAGCTGATGAAATAATGCCAGCAGTTTTTTTTAAACTGAAAATTAGCACCCTTGTTTTTTTGCATTAGAAAAACAAGATTTTTTGGCATCAGAAGTTTTATAAAAATGTATGGGTCCCTGAAAGTGAGACAACATAGTTTAGTGCTCCTGAAATAGTGGTATGTTTCTCATATTATTAATCTAGTGCATGTTGTACCAATGTGTTTCAGGAAAATATGGTCATTTTTAATATACCTCAAATTTGTTATTACAGTTCACATCCATGGATTATTCCTTCATCCAAACAGTTCCTTTCATCACTTTAGTGGTTCAGAACTGCATTATTTAGCTGACACTGCCAGTTATTGGCTTAGACATACAACAGCATAGTAACTAAGAAAAAAAAAAGAATCTTGGACAGGAATTTTTATATACTTCATATACCCCTGTGGCTTCCTGGGGTTGAGCCCCCCCCCAAAAGTCAGAACCTAGAATCGCCCCTGCTACCAAATATGGAACATAGTGATTCCAATATATAAAAAATACTTCTTAAATAGCCAAATTACCGTGAAGTATTCTTCAACGTCGGTACAAAAGAGAAATATTTCTACCATTTAATTCCATAAATTGCCATTAAATTTGAGAAATGAAATACAACCCAATGACCACCAGATTAGCGTCAGAGTATTGAGTGGTGTCATACACATGGCCACTAGATGTCCCCAGAATAGTAATAGGTGTCATGCACCACGGCGGCCACCAGGTGGCGCCAGACGCCAAGCGGACAGTGCGTCTCGTTCCAGCAGCACGTCTCAGCGTTCGGACTGAGTTTCTTCAGATTGGACTCAAGAGGACCGCACCCATGGGCGCTCATGGCGTCCTTTAGTCCCCTTAGTGTGATTGCACAACCCGTCACATGTAGGTGACGATGATTACAACATTAAATAATAATAAACATTTCCCAAGAGATGTACCGGCGTCCGACCTATCGTCGCTGAGATCGTTGACCACAAGAACGAGAGGTCTATCGTGATATACCCGATGTTTAAATCCCACTTCCGTATGCATATCTGAGTGACAGCTCATGCAGTACATTGTGGAAATGGGAATTTCCGGTTCCTCTGGGATTAATGCAGGAATCTTAATCTGACTGTAAATATGTTCGGGAAACTCTGGTCCACCACAGCTGCTGAACTGTGTCGTCACTTACAAACCGCTGTACTTTTCCAGCCGGTCGAAGAAGACCAGCAGATGTAACACATCATCTGGGCAATAAAGTTCAGCGTCCATTTAACCCCTCCAGAGCCGCTCAGACTACCAACACACACACACACACACACACACACACACACACACACACACACACACACACACACACACACACACACACACACACACACACACACACACACACACACACACACACACACACACACACACACTTTGGTATGACACTTGGAATGTTACACAATTCGCCTCCTGCAGCAAACCGCAGGACATGGAGTTAAATACTGCTGTTTTACCCTGCCCCCCTCCCTACATCTCCCTCCCTCTCTCCCCATCATGATCACTCTCTCCCACTCTCCATCTTCTCCAGCCGTCTCTCTCCCCCCTCCCTCCCTCCCTCGCTCTGTCTGTGTTTGGAGAGCGAGAGATTATTTTCATAAGCCTACAGCATGGACCGGTCACAGCAGACATACGGCCCTGCGTTAGAGCAGAGAGACAGATCAGATTTTCTGTCAACATCTGCTCTCAGATCCGACCCGCCTGCCCAGCAAGGTGTTTCACATACATGATGGAAATATTGATCTAACGGGGGGCCAGACTTATGCAAACAAATAACTTCATGAAGCCTCAAGTTTCCAAGTAAACTAGGAAAGATCGAGAATAAAAGAGCAGAAATAATAATACTAATTCTATGTAATACACAGTGTTATAACTGTCTATAACTGATGTCTCAAAGTGCCCATGAGGTTCTGTGTTCTGATCCCGACATCGAGGGAAGACCTGCTTAGAGAACAGCTCAGCTCATGGACTCAGGGTGGAAAGTGTGCGCGTAAACCATGAAATCCCGGTCGTGCGCGTTCTGCACAGGGTTGCCAGATTGGGCGGGAAATTTGACGCAATCTGGCAACCCCGGTTCTGCAGCGTAAGATTCCGGTGAGGTTGTGGTCATCGCTCTTGCCCTTCACATGGCCGGTGTGCACTCACCGCAGAGAGGCTGCGCTAAACGACAAAAACACAACAGCAACAGGCAGCTAACTATAAGACACTATTGGAGCTGTTTATGCCATTGAGCATCTAGCTCCATATTTCATGTTTAAAAAGGTAATTCGGATCAGCTATCCCACTGAGGGAGACATAGAGAAGATTAATAAACGATTTAGTATCTGTGATCAAGGTAGTCGGACCCAGGATGGCTCTCAACTTCTACGGCGTTAACTCTGTTAATCTGACACAGACTCCATCGCATTGTTCCTGAGATCAAGTGCCCGTGGAGAACATTACAATTGTCTTCACTATGAAGGAGGCATGAGTCATGATGATAAACCCACTCAGAAAACTCCAAAGGCGTATTTGGGTCGGGCTCCGCATTCCTTAAAGCACACAACAATCACCGGCTGACCCCCTCCCGTAACCGAGGTCCCATTACCGCGTTCCCGTTACTAGGTCGGTCCTCCTCTAATTGTCTGGGTTCTCCCTAGGGCCTGGAAGTCCGCCATTACAGCCCTTTCTTCAGATCATGTGATCCTGGCAGCCTGTACTGCCAGTATCACCAACACCAGTATCACCAGTACCAGCAACACCAGTACAACCAACACCAGTATGACCTGTACCAGACTGCAGCCGACACAGTCCGCATCCATCCCACTGTTCACACTGATTCTTCCTGGAGAACGGGAAATCCAAGATAGTCCAAGGGGACCGTTGGTAAGGACGGTCTTCCTGACCTCGCCTTTCCAAACGGAAAGATGTTTCTCCTTGTTGGAGAAGCAGAGGCCATACCGCCTGATCAGTAATAAAGACCTCTCTCTCTCTCTCTCTCTCTCTCTCTCTCTCTCCTCCCCCCCCAAGTGGAGAGATTTTGAATCTGCTTGTAAGGGCTGAACAGCATCACACAAGATGGAGATAGCGATAGTTTTAAACACCCAAGTCGGTCGCGGAGAGACTTTGCTCGCTCGGAGAGAGGAAGTGACAACCAGACCGTCAGTCACATCTGTCACCACTTCCTGATCTAGAACTCTGCGCTGCGTTCCTATTGGTTCCTATTGTTGGACACTATTTGAATTAGTTGCTGCTCTATCACTCATTCTGAGCACAAGATAGACTGCCACCATCCCATAATACACAACACAACACACACACACACACACACACACACACACACACACACCAAGATACTGTACAATAAGGTGTGTGTGTACGTGTGCAGCTGCATGTCACTCATTTTATTGTTCCATCCTATAATAACTTTTATGAGCTTCCTTGTTGGCAGGTCAAACCACGTCACGGAGAGTAACCATGGTAACATTAGCTGGATACGTGTGTAGCTGGCTTCCTAGCCTCCTAGGAATTCCTCTGCAGTCTCTTTATGCAGTCATAGGAACCAGGAGGGAACTCTAAACTGACCCGGTTTACCTGCCGCTGCCCCGCCCACTTACCTGGACCAACACACCTGACCCAACACACCTGACCTGACACACCTGGACCAACACACCTGACCTGACCCAACACACCTGACCGGACCCAACACACCTGACCTGACACACCTGGACCAACACACCTGACCTGACCCAACACACCTGACCTTACACACCTGACCAAAAACACCTGACCTGACTTAAAACACCTGACTAAACACACCTGACCTGACCCAACACACCTGACCAAGCACACTTGACCTGACCCAACACACCTGACCTGAACTAACACACATGACCCAACACACCTGACCTGAACAAGCACACCTGACCTGAACTAACACACCTGGACCAAGGAGAAACTCCTCTGATTCTGAACCCATCATACGAGTTGTTCTCGCCTCAATCGTCTCTTTAATAAACCGCAGTCGCCGAATGACTAAATGACCATCAACTATATACTATAAACCTTAATACTGTGAGGCTACATTCTAACCAACCTCACATCCCAACAGGATCCTAAGAGGATTGGAGCCAATTTCAACAGGACCTCATGCTCACTGCAGCCAATCACGGGACCAGGCTGCAGACTGACTGTGATAACCCTCGGCCATGCCCCCTTTCATATCTCACTCCTGGCTGCCCTTGAGAGAACCCCCTGCGGTGTGCTCACATCCCCCCCCCCCCCCCCCCTCTGCCAGACGATAAGCGAGCAGGGGTCACGACCCAGGAAGGTGTACGTGCAGAGCTCCGAGCTCCGAGCCCTGCAGCTCGCTGAGCCCTCGGTAGAGAAGAGGAAGTGTGCCGGTCTGATCTGAGTCATCTGACTTTCGGCCGCACACTCAACGAGCCCTCTGGTCGGGGGAGACCGCGCCGCTCTGTCTTCGGAACGCATGCAACACCGATGATGTCACTTCCTGTCTGCTGCAGAGCGGAGTGAGGCAAAGCAGAAGTAACATTTTGGCAGACATACAGGACTACTCTATCTATAGCTAAAATGATAGCTATATACACTATAACTGCGCGGGACCAGTTATATACTGGTCCAATCCTCGTCTCACCGTATACTGTTATGTAAAGCTACAACTTTTAACAAAAACGACACAATCTCACTTTTACTGCTATCTACCAACACAGACACCTGGACAGGATGCCTGGTTAGCATGCACTGGGCTGACATCGCAGGGCTGGTGGTACTGGTGATACTGTGTTGGTGTACTGGTGATACTGGTGGTGGTGGTACTGGTGATACTGGTGTTGGTGGTACTGGTGATACTGGTGTTGGTGGTACTGGTGACACTGTTGTTGGTGGTACTGGTGATACTGGTGTTGGTGATACTGGTGCTGAGTGACATTCAACGCTCCAGATAAGGAGGCGTTCTGACGTCTGGAGACACACAATGAGCTGCTGTGACCCTGACGGGCACACACACACACACACACACACACGCACACACGCACACATACTTTGATAACAAACACAATGATAACACACACACACAAACCAGTATACACACACATACACAAACACAAATCCCATTAGCATACACACACACACACATTGATAACAAACACAATGATAACACACACACACAAACTAGCATACACAGCCTTTAATTCCGTAACCTTTTCACAATCTACAGACTGCGACATACATTCTGACACACAAGTGTGATAAACAGATAAAAGCGTCACAATGCTGACCCAACTCTACTTCTGGACAATGCAACGCTCTCCCACCGGGGGGGGGCAGACGGCAGAGTTGGCTCTGCAAGGCGACAGCCAGCTCGTTAGGAGGAGCCGGGGATCGAACTAGCGTCCTTTCGGTTAACCAGCAAACCCGCTCTACCTCCTGAGCCACATGCCGCCGAAATCCTTCCTAATCTACCGTTTTCTAATGACCTCTACCTCTGGTTCATGCTGCTGTTGCACACCTGCCCATCAGAACCTACCGGCCCTCACAACCTCCACCGACGGAGGCGGGGGCGACCTGATCCACGGGCCGCCAGGCACCGTGTTCTGCGTCCTCTCGGAGGTCATCCGATCACGTTATCGACGGATATGGACTGGAGGAACCTTCTGGAACAAGCCGGGCCTCCTCATTGGTCCAGAGCCTGACCCGGCAAACACACAGTTTACTGTTTACTGTTAAAAGGGGCGTGGCCCCCGCAGGCTGGGATAACCCCCGGCCCCGCCCCCTTTCATATCTCACTCCAGGGTGCCCTTGAGCGAACCCCCGTGGAACCCCACTGAAGGAACTTTCTAGAACCAACCGCCCTCCTAATTAGTCCAGGGCCTGACCCGACCACGCAGCCAGACGGTTTACTGTTAATGGGCGTGGCTGCTGCTGCCCCGGTGGTGAGCTGTCGCTACTACAGCCCGGAGGCCCCGCCCAGTCGGTTATGTCAGCGGTTTTAGCGAGCAAACAGCCTTACCCTCCCTCCTCTCTGCCTCCCCCTCTCTCTGCCTCCCCCTCTCTCTGCCCCTCCCTCCCTCCCCCTCTCCCCATTCACCTCTTCAATGCGCTGTGTTCACAATATGCGGCGATATGACTCAATATTTGTACGAATATTTCACAATAAAAGCGTAGAAGTGTAGAGAGTGGAGATAAACGGGGTGGGGTGTGTGGTACAGTATGTTGACCTTGGGTGGTTGACCAATCAGGACCAAGCCTTCAGGATGAACTCTTTGACCCCTGAGACATGTAGTATGCAGTGAACTAGATACTCTATAAATATATTTTATACTGCACATGAGACCATATAAAGGCCTTTGATGTTTTGAGCCGGGGTTCCTAACTCTGAGGTGGAGGTAATCCCGTTGACAACGTAATCACGTGCACAGGGTAATCCCGTCCACAGCGTGATCACGTGCCCTGTGTTATGTGCACGTTGGCCGTGTGTGTGTGTGTCAGGTCGCGGCCCGTCCAGGTGTGGTGGGAAATGTTTCTCCGACAGATCGGGGCTCAGAGAGCAGAAGACAAGCTGATTAGCAGCAGGATTAGCCCCAGCTCAGGCTATTCCCGGCCCCCAGCGAGCCAGCTTCGACCCTCTGGAGCTGGGCTGAGGGAGGGCCAGGCCAGCCTGTAGCTCCCCCGGCTCTTTAGCCCTGACCTAGGAGACCCCCACGGGCTGGTCCTGATGACGGTTTACCATCTAGTCATTCAGTAGACGCTGCGGGTAGGGGTTAGACAGTACAGACAGGTCATTAAGGAGCAGGTAGGGGTTAGACAGTACAGACAGGTCATTAACTGGAGCAGGTAGGGGTTAGACGGTACAGAGACAGGTCATTAACTGGAGCAGGGAGGGGTTAGACGGTACAGAGACAGGTCATTAAGGAGCAGGTAGGGGTTAGACATTACAGAGACAGGTCATTAAGGAGCAGGTAGGGGTTAGACAGTACAGACAGGTCATTAAGGAGCAGGTAGAGGTTAGACAGTACAGAGACAGGTCATTATGGAGCAGGTAGGGGTTAGTCAGTACAGAGACAGGTCATTAAGGAGCAGGTAGGGGTTAGACAGTACAGAGACGGGTCATTAAGGAGCAGGTAGGGGCTAGACAGTACAGACAGGTCATTAAGGAGCAGGTAGGGGTTAGACAGTACAGACAGGTCATTAAGGAGCAGGTAGGGGTCAGACAGTACACAGGTCATTAAGGAGCAGGTAGGGGTTAGACAGTACAGAGACAGGTCATTAAGGAGCAGGTAGGGGTTAGACAGTCCAGAGACAGGTCATTAAGGAGCAGGTAGGGGTAAGACAGTACAGAGACAGGTCATTAAGGAGCAGGTAGGGGTTAGACAGTACAGAGACAGGTCATTAAGGAGCAGGTAGGGGTTAGACAGTACACAGGTAGTTAAGGAGCAGGTAGGGGTTAGACAGTACAGAGACAGGTCATTAAGGAGCAGGTAGGGGTCAGACAGTACACAGGTCATTAAGGAGCAGGTAGGGGTTAGACAGTACAGAGACAGGTCATTAAGGAGCAGGTAGGGGTTAGACAGTACAGAGACAGGCCATTAAGGAGCAGGTAGGGGTTAGACAGTACAGAGACGGGTCATTAAGGAGCAGGTAGGGGTTAGACAGTACAGAGACAGGTCATTAAGGAGCAGGTAGGGGTTAGACAGTACAGAGAGGTCATTAAGGAGCAGGTAGGGGTTAGACAGTGAAGAGACAGGTCATTAAGGAGAAGGTAGGGGTTGGACAGTACAGAGACAGGTCATTAAGGAGCAGGCAGGGGATAGAGAGTTAAGACAGGGAGGGAGGCTGTCATACCTTTGCTGCTCTGACCGAGAAAATCCCTGACCTCTCTGGTCCTCGAACAGCCCATAATAATCCAGGGATAATCAGGCCTGAAATACGCCCAAGACGCCATAAATACTGCAACCCAATGAGTGAAGAACCAAACGCAACCGTCACACAACAGACATGCATGACCCAGACTCACAACCCACCACACAACATACTCACAACGCACCACACACAGCAACAACAGACTCACAACGCACCATACACAGCAATAACAGACGCACAACGTACCATACAGAGCAACAACAGACTCACAAACACTCAGAACGTACCACACAACACACTCAAAACGTACCACAGACAGAACTTGCAACACAACACACTCAGGACTTACCACACACAGACGTGCATGACCCAGAACATCAGACTTTAGATATAAAGGTTCATGGTAGAAACCTGAACAAGCTTTCTTCGCAAAACGCGTACAATTCCTAATACATATTGTATTTTACAAAATATTTACACATTAGACGTGTATATGGTGATTTAGGATTTAGGATCAGGTCAGTAACAGGATGCGCTTGACAGAACTTCCTGTGTGACACAGGAATGATCATCCTCAAGAACGCACCACTTCCCCTTTCACAATGGCGACTTCCTTCCATCCTTTATCCCCGTTATGAAATGTAGCGACGGTGCCGACGTTGGGGAAGGCCAGGGGACAGGAGGAGGGCGGCAAGGACAGAAAAGGAGAGGAGAGGAGAGGACCTGAGGGAAGGGGGAGGGAGGATCTTCGTCTGTGAGCTGCGATGCTTTATGCCTTGTTTGGTTGGAGGTGTCAGCGGAGATGAGCCTTACCCGGTCTCAGCGGGCCAGGGCCGGTCTCAGCGGGCCAGGGCCGGTCTCAGCGGGCCAGGGCCGGTCTCAGCGGGCCAGGGCCGGTCTCAGCGGGCCAGGGCCGGTCTCAGCGGGCCAGGGCCGGTCTCAGCGGGCCAGCGCCGGTCTCAGCGGGCCAGCGCCGGTCTCAGCGGGCCAGCGCCGGTCTCAGTGTTTGCCGTTGTTTGGTTTACAACTGTTAACCGGTACCTTCTGCTCCTCCAACTGTAATCCAGCAGTGTTTCCTTGCTCACTGCTAGTCCTATACAATATCGAAAGCAACATTTGTTTTCCCTTTGTAGATTAACGCTGTTGTCAAGTTAAGTATATATTTCAAACCGGTTACATTTAGCTTCTCATTTGATTACATAATATTCTGCAGATAGAGGAAGTTTGGAGCCGTTTGGAAAGATGCAAGGTCTAGCCAATGAGAGGCTCCGGAACTGGGTTGCAGATGGACATCAGCCAATCTGATTCCAGAATTGCCTCCGTGCTTCAACACTTACCTTGACACGTTGTTTGACATCAGGACAAGACAACCGAACACTTTTTCCACACTTTAATACATTTCCCCCAATGTACAAATCCCTTCAACCTCTTATAAAATGAGTCTAGTCTTAAGACATTATAAAAAGCAAACCAAAATGTATCAGCCAGAAGATTCTTGAACTTATTATAATAAAACAACTGACTTGATTCAAGCAACACAGCAGAGTGAGGGGAATCTACTCCTCAAGTGTAAAACAACGTAAATCAAAAGGGCTTTTCTTTGTAAACACTTGCTGACGTTACTCTTCAAAATAAGGGCGTCTGGGAAGCTTCCTCAGACTGGACATTTAGAGGGAACAGAAACTCAGCAGCACACTTTGGTGAAGTTTAGGTACTGCTTTGTTTGTGGTAAAGTTGAGTTAAGGGTTCGTTGTGGCAAGGTTTAGGTAAAGGGTATTAACGTGAGCCCTTATTCACCTAGTGGCCACGTTCAGAACAAAGATGGAGCCAAGATGCCCGCCGGATGGTTAAGGCCCATGAACAGAAGAATTGATTTGAGCAATCTCGACCACTCAAAGACCATCATTGACATTCGATCTTTGTGGTTTCTGGGAAACCATTAAGCTCTTAAGGCAATGCACCATGGGTAACGTTTGATGTATTTTTAGCTGAGGAAACCAGGAAGGTATCGGCTCCTCCCGGTTCAAAATGTCGCCAGAGACGGACCGTCCCGAGCTCGGCCTCGTCCCCGTGGCGACGGACCGTCCCGAGCTCGACCTCGTCCCCGTGACGACGGACCGTCCCGAGCTCGACCTCGTCCCCGTGACGACGACCCGCCGGGGGGAAAACGTTACGGCGGTCCGCTACCCACGATGCACCCCGTGGCTCTGTCAGGTGCGGGGCTTGGTGGCGAAGGTGAGGTAGCCCGTGTGGCCCGCCATGCTCCGCGGGGGGGTGGTGGTCTTGATGGAGAGGGAGGCGTGGGGGGCCGGCGGCGGGGCGGGGGTCTGGGCGGGGTCGGGGGTGCGGTCCGGGCCGAAGTCCGGCAGCGGCAGGCCCACGGTGCGCACGTCGTGCACGCGCAGCAGCACCTCCAGGGTGCTGAGGTCGTGGAAGCCCCGCGCGGCCAGGGCCTCGCACGTCCGCTGCACCTGCTCGATGCAGGGGGAGAACGAGCACAGGCGGCCCCCTGGGGAGAGAGAGAGGGGGGGGGGGGGGGGGGAGAGGGGAAAGGAGCGAGAGGGGGAGAGGGAGAGGGGGGAGAAGGGAGGGAGGGGGGAGAAAGAGGCCGAGAGGGGAAAGGAGAGAGAGGGGGGGGGGAGAGAGAGGGAGGGGGGAGATAGAGGCCGAGAGGGGAAAGGAGAGAGAGGGGGTGGGAGAGAGAGGGAGGGGGGAGATAGAGGCCGAGAGGGGAAAGGAGAGAGAGGGGGGGGGAGAGAGAGAGGGAGGGGGGAGAGAGAGGGAGGGGGGAGATAGAGGCCGAGAGGGGAAAGGAGAGAGAGGGGGGAGGAGGGAGAGGGGGGAGGAGGGAGGGAGAGAGGGAGGGGGGAGGATGAGGCCGAGAGGAGAAAGAGGGAGAGGAGAGGGAGCAAAAGATGGAGGAAAAAGAGAAAGAACACAAATGGCAGAGGGGGGAGAGAGATTGAGGGGTGAGGAAGAGGGACAGAGGGGGAGGACAGAGAGAGACAGAGAGGGGAGAGGCAAAGAGAGAGAGAGCAAAGGATAGAGAAAGAAAGAGAAAGAAAACAGATGACAGAGGGGGAAGAGAGAGACGGAGGGGGTGACAGGAGGGGGTGACAGGGTGAGAGGGGGAGAACAGGGAAGAGGGAAGGGAGAGAAATGTGACCCGTGAGAAAACAAAAAGCGAGACTCGAAGCACTGGGTCGCCATGACAGCCCGACAGAACATCACGGCCCCCCGCGAACCGAGAGGACGTCACAACAACACCATTCCAACCAATCACAGACAGCCATAGCAACAGCCCTCACACACAAGCACAAACTGTAAGGACACAACTGTTACACACACACACAAACACACAGTACAAAGCAGGAACACTAGTCTTTAAACAACAGCCACCCAGGCTTTTGTTTAAAGAGATAAGGAGATGCGTTGGTAACCAGGCAACAAGCTGGTGACCCCGTCTGCCGTGTAAACATCTGGACGCAGCTGGCAGCCGGTCTGCTGAGGCGGAGTCAGGAAGTGAAGAGGAAGTGAAGAGCGTTGGCTGATAACGCTATGAGGGCCTCTTCCTTCCCGTACCAGCCTACTTTACCCCTCCGCGGCCTGCTTTACCAGCCAGTAACCAGCCTGCCTACATGTACTCGCCTGGAAGTGAAGCAACCATAACATGCATGTGTCACGCTTTCATTTCATCCAGGCTTGACTACTGCAATGGTCTTCTCTACGGCACCACCAACAAAGTCCTCAAAAAACTTCAATATGTCCAGAACTCAGCTGCGCGCCTCCTCACTGGTACCCGCTCCAGAGAACACATCACACCTGTCCTCCCTGAACTCCATTGGCTTCCAATTAAACACAGAATCAACTACAAAATCTTACTCATCATCTGCAAGGCCCTCAACAGCCTAGCCCCCCCCTACCTTGCCGACCTCCTCCATCACCACGCCCCCTCCCGATTCCTCAGGTTCATCTCTGCCAACCCGCTACAAGTTCCACGGACTGAGCGACGGACTTGGGGTGATCGGGCCTTCTCAGTTGCTGCCCCCATCCTTTGGAATTCACTCCCCTCCCACATCAAAGTCTCTCCAACCCTCTCTTCTTTCAAATCTGCCCTCAAAACACACCTTTTCACACTAGCCTTCCCCACCTAACTCCCACCTTATTCTTCATGTTTAACCTCCGTTTTTCTTTTATTCCTAGTCTGTTTTACATAGTTTTGATAGGGCAATATGTAAAGCGTCTTAGAGTACCATATTAAGCGCTATATACATTTCAATTATTATTATTATTGTTATTATTATGTGGTTATACAAGGGGGAAGGTCAAAACATTTTGAACGGGTCAACGTGTAGAAAACAGTTGATATGAGGCCAACAGCTGGTAGCTTTGTATTGTGATAATCTAATGACGCAAGGAACTATAGCAAGAGGCTGTGCTAACAAAACTGGAAGCATGCCGACGTAATGATGCTAGCTGTCGTAGCGGGAGGCTTGGCGAACAGCACAACTGGTAGCATGAAAACATCATAATGCTAGCTGTCGTAGCGGGAGCCTGTCCCAACTATACAACCGTTAGCATGCTAAAGTCATGATGCTAGCTGTCGTAGCGGGAGGCTGTGCGAACAGCACAACTGGTAGCATGCTAACGTCATGACGCTAGCTGGGCTTACAACACTAGCTAGTGGATGGTAGTAACAGGGTGAGCTAGCGACGCTCCGGGATTGTGTTGGACCAGAATCAGGTTAGAGGGGGCAGGCCTCGCTAATAGGTGTAGCTTACCCACTTGGCATGGTCACTTTAGATCCACTTAAAACACACACACACACACACACACACACACACACACACACACACACACACACACACACACACACACACACACACACACACACACACACACACACACACACACACACACACACACACACACACACACACACACTAAAGCAGGTAAGCTGGACATGGCTATTTGAGGTAGGCACTAAGATAAACAGAGATTGTTCTATTTTTGGGACGTTGTTTACTAGAAATGAGCCATACATCCCTTTGAATAATTCATGCAAAGAGCTCTTAGGTGCAGTTCATTTTAAAGTGCTGATAGCAATGTATTGCAAGAGCACATCAATGAACTCACTCTTAAAGTAAGTTTTGTAAATAAAGTGTGGTTATATAGCACCTTCCATGGCCAAAAGACTGCTTTACATTATTGTACGACTGTAAAAAAGAAAAAAGAAAAAAAAAGAAACCTTAACTTCAGAGCAGAGAAGGGCTGCTGAACTGCTGTCTACCATTCCTCCCTCCTCGCGGAGGGTTCCCCACTCGGAGGTCTTCCAGACGGCGGTCCAGCCTCCCCGGGGATCCTCTGGACCCTGCTGGCCTAATATGGAGAGCGACCGCGGGGAGGGACCACTCCCTCAGACACCCCCCCACCCGCACGCCCTGCCCTACACCTTAACCAGGTCACTCGGACATGGGTCTGGGTCACATGGTTAGGAGCAAGTGATATGTGAATTTTATGGAAACGTGTTTCGATAAAAACATCGGTTCGGTTTCCCCCTCAACACAGGGGGCAGCCATTTTGAATGATGACACGTCAGCCGACCAATCAGAGGACTCTTGGGGACGGCCGAGCAGCGGTGAGACTGTTGACACGTTTCAAATAGCGGGCGATCCTTTGACAAACTTCTGCTCTCAGCCTTGTGCAAACACAACCGGCTGTTGCCTAGCGACCAAGACTACGGTCCAGGGCAAGGGCTACTGACTAAAGAATCAATCAATCCCCATGGCCAATCAATCAATCCACATGGCTAATCATTCGATCCCCATGGCCAATCGATCAGCGATGGCACCGGCTCTGTAGGAGAGGGTGGACCTGGTGTTTGCTGGTCTTTGGAGAGCTCCAGAGTGTTCTCTCCAGACTGCAGAACACACAAAAGCGCCTTAATGGACTGTGTGTGTTCGAATGTCTGCAAGTGTGTGTGTGTGTATGTGTGTTCGAATGTCTGCAAGTGTGTGTATTCGAATGTCTGTGTGTGTGTTCGTGTGTTCGTGTGTGTGTTCGTGTTCGTGTGTGTGTTCGTGTGTGCGTGTGGTGCATGCCTTTCTCTGGTGGGAGTTCAGAGAGCTAATCATCTAACCACGTTCCCGGCTGGGAGCCAGAAACGAGAGGAATTCTACTGCTGGAGAACATAAGTCTGGGCCAGCGGTCTGCGGCCACGACAGCCCGGTTGCCAAGGGGACATGCATCAACTGGTGGGAGCCGAACGGTTCTTGGTTCGATCCCCAAAGTAGACTATTCTCCTGGTAGGCATCCTAGCGCAAGATGACCCTTAACACCTTCCCACTCATAAGTTGCTTTGTCTGTCCAATAACTCATAGTACATAGTAACTCAATTTACTAACTCGTACTACAAACTCATACTAACCCATTCTACATACTACTAACTCCTACTACTAACTCCTACTACATGGTACTAACTCCTACTACATGGTACTAACTCCTACTACATGGTACTAACTCTAAGCAAAACTGAACCACCCGATCAGGTGACTCAGTGGTCTGCTGATATTCCGACGGAAAAGATTCTGTGTTTAGCTCCGGGAGCATCATAAACACAGAACAGAGAAGAGAAGACACACGCACACACACACACACACACACACACACACACACAAACACACACCTCCTCCTCCTGCTCCATGACCCTGTATGGACATCTACGGCACATATAGCTGGTGTGTGTGTTCGGTGTGTGTTTGTGTGTGTAAGTAGCAGCAGCACCATAAAAGGGAGAGAACAAATAAAGATATATATGTGAGAGAGCGTGAGCGGAAAGATACCGAGAGAGAGGGAGAGAGAGAGGGAGGGAGGGAGAGGGAGAGAGAGAGAGGGGGGGGGGGAGAGAGAGAGAAAGAGAGAGAGGGAGAGGGAGAGGGAGAGAGAGAGAGAGCGAGAGAGAGGGGGGGGGGGGGGAGAGAGAGAAAGAGAGGGGGAGAGATATGGAGAAGGGAGAGGAGGGAGAGAGAAAAGGAGGGATGGAGACAGGAAGAGGTAGAGCGATAGAGGAGGAGAGGAGAGCGGTACTAGAGCGATGAGAGCAGGGACAGAGGGACCAGTGTGCAGTCCATTCCCCTGCCGATCACGGTTCCCTTTGTGTCTGTCTGACTGATGTCCCGAGATGCACGGGGAGGCGGGCCGGGCGGACTGACGTCCCAGGATGCACTGGGAGGGAGCCGGGCTCTCCATGTAAACAGAAAGCCCCTGGGTACAGGACCCAGGGCCCAGCCGGGCCCGGGGACCACAGATGGTCTCGTGTCTCTGCGTGGCTACGGCGTGGAGCCTCTCTGCTCGATCCGAGGCTCCGATCGATGGAAGTGGACCGCCGCCTCGCACACTAATGGAATTCATTCCCAGCACCTCAATTAAAAGTCGTTTGTCTATGCCTAGAGGCTGAAGACTATACATATTTAAACAGCGGTAGAACCCCGCTGTAGCGAACACCGATCACACGCCGGCCTACTGCCTTGTTTTTAAAATCAGCTCCCTGATCTTACGAAGCGTCATTCGAGCATTCTGCCCCCTTGGGTCAGGCTTGACCAATGAGCTTGGAGCAGTGAACCCCACGACCCCTAGAAGGGTAGAGATCTAAATCCCCAGCTGTGTTCTCAGACGGACACACCAGGACACAGCCAGGGCTACCTTTAAGAGGGCCAAGGGGTCGTTGTCGTGAGAGGTCGTTGTCATGAGGGGGCCCGCGGCAACGACCCCTCGGTGCCAGGTCACGTACCGACCTGCCCAGACCTGCCCTCTTCTTCTTCTTCTCTTCCTTCCTCCCCCCCCCCCCCCCCCCCCCCCCCCCCCTTCCGCATGGAGGGCAGGTAACCATGGAAACACATCACGCGCTATTGTTTCTGCATCCTAGTGTGACGCATTGAGACAGGCCAAGGTTATTATGGGATAGCACAAGTCTATGTGTGCGTGTCCAGTCATTTTGTCCATCATGCCTGGATGAGTCACAAGCCCCACACACACACACACACAAACACACACACATACAGTCCATCAACACTCCCATTGCGATCCATACGTGTGAGTGTTCTGTTGGGAGTGTTCTGCTGGCCTACCAGGGTGTTTTCTCCATGAACCTTTATCTCCAGCACCATGACTATCGAGGTTACATTGGGTCTGGGATCAGATTCCTGAGCACCCGGGTTCGGAGGACGGCTCGTCGTAACGAACGTGAAAGCGCTGCGATCATGGTCCTACCGTGTCTCTTCATGGCGCTGTGGGCGTGGCCCACGGCCTCCCAGGGGTTGGGGATGTCCAGGAAGACGGCGTCGGCCACGCCCGCCACGCCGAAGCCGTCCAGGCACACGTCCTGGTTGCGCACGGAGACCAGGTGGGCCACGCGGTGCTCCCGGAACTCCTGCTCCACCTCCAGCGCCCGCTGCTTGTGGAACTCCACCGTGTGGAGGTGGCCAGTGGGCGCGATGGTGCGCAGGATGGCGTGGGACAGAGACCCACTTCCTGTTCCTGTCGGTGGGGGGGGGACAATACAGAGGCTTGATGAGGAAACCCTTCTTCAACGAGGAAGACCGCCTTGGAGGGTGAGACTCAAACTCGCTCGAGGCTGCGGGCATTGGGACTCGAACCAAGAACTTTACACTTGTGAGTGAGACAGCGCTAACCTCTACACTACCATGCCGACAACGTAATGATAAAACTATCAGCAATTATTTCATGAAGTTTTTGATGAAGGATTGAGGAAGATTAGGTCAGGCTAGGATCTAGGGGGGGGACGCAATGCATCATGGGAAAAGAGGCATCTGGATAAGCCGTTAGTAAGGTTGGTCCCACCATGGTGGTGAGGAAGAGCCTCAGAAAGGACCTGAAAGCGAGCGCACACTAGCCAAACACTAGCTAAGCCGCTAGTACACATCACATCCATCTACTCCAGTACGACTGATGAGCTGGCCTAGAGCCAAAGTTTTACATTTAGGGCATTTTAGCAGACGCTTTTATCCAAAGCAACTTACATCGTTTAATACACACATTGACACACCGACGGCAGAGTCAACCATGCAAGGCGACAGCCAGCTCGTCAGGAGCAGTTAGGGTTAAGTGTCTAGCTCAGGGACACATCGACACTCAGCTAGGAGGAGCTGGGGATTGAACGGGCAACCTTTAAGTTACAAGACAACTGCTCTGCCTCCTGAGCTAAGCCGACCCAAAGTTAATGCTTAAGCCACAACAAGAGAGTGAGTGAGTGTGTGTCAGTGAGAGTGAGACAGAGCATCGTTGTTCCTGTAAACAGGTGATCGCAATCAGTTTCCATGGCGATCAACCTTTTATCATACCCAGTGAGTTGGTTCAACAAAGAACCGTTGTTCTCATTGTCCAAGCATCCCTCAGCTGATGACCCACTACAATTACAACCCCCACCAATACACAATGAAATCCTGACAGTCTGCCAGGGTCCCTTTAATGGAAGTCCCTCCACTCGACCGTTGAGGAGGTCAGGGCCACACGGACTGAACCACATCACGGGTACACGACACCGCTATCAGACTGCCACTATCTGGAGCGTGTTTATCACAGCGTCTAAAGCCGTGCGGAGCAGTGAGGGCAAAGCTGAGCTGATGTCCCGTTGACGTGACGCCCGTGCGCCATGTGACTCCGCAGTACAGACAAAACTCTGCGGAACCAACCTTGAGTACTTTCATATTTGGTACAGAGATAGGTCATTAAGGAGCAGGTAGGGGATAGATGATACAGAGACTGGTCATTAAGGAGCAGGTAGGGGATAGATGATACAGAGACAGGTAGTTAAGGAGCAGGTACGGGTAAGATTATACAGAAACATGTCATTAAGGAGCAGGGAGGGGATAGTCAGTACAGAGGCAGAAGTAGCCAGGATCAAATAAGACCTTGAAACGATCATGTTAGGTGACGGAAAGTCAAGTGGGGCTAACAGGTTGAGAGATGGTCACATTCTGAATACAGGGTTAGTGTGGTAATGGTCAGGGTGGAATCTGGGAAGACGCATCATGGCCAAATAAAAGTTGCACTAAGTTGCTTGTTTGCGTGCACACGCATGTATGCATGCACGGGTGCGTGGTGCATGCATGCACGACACAGAAGTTGCTAGTTATGCAAAGCTCCCAGTTTCTCCAGTCCAGCCCAAGCCTCAACACAGTGTGCTCGTGTGTACTGTAAAAACTTCCACCAGAACTTAATCTGGTGTTTATTACCATCTCCAACCGCACTGCTCAACAGCAGTCTCCCAGCCCCGTCAACCAATAACGCGCAGCCATGTAGCGACAGCCCTGTCATGTGACCCTGGAGTGTGTGGCTGGGATCTAGTACATCTTGTCTCTATGCCCCCGCCGCCCCCGCTCTCGCTAAAGTTGCGTCATCCCCGCCCTTGTTCTCGTGGCAACAATGGACCCCAATGTTTACAACACATGACCACCGACAGGGAGACGGAGAGAACGGCGGAATGGGTCGGCTTGTGGACAAAGGGAGCCCCCTCGGCCCTTCTGAGGTGATAATTGATATCCTGGTTATGAATTTCCTGAGAATCTGGGACACTCGCATTAGCGCCGGTTACCGTGGAGACGGCAGCAGGGTGTAACTGGGACTGGGCGGCAACGCAGTGTCTAACCTCGGTCAGCATGTTGATGGGACAGATTAGAGCACCAGAGAGTTTAACCCCTGAAAGGTGATGTTAGCGGGGGGGGGGGGGGGCGGGCAGCCCTGGTGGGGGCTAGGGACAGCTAGTACCAGCTAGGGTTCCAGCTAGATAGCGATAGCATCAGCAAGGGGCCAAAGAAGAAGTTTAGAACTCTTAACTTGTGGCTTGCAGGAGAACACAGCGTTGTAAAGCGGACACACTAACGCTCTACGTTTATGACTATGAACCCTCTCAACCGCAGCCGTCATATCAGTATCCAAAGGTTCCTTTGTTTCCTCTTCCAGACGTCTGTCTTTTCCTTGCTCTCCAGGCCTCGCCCCTCCCCCCCCCCCCCCCCCAAGCACAGCCCCGAGCAGGAGAGTCAGGGGCCGCTTCTGAGGAAGTCCCGTCTCCTGGTAGCCACCGTCCTGAGGGTGGATTCGGTACTCGGTGGCAGGATTGACAGGTGTACCAATAAAAACCAAATCCTCCTCCAATAGTTTGTCACGAACGCGTCGATGCAGCTCTGTGGAGTCAAATGGTTCCAGACATCATCGCCACGGGGAAAGATAACCGCACTCTATGCAAAAGATGGCAGGTGGCGAAACAACGTGCTCCTTGTCCCCCGGACCGAGGCCAGAACATGAAGGGCTGCTGGTGATGAGAACCGGACTCACAACCTTGAGACCTGCAGCAGAACGCTACCTTTCATGTCCCACATACCCAGAGTCACTGGGACAGCCCGGGGCCCGCACTAATAGTGGATCAGACTATTTTTAGCCATCAATGCTGCTTCTATCATAAACCCCTAGTTTAGATTCTACATGAAGACATGCGGTTCTCATGTAAATTGACTATTTTTAAAGCTGCCTGCCTCATTGCATCATGGGACATCTCCCAAGGACAAAGGAGGTAGTTCCTTCTGACTTTGCGCCCACATCCTAATGTCCTCTGAGGAGGGTCCCATCTAGCCACACATCTCCAATACACACCTCACCAACGCTACAAGGAGTACGGTGTCGGAAGCCGTACCAAAGGGTTCCGGGTCCAATGGCCAATGTACGTGGCCCAACTCGGAGAGAAGGATGACCCCTGCCCCTTCATGACATGTAACTGGATTCCCGAGAAGTCTCTTTGGATAAAAAATGGCTCCTAAATGACTCAATAGAAGATAAATCAATAGACTATGAGCCTTATAAAAACACACCTTTCACGTCGAGAGCTCCTGGTCTCCAAGGTGACTCCCTAGTCCACACAGGGCGTGTCAACAGAGTCAACATCCCTATCGGCCACAATCGCAGTGCGGCTCCACGTCCCCCCCTGTCAAAGTGACCCCCCCCTCACTGAAGGACATGACATTCTTGAGTGCGCACGTGCGTGTGTGTGTGCGTGCGCGTGTGCGTGCTGAACGCTACGAGGCGGGAGAACCTTCTGATGGCCTCAACCAGGCTATAAAGACAAACAAATCAGGGCACTTCCATTCTCCATGACGGACGCTGGCGCTCAGTAGCCAGCCTGCTCACTCCTAAAAGAGGCCATTGTTCTTTGTGCTCCGTGTTGTGTGCAGTGGCCCCCTGGTCAGCACATGAGGCTGCAGCATGAGGCTGATGAGGCGTTGGGAGCCCTGGTGTCGGACCATCAGGAGTCGGACCCTATCACGCACACCCCTTCTCCACCAACGCCGTTCCATCGCCGGTTTCGGAGCCAGTGCCAATCCCGAACCAGTTTCTTTGCTTCTCCACGTAAATAAGCCTGGCACCGAGCCGGACAAACAGGTTCCAACTCAGCAACGGCAAACACCAGAAACAAGAACCAGTGACGTCTAGCACTGGGTTAGCGTAGTTTTAACACGATCATTAAAAAAGTTTTAACGTCCTGACGCATATTTTTTTATTTTGAATATCAAGAAACAAGAACCAGTGACGGCTAGCCCTTGGTTGGCGTAATTCAACTCACAAGAGCCATGATTCATTTTAACTTCCTGACACGTTGCTAGGGCAACGGGGTCGTATGCTCTGACGCATTGAAGTGGCTCTACTCTAGCCCTAAAGTCTGTGGAGAATCAAGCAGGCTCTTGGGAAGTTGGCGTGTAGAACCAACACAACCAGCACCAGCACTGGGTTTGCGTTGGTGGGAAGGGGGTAGGAGAAGACCTCAGGAGAGCGGCTGGCTGGGAGGCTGAACAGACGACACAACGATACACGCAAACGTACAGACACCCACACACACATTTGGGTCTGCATTAATGCCAGAGGCATGAAGCATGATGCAGGCGACGGTTTCCCATTAGAGAGAGAGAGAAGGGGGTGTGTGGCTGACTAGGCACATTTCTTAGCAGACTAATAAAATGGACGGTGCTCGATCAATACAGTGACAGGCTGATAGGGAGACACCACTGCAGTATAACCATGATCTAGTACTGCTGCAACACACACACACACACACACACACACACACACACACACACACACACACACACACACACACACACACACACACACACACACACACACACACACACACACACACACACACACACACACACACACACGATATGTATGCCGGGACACAGATGATATTTTACTTGCGACTGAAATGCTTTGGAAAGGAAAGGCGTCTCTTAAGGTCTTATGTAGATGCTCTGCCTATCGAGTTTGGTGCAATGCGCACAGGTTCCTCGTGGGACACCAAGACTACAGGCAGACGGCATTCGCTGGGCTGTCCCATGCGGGATGAACAACACAGAAAGATCTAACATTTTCACACCTAAAATGTGGTCACAGGCCTGAAGAAACTTGGTAGCGAGTGTTCCTTTGAAATAAAAGGTGTGGTTCTGTGAATAAGGTGCGGTTCTCTGAATAAGGTGTGGCACTCTGAATATGGTGTGGCTCTCTGAATATGGTGTGGCTCTCTGAATATGGTGTGGCTCTCTGAATATGGTGTGGCTCTCTGAATATGGTGTGGCTCTCTGAATATGGTGTGGCTCTCTGAATATGGTGTGGCTCTCTGAATATGGTGTGGTTCTGTGAATAAGGTGCGGTTCTGTGAATAAGGTGCGGTTCTGTGAATAAGGTGTGGTTCTCTGAATAAGGTGTGGCTCTCCGAGTAAAAGGTGTGGTTCTCTAAAATAAAGGTGTGGCTCTCTAAATAAAAGGTGTGGTTCTCTAAATAAAAGGTGTGGTTCTGTGAATAAGGCGTGGTTCTGTGAATAAGGTGTGGTTCTCTAAATAAGGCGTGTGTGACGGCTCCCTGGCCTTCGTTTGTCCTAATGCCTTAGTTTGTCCTAATACCTGTGTTGTTCTTGCTTTAATCAGGGGTGTGGGCGTGGCTGATTAGGCTGATTGGGCGCCAGGGCACGGGCGCCCTGCATTCGCTAAAAGATCCTCTGCTCTGCCCACCGGGGGGGGCACTGACGGAGAACTGACGGCTAGTTCGTCCTCTGCCTTTGTTGGAAGGCGGACGGCTACCGTAGCTCATTTTGTTTGGTGGTGCTCGTATTGTCTGTTTTGATTTGGCGCAGACGTTTTGCGCAATTGTGGTTTTTCTTAATCATTTGTTCTGGGACTACGAAATAAACCATTGTTTGTTCATGGTGAACCCTACTCTAGACCGCTCATTTGTGTCGCATCCTTTCGGGCTGCGACAGTATGGTTCTTTAAATAAAAGGTGTGGTTCTGTGAATAAGGTGTGGTTCCCTTAATAAAAAGGTGTGGTTCCCTTAATAAAAGGTGTGGTTCTCTAAATAAAAAGGTGTGGTTCTGCGGGTGTGGTTCCGCGGGGTCCTCACCTGACTCGCAGACCACCGCTCCGGGCTTGAGCTCCAGCATCATGGTGATGGTGGCGATGTCGGTGGTGTAGAGGATCTGGGTGCGGTGGGGCAGGTTCACCGTCCACAGCTCCGGCGTGGGGTGCAGCACCAGCACCCATCCGCCCTTGCTGCACGTGACCTTTGACCCGTAGCGCTTGCCTATCAGGTCGGAGGAGTGGCGTATGGCGCCGTAGCGCGTCTGGGTCTGGCCGTTCTTCTGCACCTTGACCGCCATCATGGACTCGTGTCCCAGGTAGACGATGGCCACGTCCCCCTCCTGGACCGTCTCGGAGTACTCCACGAAGCTCATGACGTCTCCTCTGGAGACCAGAACCACAAGACCACCGTCAGACTAGCGCTGAACGATGAACGAATTCAAACTGACGTCGCAATGTTGGAGAACGCGATTTGCAAATCGCAAAAGGCTGTACATTAAATTGTGTACATCAATATATCAATTCATGCATCAATTCATCTCAACACATTGGCCTGGCCTAAAGGAAGGAAGAGTCTATATGTTGACTGCTTCCAATGTTGTGTTGGTCATACTATAGAATGATTTATTGCTTGGGCCTAAAAAAAAAATTTGTTTGGTTCCGGTTTCCGACCGACCATGTCAATTTATGTGCGACCCAAATTATTTTATGAGCTTTATATAAAAAAAAAAATATTTTTTTTTTTTTGATGCAAACTATAATTACGTTTTGGTACAGCACCTCTTCATTCTGTACAAGGATGAGCGAATTTTCTCGTTTTTAAATGAAAACAACCTACCTATCATTCGCTGCCGCTGGAAAAAAATAATAATAATAAATTCTCTACCTACCCATGACCTCAACTGACAACCAACAGGAACCAAACTTTTTTTTTTAGGCCTCGTTTAGTGAATAATACAAAACAAAAGGATTGTTGAAACGAAAAATCGTACACTAAATCGCAATATTGGTTGAAATAATCGCAATTCGATTATTTCTCCAAATTGTTCAGACACACTTCACCTCACATGCCGTACCCCCTCCATGAGCATTATCCTGTTTGACATGCATGTCAAACAGGGCAGGGTCATCTAATATCAGCGATGGTGTTAGAACATCAGCCCAAAGGTACTTGGTCATTCTACCAGTAGGCATCCTTTAGAAAGATGCCCTTACCCCTACCTGCTCCATAATGAGCCGTCTCTGTACTGCCTAACCCCTACCTGCACCTAAATTACCTGTCGCCATATTCACTGTCTAACCCCTACTTGGACCTTAATGACCGGACTCTGTATTTACTGTCCAACCCCTACCTGCTGCTTAATGACCTGTATCTGTATTCACTGTCTAACCCCTGCCTGCTCCTAAACGACTTGTCTACACTGATGGGTCGTTTGGGTTAGGGCATCTGCTGAACGATAACATATTAAACCACACTTTAATTTCTCGTGTGAGGGGAATGCAGATGTTACACAGCAGCACATTCAACAAAGAAAGAAAGAAAGAAACGGACGCATCTGGTTGCCCCTGGCAACCAGATGCGAGGATCTCGTCCAGTGGTTAACCCTGGCAACCACTGGACGAGATCCTCCCCGCGGGCTTTGGAGACCGTTACCCCAACATCGCGTGAAACGAGGACAGCCGTTACTTCTGTTGATTTTCAAACTGGTCGTTCAGTTGGTGTTCAAACTGGTCGTTCAGTTGGTGTTCAAACTGGTCGTTCAGTTGGTGTTCAAACTGGTCGTTCAGTTGTTTTTTTAAACTGGTGGTTTAAACTAGTTCAGTTGATGTTTAAACTGGTAGCTCAGTTGAAGTATTCCCACCAGAGGAGCAGCAAACGGTTTGTCAGTCGACTCCTACCAAACCAAACCCACCGTCTTTCACACGGCAGAAGACATGGACGAACTGTAAGTTTATGCAAGATAAGTTAATAAGTTAAGCTTTAGAGATTTTTAAATGTGAAACGTCGTGTCAGTTATCATCCGCCAGTGAACTTTAGTTTGTGCCGGCTAACGTCAGAGAAGCCGTTGTTAGCATCGTGCTAACGATGCCACTGTCCCCCAGGTCTGAACCCCGGGGACTACGAGTCGTTTTAACCAGAGAACATGAGGCAAGGTCGGGTTGCAAAGGCTCTACGGGGCTAGGTTCACATGAGTCGTTATAAACGTTAAATAAAAGCCAAAACCGCGACCGGAAAGACGTTGGTTTCGCCGGTACCTCCGCTAGCCTCCGCTAGCCGTTGGTCCACCGCTAGTATAACCCCAGCAGACCGAAAGACAGAGAGACCGACAGGGGTGAAGGGTCAGGATGTCACCTACCTCCTGGGGGTGCGGTTCACCTGGCCAACCGATGAGAGGTGTAGTTAAACGAAGGTGTCGGTGTTTTGGTTGAGAGCCGCCGGTTCTCCGGGTCCACACGTGGGTTTGTTTTCAGAGCAGCCGAGGAGGAGGAGGAGGAAGCGGCGGCGCGGATTCGCAGATCTCCGCCTCCCGCCGGCGCTCCGCCTACGTGCGTGTCGCTGAGCGCATGGTTTGTAGATCTGCGGTGATCCTCGGCGAGGTCTGTCGCGTTACGATGACGTAGATGGGTGCTCGATAAAGTAGTGGTTTGGGAGAAATGGCATGTGGGAATGATCTCTCTAGCTGTCATGATGCTTCTTAGTTTTTTAGGCAGATTCTCGTTTCCTCTATGAGCAACTATCACTTCTTCGGGATTAGTCTTCCAATTAGATTATGCGCTGTTACATATTTCAACGGGTTTTCATTGGTTGCAGTGCTAACTAGTAATATGTAATTAGTTGAATAATAATAATAATAATAATAATAATAATAAATTAAATTGATATAGCGGCTAATATGGTACTCTGAGACGCTTTACATATTGCCTTACTGAATGCTGAATGCATGATAAATGATTATTACTATGAATGTCAACCTGATAGCCCTTCTCTGATCGCAGTGCACAGCGATGATATATGTCGGAAATTCATAGTAATAATCATCTATCAGTCTTCTTGCAAAGTGTGTTTCCATGACGCCATGCAACTCGTTGGATTATGAAGTATATTCCCTGATATCTACACTACTCCTCGCTCGGTTGGGTGTACTTTACTAAATGAGAAGGACGCATAGCTACTGAAATGCACACTGCTATAAAAACATTCGCATTGCCATAAGAAGCCCACTCGGCATTTACAGTTTATGGACAATCCCATTTAACATCCAGAGGGTTTGAGTTATGCGCCTCAGTCCAGATGAACTGAAAGGAAGAAATCGGATAGCGTCCAATAGAGAAAGTGGAGCCTGAGCGCTGACCAATGAGGAGCCAGCAGCTCCGCTATAAGACGGCCCGGGCTTGGTCGTGCCCGCGAAGAACGCTCAGTCTGTCTATTGGAAAGGGTTTGCGTCTCGGCCGGAACAATAGGGATCTTCGTTTCTTCCCCTAGTAGTAGTAGTACACAGGTAGGACCGCTCTCTCTGTTCCCTCTAACGCGTCTTTGATTCAACTCATTCTGTTCATTATTATCACATGCACCGCTTCATCTTAGGCGGACAGATGTGGACTAATAGTATATGCATTGTCTTAATAATACGTTGATATATAGTTGTATGATGATTTCGTGATGATTTTCGTGACAAAAATAATTTCCCCCTGGGATTATTAAAGTATTAATCAATTTAACGATTTAGACGTGTAATGTGTAACCTGTGCACCGGTCCGCGGCGCCGGTGCAGGGAGTCTCCGCGTCCTCTCACGTCTCGCTCACTCGTGTGGTTTCTCCCCCGCGCCGCGCGTGCAGGGATCAGCCATGCCTTTCGGAAACACTCACAACGAGATGAAGCTGAAATACGCCTCCGCCAAGGAGTACCCCGACCTCACCAAACACAACAACCACATGGCCAAGATCCTCACCCCGGCCATCTACGAGCTGCTGAGGAAGAGGCAGACCCCCAGTGGATTTACCCTGGATGACGTCATCCAGACCGGGATTGATAACCCAGGTAAAAGAAAATAAAGAAACCTCAAGCCGCGTTTGCGCCGAGCCGCCGCCTGCTGCGCGTCGTTCGGTGTCCACGCTAGACCAGGATCTAGACTAGCGGAGGGGGTATTACCGGGGGGCTTCTAAGCGGGATGGAGCCGCCATTTGCAACGCGACCTTGCCCGTGTGTAAACATTAAACAAAAAGATGGATGAATGAAGACCGAATTGCCTACTTGGCTTTGACGTCATGATGTGATGACCGGTAGTGGTCTATATTCAAATAAAGCGCCGCCATGAATCATGATGCTGCCGAGGCAGGTGCAGCTGAGACGGTGCCTGTAGTAAGTGTGCCTGTAGTAAGCCTGTAGTGGGGGTGCCTGTAGTGAGGGTGCTGTAGTAAACGTGCCTGTATTGAGGGAGCGTGTAGTGAGCCTGCTGTGTGTCTAGCTCTAAGGCCATGGCCCAGATAAACGTCAGGCGGCTGTCAGCGGAGGACGAGTACCCTGACCTGACCGGCCACAACCACCACATGGCGTCGGCCATGACCCTTGACATCTACAAGCAGCTGAGGCAGAGGGCCACACCCAACGGCTTCACCATAGATGATGTCATTCAGACAGGGGTGGACAATCCCGGTACTGTAACCTAGACGACAAGACCTTAACCAGGGACCAGAACTAGGGAGGCCAGGGCTGTGTGTGGACGCCATGTGTTTTTAACGTGCGTGTGTGTGTTTACCGGGGGCGTCCAGGCCACCCCTTCATCATGACTGTGGGCTGCGTGGCCGGAGACGAGGAGACCTACGAGGTGTTCAAAGAGCTGCTGGACCCCGTGATCCAGGACCGCCACGGCGGGTACAAGCCCACAGACAAGCACAAGACCGACCTGGACCCCGCCCACCTCAAGGTAGCTCCGCCCCCTCGCCACACCCACCACCGCTAGTGCTTTGTTTGGAGCGTAGCGGTGTGCATGCAGTCGATGTATAGTGGATATTTTTGGGCCTCTTCAGATGGGACTGAAGTCTGTTTTGGATGTAAAAGAAAATCCCGGATAGTCTTGGCTGCCATGAGCCGTACCTGACGCTGTCCCCTCTCCCCAGGGGGGAGACGACCTGGACCCCAACTACGTCCTGAGCTCCAGGGTGCGCACCGGGAGGAGCGTCCGCGGCTTCTGCCTGCCGCCCCACTGCAGCCGCGGGGAGCGCCGCGCCGTGGAGACCCTCTCCATAGAAGGTAGGGCCCGCCTGCAGCGAAGCACGAGTGCTGTTGGTTCGATGCCCGGAGCTCATAGAAATAATGGGCAGAGAGCCCCCTCTAGAGGCGGCAGCCGGCAGAACACCTGCTCCACATTTCTGTCCTCCCCTGGAGACGTGGACCAGTTCCCTCCATAGCTGTCCTTCAGAAGGTTCTCTTCACCTCTGGTCCCAGACGGTGGTAGGTCGTGTTCTCTTCACCTCTGGTCCCAGACGGTGGTAGGTCGTGTTCTCTTCACCTCTGGTCCCAGACGGTGGTAGGTCTTGTTCTCTTCACCTCTGGTCCCAGACGGTGGTAGGTCGTGTTCTCTTCACCTCTGGTCCCAGACGGTGGTAGGTCGTGTTCTCTTCACCTCTGGTCCCAGACGGTGGTAGGTCACGTGTTCTCCTGTGTTCCCCAGCTCTGGACACTCTGTCTGGGGACCTGAAGGGGAAGTACTACGCCCTGAAGAACATGTCCGACGCAGAGCAGCAGCAGCTCATCGACGACCACTTCCTGTTTGACAAGCCCGTCTCCCCCCTGCTGCTGGCGTCCGGTATGGCCCGCGACTGGCCCGACGGCCGCGGCATCTGGTGAGTAGAGGTTCTGCGGGGGCCCGGGGCCGGTCCTGGGTTTCCCCCCGGCCGTGTTAACGGGGCTCTGTGTGTCGCAGGCACAACGTGAACAAGACGTTCCTGGTGTGGGTCAACGAGGAGGACCACCTCCGGGTGATCTCCATGCAGCAGGGAGGCAACATGAAGGAGGTGTTCAACCGCTTCTGCACCGGCCTCACCAAGGTGAGTCCTCCTAGATCACCGTGGAGACCACCTGATGTAGTCGATCACCGTGGAGACAACCTGATGTAGTCGATCACCGTGGAGACCACCTGATGTATTAGATCACCGTGGAGACCCCCTAGAGCAGTCGATCACCGTGGAGACCACCCGATGTATTAGATCACCGTGGAGACCACCTAGAGCAGTCGATCCCATGAGCCCAGACTCACCGCTGTTTGTCCCCGCAGATCGAGAAACTGTTCAAGGAGAGGAAACACGAGTTCATGTGGAACGAGCACCTGGGCTACGTGCTCACCTGCCCCTCCAACCTGGGCACCGGGCTGCGCGCCGGGGTCCACGTCAAGCTGCCCAACCTCAGCAAGAACGCCAAGTTTGAGGAGATCCTCAAGAAGCTGCGGCTCCAGAAGCGTGGAACAGGTACCCCCCCTAACCCTAACCCCGTCTGGGCTCTGTAGGATGGGCCTAGTGTGAGGTCTTTGGTCCAATCCCCCTACACCCCTTGGCCCAAACCCTTGGCCCTACCCCTAGGGCCAAGGGTTTGGGCCAAGGAGTGTAGTGGGATCCAGCCTTAGCCTTCCCAGAAGGCCTTGCGGTGTCGGATGGCCGTGTGACCGGTGTCTCTCGTCTCTCAGGGGGCGTGGACACGGCGGCCGTGGGCGGGACCTTTGACATCTCCAACGCGGACCGCCTGGGCTTCTCCGAGGTGGAGCTGGTGCAGATGGTGGTGGACGGAGTCAAGCTGCTGGTGGAGATGGAGAAGAAGCTGGAGAAGGGCCAGCCCATCGACGCCATGATCCCCGCCCAGAAGTAACCTCCTCCTGCTGGTTCCTGCCCCCCTGGCCTGACGTATTGACACCCCCGTTCTGGAATGTTCCCCCTATTTAAAAACTTCAATGTTTTGTTGAAGCTGGCGCTGAACATGAAATAAAGTTGTTCTGAACCAAACCGTGTCTTAATTAAATGTGTGGAGGTTTAACGAGCCTGATCTACATAATGACTCTTCACAAAGCATCTTTCACTGTAGGCCTATGTTGTTGTTTTTTAAACCTTTAAGGAAGGGTACTAAATTGATTAGAAACAATATATTTGGTTGTTCAGACCAGTTTGTTTCTATAAATTTGCGGGATGGATTTCCGGTATGAATGATTTTTTTATAATTTATTTTAAGTGATGGACTGACTGATGGACAGACAGGTGTGTGCCTGAGGTGCTGCGGCGCTCTCCAAGGTGCTGACCTGTTCATTTGTTTAGTTTTTTTGTTATATGCAAATTGTCAGGAGACAAAGTGACAATCATGCTGTGATACTTCGTAAATGTATCTTGATTTCTAGTACGTGCAGGCCTAACCTGCGGTTGCCGGTGAAATACGCTTCTGGTGTTCAGCGCCTGGTTACCGGGGAATCCCGTAGCAACACAGGGATTGTACAAATTTAGTCCATAATCCTTTTCAAACAAGTCATAGCCTGAAGTTTGTCGCCCCCTACCGCCTCTTTATTTCTCCGTTCGGCCTGAGCTGCCATGCCGTAGGCCTGACCTAAAACCGCGTTTCCAGATTTCAACTTCATTTATACAATTCTCGTAGGACATTCGTCGAAACAAGGCAATGTGGAGTTCTTATTAGTAGCCATCCTCTGCTACCATGTTAACCTCCAATAATTGTTCTTATACAACTTGTTTAGTCCATTTATTTATAGCTCTCCACAGCAAAACATTACAGCATCGCCACAACGGCGAGAAACTCGGCACACAGGTAACAGGTAAATGGCTACCGTAAATAATAGAATAGAGGCGCCAAATTTAACTTACCACCAACCATTTAAAGAAAGTCCATATCTGAGGAGCCTGGTTAAATTTGAGGTCTGACATAGCTAATTATATATTCATGACGATTATCTTGGCCTAAAATGACCAGCAACACCGGATCTGACTCACAAAGTGACAACACGTTCATCAAGTTTACACTTTAATCAGACGTAGTGACCCCTCCCCTGGCATTTACATCAACTTCCATCTTCTAACAAAATACAAAAAAAACAAACCAATGGAGTACTGCAGGGAAGCCATCTTGAAAGTAAGATACATTATTTACACTGAAAACAAACGCTACGTTAAATCTGTTTTTCCAGGAGAGAGGAAAAAAAACCTGTGAAATAAATAAGACTAGAAATGCTTTTTGTCCACATTCACAGCATGACAAAAAGCATCCTGTTAGAGGGCAGAAAACAGACATTAGTAGATAACTGATTATTGCCAAAAGCCAAACTCTATACATTAGAATAGTCATTACATTATCTGTAATATTGTTTAGAAAAAAAGACATTTTGGAAACTGCTACTTGAATGATTGTACAGCTTAAATACTTCTAGATATTTATATATATTCATCTGGTCTTGACCCTTTTTGTTCATAGCTTTAACTCGTTGGCAACTTTGGAAGCGATGTTCTTGAAGGCGATGGAGGACCCCGATATCCGCTTGAAGCGCACCCCGTTGAGCGAGAGGCGCGGCAGCTTGCACACCTCCATCTCCCACTGCACCAGGTCCTCGTCGCGGCCCTCCCCGTGGACACACACCAGCAGGAAGCTCTCAGGCTGCTCGTAGTCACAGTTGTTGGCGTCCAGCACCTTGCGGATCTCCCTCATGATGTCGCCGGGCTCCATGGCGCTGGTGGTCCTCATACTCCATGTGAAGCGCAGGGAGCGCGGCTTGCCGTCTTTGGCGGCTTCCCCCTTCGGATCCCCAGGAACATGGCGACTGGAGGGGGGGGGGGGAGAGATGGGTGAGAGTGGATGGGATGGAGGCCAGACCGACCACACACACACACACACACACACACACACACACACACACACACACACACACACACACACACACACACACACACACACACACACACACACACACACACACACACACACACACACACAGTATTTGGAGGACGGTGGGGCCATACAGAGCTGGTTTCACACACACACACACGCACGCACGCACGCACGCACACGCACGAGAACAGCATCGCTATCAAGACAGGAGATGCATACAACATCTGGACGAGTAGTGGCACGGGTCAGCAGGCAGACAACAGGAGGACAGACGGAGAGCAGGAGGACAGACAGACAGCCAGGAGGAGAGACGGACAGAGAGCAGGAGGACAGACGGACAGAGAGCAGGAGGACAGACAGACAGATCAGGAGGACAGACGGACAGAGAGCAGGAGGACAGACGGACAGAGAGCAGGAGGACAGACGGACAGAGAGCAGGAGGACAGACGGACAGAGAGCAGGAGGACAGACAGACAGAGAGCAGGAGGACAGACAGACGGAGCAGGAGGAGAGACAGACAGACAGAAAGCAAGAGGACAGACAGAGGAAGAGGAAAGAGACAGACAGAGAGCAGGAGGACAGACAGACGGAGCAGGAGGAGAGACAGACAGACAGAAAGCAAGAGGACAGACAGAGGAAGAGGAAAGAGACAGACAGAGAGCAGGAGGCGGGACGGATCAGGAGGACAGACAGACGGATCAGGAGGACAGACAGCCAGGAGGACAGACACAGATCAGGAGGACAGACAGACAGACGTCTCACCTTGAGCCCTCAGGTCTCCCGTTTCTCTCAAACTCTGTGGAGACTCTGGAGGCAGCAGGGAGAGAAGAACATGAATACCACCTTCATCACCCCCACCACCACCAACATCATCATCATCACCACCACAAGCGCCGCGCCACAGGGGAAGGGGGGGGGGTCAATACTATGTAACCACGAGACAAACGGAACCACGAGGAGAAACTCAAAATATACGTCAAAATGAAACGACGGTTAAACAACAGGGTTGAACTCCACTCTCCTACCGGGTCTCCAAGCAGGACCAGGCTCTGATGACACAGCCCCCCAGCACACACACAGCACGACACCACAGCAGCCAGACGGGGGACTGGTCCCACCAGACGGGCCCGGTGGTACCAGGGTCGGGCCCCCGGAGCCCCAGAACCCACCAAGGGCCCGCACAGCTCCACCCACCTCCACCCGCCCTCCACCCGCTCCGGACACTACAGTCAACTCCCCCAGGACCTGGTCTTGGTGATCCAGTCCCCCTGCCTGGAGGGACATGGAGCTGGTCGGGCCTGGGGGGGGTTCGCTGTGCAGCCCCAGGGCCCTGTCTGGTGGGGGGGGGGGGGGGGGGGGGGGGGGGGGGGGGGGGGGGGTCAAAGCCATGCACACACACAGCAGATGGAGAGGCTGCAGCGACATGCACCCGGGATGGATCCTATGCTGGCAGACACTGGCTCCTAGCATGGCTCCTAGCATGGCTCCTAGCACGGCCCCTAGCACGGCTCCTAGCATGGCTCCTAGCATGTCCCCTAACACGGCTCCTTATAAAAATGGTATGTGCTGATAGTTTTGTACGCAGGATGCTATTGATCGTTCAATACTTTGTACATATTTATTACCTACAATAAAACTTCAGCTACAGCTCAATGCTGCTGTGGCTCACTGCTGCTTGTAGTCCCCTCGTTGACAGAACTGGGTTGTCAGGGTCCTTGCACTCCCAGCATGCAGTGCAGCAATAAGGGGCTAATTCAGACCAAACGTGTCCCTTCACGGCCCCCGTTGGTGTGTGACGTCGTGTTGTGAACTGTGGCCTCTCTTTCCTGGCGCATGGGTCGCACGGCTTCCCCTCTTCCATCTCCGCCGCTGCTCTGCCGACCGCAGAATGCTACGATGCTAACGCTACGCGGTGAACAAGGTTCATCTTCCCGTGGGCGTCTCCGTCTCCTGTCGCGATCGTCCGCCGCAGCGTGACGTTGGGCCCGACCGCACGGCCCCGCTCCGAAGAGCGCCTGACTTGGTGTGAAGGAGCCCGACGTTTGAGCGTCACGTCGGTGGGGGGGAGCAGCAGAGGGCTGAACCGTCCCCAGACGGCCCCCGGACCTCCCCCTCTGACGAGGGCCTCGGCCTCCGACACGCGACGGACTGGAGGGAGAACAACACGGCTCCACCCCCTGGTGGTCCCATGACACACGGCAGCCAATGAGACGAGCTCCCCGGGAAAACACACCGATGAGGAGAGGATGAGGTGGATGTAGAGAATGTGGAGGAGGAGCAGAGAGGAAGAGGAAGAGCAGAGGGGGAAGAAGAGGAGCAGGGAGGAAGAGAAAGTAGGGCAGAGAGGAGGAGGAAGAGCAGAGAGGAGGTGGGGAGAAGAAGAGGAGGAGCAGAGAGGAGGTAGGGCAGAGAGGAGGAAGAGGAGGAGCAGGGAGGAAGAGGAGGCGCAGGGAGGAAGTTGAGCACAGAGTGGAGGAGCAGAGAAGAAGAGATGGAGCAGGGAGGAGGAGGAGGAGAAGAAGAAGAAGAGGAGGAACACAAGAGGAGGAGCAGGAGGGAGGAGAGCGGTGCAGAAGACTTACTAAGACCGTGTGCTCCCTGGGGGGGGGGCCCGGCAGCCCCTGACTTGGCCGGGTCAATACTGACCCTGCTCAGAGAGGTCAAAGGTCACAGGGCAGAGAAGGGTGGGGAAGAAACATTTACACACAGAGAGAGAGAAGGTCAAATCAAGAGGAGGTGGGGGGGGGGGGGAACCTAACTTCCTGTGTTGAGGAAGGAGGCGGGACATCGACGCTCCCTCTGCACCAATAAGATTCCAGCATGTTATGGTTGAAGCGTGAAACCAAAGAGCTGACACAGGATGGGCGGGCGGCCGTGGGATGAGGAAGATGAAGACGATGGTGACCATGAGGTTAGCGTTGAGCAAACCCACCAACAGTTCCCTCAGACTGAAGAGTCTCAGCTCTTGTGTCGGGGTGACAGTGGAGGACATCACCACTAGAGGGCGCCATGACGCTTCAGGACTCTGTGAGGACTGCACTCTGCTCCTGGCCTCTCCCAACATGGCCGCCGTGAAGAACCGGGAACCAGAGAGCCAGAGCTAGCTGGCTGATAGCTACGCGCAGCTACCTTCTGATTGGCTGATGTGAACACACCTGCATCTCTAGAAGGTCTGTCGAGCAGGCGAATAAACCCTTCCCCCCCTTAAATGCTACAGGTTAGCATGCTAGCTTACATCAAACACGCTGGCTCTCCTCAACATGCTAACGCACACCAAACACGTCAGCTTGGCTACACTTTTGGTACCAATGAATCCGTCACACCCTGCCGGTAAGGCTGAACACTACCTCAACACAAAACGTTTATAACCACGCAACACAACACTGTCGTCCCTAGACAGACTCGTTACTGGAGCAGGAACTGAGAGCTGCTCAGAGAGGGAGGGCCAACAACAAGACCTTTATCATCGGGCCCTCAACTAACTGTACGGGTCGGTCCCCTCCAAGACGACCCACCAGGGGAGATATGCCGGAGCTACAACAAGACCTAGACACAACCTGCTGCTGCTGAAGCTCTCACACTGAGAGAGGGCTGCTCTCAGACGGCCCTGGGGACATGAAGTGTGTGTGTGTGTGTGTGTGTGTGTGTGTGTGTGTGTGTGTGTGTGTGTGTGTGTGTGTGTGTGTGTGTGTGTGTGTGTGTGTGTGTGTGTGTGTGTGTGTGTGTGTGTGTGTGTGCAGCCTCAGCAGGGGGGGGGGTGGGGGGGGTGCGGTTGCATGCGATGAGATTTGAATGACAGGCAGAACACTACACTACACATACACGCAGCGTGGTGATTGGCCGGGGCCAGGCGGTGACGTGTGATTGGTCGGCTGAGGGTCTAGCAGCCCCCCCCCCCCTCCAGTGGGAGACACACTGGTCCATCTCAACACACACAGCCCAGCCCAGCCCGAGAGGGGAGCGTTTCAGGGGTTGACCCCCGCAGTCTGTGGCAGACTGACCCAGACGGAGCGCCCCCTGCTGGGAGTCGACCAGCACTACCACAACACGCTCCCAGCAGGAGTCCAATAGGTTGTGTGTACGACCACCCCATTGTAAACCCCCCCTAGTGGTGAGAGGGCTGTGTGCATCAGGACGGGGGTCTGAGCGCGCACGTGTGTGTGTGTTTGTGTGTGTGTGTGTGGCGGGGGGTTAGTGAAGCAGCAGTCTGAGGCGACCCCGGGGGGCGGAGTTATGGTTCACACCGAGCGAAGGCAACACCGGTGGTCCTACCTTTTGGCAAACCTGAACGACATGTTTCTACAACAGAACCAGACACACACCATGAGAACCACACCACCACCACACCATGTGTGTGTGTGTAAGTGTGTGTGTGTGTGTGTGTGTGTGTGTGTGTGTGTGTGTGTGTGTGTGTGTGTGTGTGTGTGTGTGTGTGTGTGTGTGGTGTGTGTGTGTGTGTGTGTGTGTGTAAGTGTGTGTGTAAGTGTGTAAGTGTGTGTGATGGATGGATGGTTGGCATGAGTGGAGACACATGGGAGGTGATAGGAATCGGCAGACGTGAAAGGGAGATTCACATCAGGAGGCGTTTGATTAAATCAGATCGAATAATAGGAAAAAAATAAATTTTTCATCCTCTTTCAAGACCAGAGCTGTAGCTAGCTTAAAGGTCGCTAGCCCACAAGCTAGCAAGCTTAGCACCCGCTGTCAGCCTAGCAGCCAGACAGGGACTCAGTATACCCTGGTGAAAGGCCATGTGGAGCAGCACGCTACTGTAGATGTCTGGTAAGGATTGGTAGGGGTTGCCCAATCTGTGGCTCGGGAGCCATTTTTGGCCGCCTGAGTTCCCTATGGGGTCCCGGATGATAGCTGACTAATAAGCTAGGGCTGGAAGCAGCCCCATACATACAGAATATTGTTGTGTCCCCACAAGGTAATCTGTGTAACTACTACTAACCAGTAATACCTAGTGTGACTGCTACTAACCAGTAGTATCTAGTGTGACTACTACTAATCAGTAGTAGTAAGTGTAACTACTGCTAACCAGTAGTACCTAGTGTGACTACTGCTAACCAGTAGTAGTTAGCGTGAGGACTGGTTAGTGTGGTGTGGATGAGCTTGAAGCAATGTGTGTGGCAGCAGATGCAGGAAGGTGTCCCCAGAATGTTCTGACCCAGCCCGGGGGTCACTGACCCCACCAGGGTGGGAACCCCCCAAGTGAGGTTCTACTAGGAGCTGACTGAACACACACGGAACCATCTAGAACGTTCCCGTCTGGGGGTCGGGGGTCGGTCGGTCGGTCTGGGGGCTCGTACCTGCGCGTGAGCTTGGAGGTGAGCTTGGAGAAGAGGTTGCTGGTGCCACGGCTGCGCGTCTGGGAGAGGGGGGCGGCGTCGTGGGACAGCGTGGGCGAGGCGGGGGGCCCGTTGTAGGTGGCCGTGCGGCGGTCCCGCAGCTGGCCCCCGTGGAAGGTGCTGCGGCCGGCCGTGCCGCGCGGGAAGCGCAGGCGGTCAGGCGTGGTGGCGTTGGCCACGCTGTGCGTGGACGCCACGGGGGTCCGCTGGCTGCCCGGGGAGACCGCCATGCTACTGGTAGGGGGGGGGGGGGGGGAAGAGACAGCGTTACCATCACGACCATGACGACCTGCTGGGGCAGGGGTCATCAACCTGCGGCTCTGGAGCCGAATGAGGCTTTTCCGGCCCTCTGCCGTGGCTCCCTGGAGCTTTGATTTATTTTGTTATGAATAACAAAAATTGGTGGGAGGTGACCAGAAAGGTTGCCGACCCCTTTACTGGGGATTCCCTCTGGGCTGAATGAGGCTGTGCTACAGAACCAGTTCACCCACTGCTCGGTAAGACCTCGGACCCTGGGGATCGAACCCCGAACCATCAGGTCTGGGTCAGGGGTCCCTGCCCACTTGACAATCCTGCCACTACTGGTTATAAAGTCAACCAGGTCAATGAGGTCCTAAGAACTAGAGCCATATGACAGTAGTTTGAGTTCGGTTTTGAAACAAATCAGGACTCGGTCCACATGAGAATGCACCAGTTTGGCTTCATAACCTGCTGCCTATAATCGCAGGGAAAGGTAGAACCACATCTTCATGACATCACACCTGTACGTCGAAACAAGCACCTCTTGGAACAACTGAAATCAAATGACCATGATGAATACCAATGTAAAACTCCAACTTCATTCACACAGCGTTGACCTTTGCGTGTTTAGCCCGCGGCGGCTAACCCATTGGGCGTGTGGGCTCGAAGCCGGCTAGCCCCGCTTATAAAGAGCTACCTTGTGTCTGCTGGCGTCTTGTGACTCCCAGGAGGTCACAAGACGCGACAACGGGCCGGGCCGTCCCACCGGTGGCCTTCCAGCCTCGTTAAGGGCACCGTTCACGGGGGAAAGTATGCAGCAAATCCATTTCATGATCACTGCATTTATTCTGGCCTTTCAGAATCCAGCCTTAAAAACAAGCAAGGACAGTCGACTGGATCGGCTGCATCCTGTCCCAACACACCGACTGGAGCCCCTGCGAGGGGCTCTTTAAAGACCGCCGCTCCAGCCTGTCACATGACCACTCACTGCACCCCCTGCTGGGATAGTGGAGGCTCCTGTATCCAGGGCCTGGTCTGAACCGGAGATACTAGAGGCTCCTGTACCCAGGGCCTGGTCTGAACCGGAGATAGTGGAGGCTCCTGTATCCAGGGCCTGGTCTGAACCGGAGATAGTGGAGGCTCCTGTATCCAGGGCCTGGTCTGAACCGGAGATACTAGAGGCTCCTGTATCCAGGGCCTGGTCTGAACCGGGGATACTAGAGGCTCCTGTACCCAGCCTGGTCTGAACCGGAGATAGTGGAGGCTCCTGTATCCAGGGCCTGGTCTGAACCGGAGATAGTAAAGGTTCCTGTATCCAGGGCCTCTCCTGAAGCTGAGACAGTACAAGAATCAGAACAGAAGAGGTACTGCAAAGAACAGACATGTCTGTACTGCTGCAGTGACAGACAGAACTCCCTGGCGTGGGAGGAGCTACAGTGAACAATGGGCGGGGCTCTAGTGAACCCCACCCCTTCCTTTAGAGGCCCTGAACCGGTCCTGGAGTCACAGAGGTCACCTGTGTCTACCTGAGCTGCAGACGGCCTGGCCCGTGTTAACCAGGGTGGGTTAACTAGGGCAGAGGGTTAACCAGGGCAGAGGGTTAACCAGGGCAGAGGGTTAACCAGGGTGGGTTAACCAGGGCAGAGGGTTAACCAGGGTGGGTTAACTAGGGCAGAGGGTTAACCAGGATGAGTTAACCAGGGTGAGTTAACCAGGGTGAGTTAACCAGGGCAGAGGGTTAACCAGGGTGAGTTAACCAGGGCAGAGGGTTAACCAGTGCTGAGGCTTAACCAGGGTGAGTTAACCAGGGTGAGTTAATCAGGGTGGATTAACCAGGGCAGAGGGTTAACCAGGGTGTGTTAACCAGGATGGGTTAACCAGGGCGGTGGGTTAACCAGGGCTGAGGGTTAACCAGGGCTGAGGGTTAACCAGGGCTTAGGGTTAACCAGGGCTTAGGGTTAACCAGGGCTGAGGGTTAACCAGGGCTGAGGGATAACCAGGGTGAGTTAACCAGGGTAGGTTAACCAGGGTAGGTTAACCAGGGTAGGTTAACCGGGGTAGGGTCAACCAGGGTGGGTTAACGAGGGTGGGTTAACCAGGGCTGTGGGTAAACCAGGGCTGAGGGTTAACCAGGGTGAGTTAACCCGGGGGAAGTTAACGAGGGGAAGTTAACGAGGGGAAGTTAACGAGGGGAAGTTAACGAGGGGAAGTTAAGGAGGGGAGGTTAACCAGGATTAGGTTAACCAGGGGGCAGCTAACCCGGGTAAGGTAAACCAGGGTTAGGTTAACCAGGATTAGGGTAACCCGGGCCAGAGGAGGAGCAGACAGGAGGAGCAGGAGGCGGAGCCGGGTGACAGACAGGCGGTCCGGTCTTACGTGGGCGTGTCGTAGTCCAGGTGGGAGTGGCTCTGGGGCAGGGGGCTCCAGCCCGCCTGACCCGCGTAGGGGGGGCTGTGGGCCGGGTACCTGAAGCCCCCCGGGGAGCCCGAGCACGCCGCCCCAAGGGCCCCCGAACCGCAGGGGGAGGGGCCGTAGGCCCCAAGGACCCCCGACCCGCAGGGGGAGGGGCCATAGGCCCCCAGACCCCCCGACCCGCAGGGGGAGGGGCCGTAGGCCCCAAGGACCCCCGACCCGCAGGGGGAGGGGCCGTAGGCCCCCAGACCCCCCGACCCGCAGGGGGAGGGGCCGTACACCCCCTCGCCCGGACTGGCCGAGGAAGAGGAGGGTGAGGAGGCACCAGAACCACACAGCGTGAGGGGGGAGAGTGAGAGGGTGACAGACAGGGGCCAGAGAGAGAATGAGACAGGGGCCAGAGAGAGAGAGAGTGAGACAGGGGCCAGAGAGAGAGTGAGACAGGGGCCAGAGAGAGAGTGAGAGTGAGACAGGGGCCAGATAGAGAGTGAGGGTGAGAGGAAGAGAGACAGGGGCCAGATAGAGAGTTAGATAAAGATTGAGACACGGAGCCATATATGGATGTAGAGTGAGACAGGGGGGGCATAAAGAGTGAGACACGGGGCAGATATAGAGGGGTAGTGAGACAGGGGGCAGATAGACAGTGGGATGACGAGTGAGACATGTGACCAGAAAGAGGGGAAGAGTGAGACAGGGGGAGGTTGATAGTGAGATAGTGAGAAAAAGAGTGAGATATGGGGCCAGATAGAGAGTGAGAGAGGAAGAGGGAGAGTGAGACCGGGGCCAGAGACAGTGAGAGTGAGACAGGGGGGGCAGATAGAAAGTGAGAGAGGAGTGAGACATGGGACAAAGAGAGAGAGTGAGAGTTATAGGAAGAGTGAGAAAAGGGGACAAAGAGAGAGAGTGAGAGTTAGAGGAAGAGTGAGAAAAGGGGACAAAGAGAGAGAGTGAGAGTTAGAGGAAGAGTGAGAAAAGGGGACAAAGAGAGAGAGTGAGAGTTAGAGGAAGAGTGAGCAGCAGGTGACAGCAGGTGAACGCTCCGTATTCAGAAACACTCTTCTTGACATGCGGTACACAGGAAGTCCTTAAATGGGCAGCAAGCAAGTCCGGGTCCAAGACAAAATACCCTCTGTTGGGACCGCCCCCAGGTCTCAAGCTGGACGGAAGGGGGACAGGAAGTGGCTTGGCCTACAGGAAGTGCGGTGGTCTACAGGAAGTACGGTGGTCTACAGGAAGTGCGGTGGCCTACAGGAAGTTGGTTGGCCTACAGGAAGTGGGTTGGCCTACAGGAAGTGAGTTGACCTACAGGAAGTGTGGCGGCCTACAGGAAGTGGATTAGCCTACAGGAAGTGGTCTCACCTGTTCTCCTTGCCGTTGGGGATGACAGCCAGGCGGTCTGTGTTGTTGCGGTCGCTGCAGACGTACGTATTCCTCCGTGTCATCCCCGCAGACGCCGCCGTGCTCTAAGACAACAACAACAACATCATCAACAACATGAACAATAACATAATGCCATAACATCCACCAAATCACAAGCAACTGCAAACAAAAACAACTATTCCGAAAACGACGTCACCATGAAAACACAACTGACATAATCGTTATGCGTCTGTCTGTCTGTCCCTCCCTCCTCTTCCTGTCTGTCTGTCTGTCTGTCTGTCTGTCTGTCTGTCTGTCTGTCTGTCTGTCTGTCTGTCTGTCTGTCTGTCTGTCCCTCCCTCCTCTCTGTCTGTCTGTCCCTCCTGTTCCTGTCTGTCTGTCTGTCTGTCTGTCCCTCCTCTTCCTGTCTGTCTGTCTCTCCTTCCCTCCTCTTCCTGTCTGTCTGTCTCTCCCTCCTCTTCCTATCTGTCTGTCTCTCCCTCCTCTTCCTATCTGTCTGTCCCTCCCCTTCCTGTCTGTCTGTCTGTCCCTCCCCTTCCTGTCTGTCTGTCTGTCTCTCCCTCCTCTTCCTATCTGTCTGTCTGTCTCTCCCTCCTCTTCCTATCTGTCTGTCTGTCTCTCCCTCCTCTTCCTATCTGTCTGTCTGTCTGTCTGTCTGTCTGTCCCTCCCTCCCTGTCTGTCTGTCCCTGTCCGTCTGTCCCTCCCCTTCCTGTCTGTCTGTCTGTCTGTCAATCCCTCCTCTTCCTGTCTGTCTGTCCCTCCCTCCCTGTCTGTCTGTCTGTCCCTCCCTCCCTGTCTGTCCCTCCCCTTCCCGTCTGTCTGTCCCTCGCTCCTCTTCCTGTCTGTCTGTCTGTCTGACCCTCCCTCCTCTTCCTGTGTGTCCGTCTGTCTGTCTAAGCGAGTGTGTGCTTGCGTGTGCGTGTCCGCGTGTGTGCGCTTGCGTGTCGGCGTGTGTGTCTCACCGCAGGGCCGGTGGTCGCCCCCTTCTTGCGGTCGGGGATGTCGGCCTTGTTGGGGTTGTTGGCGTTGCCGAGCAACGGGCTGGCGGGCGGGGCGCTGCGGCTGGAGGACAGCCCGGTGCGGGCGGAGGTGGAGGAGGTGGAGGAGGCGGAGGAGGGCTTCCTCAGGGCCACGCCCCCCTCCTCCTGCCCCTCCCCCACCGTGGTCTGACTCCGCTTGGAGTGGGAGCCCGGGGCCGCGTTCTGGCCCGCTGAGGGACGCACACACGTTATAGAGATACACACACACACGTTATATAGAGATACACACACATTATAGAGATACACACACGTTATAGAGATACACACACACACGTTATATAGAGATACACACACATTATAGAGATACACACACATTATAGAGATACACACACACACACACGTTATATAGAGATACACACACATTATAGAGATACACACACACACACACGTTATATAGAGAGATACACACACACGTTATATAGAGATACACACACACACACACGTTATAGAGATACACACACACACACACACACGTTATATAGAGATACAGCAGCATAGAATCACACACACACACACGTTATATAGAGATACACACACACACACGTTATAGAGATACAGCAGCATAGAACAAACACACACGTTATATAGAGATACACACACACGTTATAGAGATACACACACACACACGTTATAGAGATACACACACACACACACACACGTTATATAGAGATACAGCAGCATAGAAACACACACACACACACACACACACACACACACACACACACACACACGTTATAGAGATACAGCAGCATAGAGATACACACACACACACATTACATGGAGTAACAGCAACATAGAGATACACACACACACACACACACACACACGTTAATATAGATACAGCAACATAGAAATACACACAAACACACACATGTTAATATAGATACAGCAGGATAGAAATACACACACGTTAATAGAGATACAGCAACATAGAAAATACACCAACACACACACACATCAATATAGAGATACAGCAACACAAACACACACATTAATATAGAGATACAGCAACATAGAAATACACCAACACACACACATTAATATAGAGATACAACAACATAGAAATACAACACACACACACACACGTTAATATAGAGATACAGCAACATAGAAATACATCAACACATTAATACCAGTCCCAGAGACAGGGCAGAGATAATGCGTAGTTTGGTATTCTATAACTATGATAAAGGATCGATACCAGTCGGACACAGGTCCGTGTTAATGCGTAGTATGGCGTCAGTGAGCATTAATTAGGTTCCATGTGCTCTCCTATCTCAGCCGTGAACCAGTTCCGGACAACAGATCAATGCGACGTGACGCACTAACAGCTCCATCAGAACCAGCCTCCTCTCCCACCAGGTCACACGGTCCCCTGGTCGTCACTACGACCACTAGCATCACATCACATCTACACCAGGGTCGGCTTAGCTCAGGAGGTACAGCAGTCGTCTTGTAACTGAAAGGTTACAAGACAACTGCTAGTTGTCTTGTAACGATCCCCAACTGCTAGTTGCTAGTTCAATCCCCAGCTCCTCCTAGCTAAGTGTTGACGTGTCCCTGAGCGAGACACTTAACCCTAACAGCTCCTGACGAGCTGGCTGTCGCCCTGCATGGTTGACTCTGACGTCGGTGGGTCAACGTGTGTATTAACCGATGTAAGTCGCTTTGGATAAACTAGCGTCTAAAAAAGCATCTGCAATTGTACACCTATGGGGCCCATAGTTATGTTGTTATTCTGTGTGTGTGCGCGTGTGTTACCTTGTTCACTGTAGCGCCTCTGCTTCTGATTGGACACGCTGCGCTGGACCTTGAGGTGGGCGGGGGACTGACCATTCAGCTCGCTGGCTGGGCGGGGCTTAGCCAGGGACAGGTTACTGTTGGAGCCACTGGGTTCCATCTATACACTCACACAGAAACACAAACACACACACACACACATTAGATATAGGCTACAGCTCCTAAGTGGCTGAACAGCTGAGACTCTTCTCGCGTTATCTGTTGCTAAAGGGACGGAGGGGATGTGAAATACAACGTTGGAACACAATGAAGAGGAGGAGGCCCTCTGGGTAGTGTTAGAATAGAGATCGAGGAGAGTAGAGGAGAGTAGTCTGGGCGTTAAGTAGAGGTCAGGTTAGGCAGAGCTTAATAATAAATAAGTTCCAGTTTGACAGGAGGTCAGGGGGTTAGGTTACCAGTTTGTCCATGTCTGAGCTCGTCCTAGACTGCAGTAGGTGGAGGTCAAATGAAGGTTAAGAAGAGGTTAAGGCTAGGTCAAGGTAGGAGTTTAGGGAGAGGTTGTGTGTTGACCTCTGAGCTCTTCCTAGACAGCAGAAGGTAGGTGGCAGTAATCTCGTCGTATTTCATCTTGGCCAGCGACTCCTGGATCTCCTCCAGGTTGTAGCCCATCCCCACCATCACGTCTGAAACGAGAACCAGGACGTACGTGAAGATACATGAAGATACAGCGGAACTACATGAGGAACACCTGAACTAATGAAGATACACCTGAACTAATGAAGAACACCTGGTCACAGGACCTACATGAAGTCATACTTGGGCATCATAAATATAATTATATTCAATCTGATAAATCCTGCGTGGAAGACATATAAGATGGATTTAGTGCAGAGGGAGATTAGGAGGAAGAGAGACTGAAGCACACTTCAAGAGAAACAAAAATGGATTTAAGATGCCGACTGGCCTATATTTAATCACAGTTTCCCTGGAAAGTCTTTGATTCAGAGACAGTGGTTTATTTTAATAGATTAAGCTCAGGAATCACGACAGGGGATGAAGGAGACTTTGAAATGATACATTTCCACGCATCTAAAAATACAAGTGTTGCAGGAGACGACAGGAGCAAGGATACATTTCACTCTTGAGCTCCAGAAAAGACGCACACAGATACAGAGAGCAAGAAGGACAGAGACGGACACAGAGTCAGTGAAGGACAGACGGAGACAGACAGAGAGACAGACAAACACCCTACAAACCCCAACAGGCCTGTGTCGTGCTCTGGTGTCCACTATACTCAAATCAAATCTCAAAAGATAATCTCAGAGCCTTTCTGCCAGGACTTATTTTCATTTACTTGAGCCAACATGTAGCTAACCAGCACACTGACGACAAGGTAGCTAACTAGCAAACAGACAGGGTAGCTAAATGACTAACAGTCTTGGTAGCCCACCAGCTAACTGACTGAGTAGCTTGCCAGCTAACTGAACTTATTGTATTATTCATTTTCTGACTGAACAGTCCTTGAGTCAACCAACAATTCACATTAGCAGTCCCATTATGATGAACAAACACCCACACCACTGTGTGTGTCTCGATACATTCCAGCGGACTGTAACTGTGCTTGTCTATACGATACATTACGGTAGACCGAACCACGTACACAATAACATATCAGTTAAGTAGCCACTTTTATCAAGAGACTAAAAATAACCACAGTATCTCACACCACCCTACGCACACACACTCTCTAGCACTATAAGTCCCAGTGTGGTTCACACACACACACACACTTATTCTGCCCCAACACACGACTACACTGCAACACACACACACACACACACACACACACACACACACACACACACACACACCTTTTAACCCCTCCCCTAGCCCACTGACCCCTCCCCCTCTAGTTTAGACCCCTCCCCTCATGTAGTACCCCCCCCCCCCCCCCCCCCCCAAGCCTCCCTCACGTTGAGAGCAGCGTGCAGCTCCATCCCATAATCATCAAACATTCATCTCCGTGCTTCACATCTGCTCGTAGCAGACGCAGGAGGGCTCTCACCGCAGGGGGCTAACTGGGTCTGCCCGGCTGGGGCTGGACACCCTGTTCACGGGAACAGGGTGTCCAGCGTACCTTCTGCCATCACACACTCTGAACAGTATGATAATCATCAAGATTACCTCTCTCTCTCTCTCTCTCTCTCTCTCTCTCTCTCTCTCTCTCTCTCTCTCTCTCTCTCTCTCTCTCTCTCTCTCTCTCTCTCTCTCTCTCTCTCTCTCTCTCTCTCTCTCTCTCTCTCTCTCTCTCTCTCTCTCTCTCTCTCTCTCTCTCTCTCTCTCTCTCTCTCTCTCTCTCTCTCGCAGGCTCCACCGCCTCGCTGCGGAGTGGAGAGAGAATAACAGACCAACAGTACTGACCACGGTACTGGTGCTACTGGAAGGGGTACTGGTGCTACTGGAGGGGGTACTGGTTGTACCGTTCTCTGATCTGAGGCCAGACTGAACCGGTCTACAGAGTGGACCGATGCTAAGGGGTCCGCGTATTAGTCATGTGGACATGAAGCACACACACACACACACACACACACACACACACACACACACACACACACACACACACACACACACACACACACACACACACACACACACACACAAAGAAACAGACAGTGAGAGATAGACAGTGAGAGAGTGGGAGAGAGAGAGAGAGTGGGAGAGAGAGAGACAGTGGGAGAGACAGAGAAATAGAGAAAGTGGGAGAGAGAGAAAGGGAGAGAGAGACACAGAGGCACAGAGCTCGTCTCTCGCAGTGAAGCAATGTTGTGAACACAGTGTGATGTAACGACGGCAGAGTTATTTAGAGGAAGCCTCCTACATAGAGGAAGAGCAGAGGGGAAGAGGAAGAGGAGAACACAAGAAGAAGGAGGAGAATAGAGGAAGAGGAGGAGGAGGAGGAGAGGACAACAAGCTGAGGGAAGGAGTAGAGTGGAGTGAGGGAATGGTGTCAGGGGGTTGTCTGGTGCTGTCGTGGTGGTGATGGAGTCTGTAGAGAGCAGCTCTTTTAAGGATGACTCAGAAAGCAGAACCACTCTGCTCCGGCTGCACATGCTCCATCTCAACATATATACACACCACCCTTCACAACATGTACCGCTGCACCTGGTGATCAGCACCCAATATTTACTGCTGCACCTGGGCTGCACCACCCGTGACAAAATGGACTGTTAGTCCTGATGTACACCACCCAACAGGAGGGAGGCAGAGAGAGATAGACAGACAGACAGACAGACGTAAAAACAGATGACGCAGAGAAATGAGGCCGAGAGATGGAGGGAAGCAATAAGCAATGAGGTGGAGAGAGAAAGTAGAGAGAGAGAGAAAGTAGAGAGAGAGAGAAAGTAGAGATAGAGAAAGTAGAGAGAGTAGAGAGAGAGTGGGAACGTAGAGAAAGAGGGAAAGTAGAGGGAGGGGAAGTAAAGAGAGAGAAAGTAGAGAGAGAGTGGGAAAGTAGATAAAGAGAAAGTAGAGAGAGAGAGAGAAAGTAGAGACGGGGGAAGTAGAGAGAGGGGGAGAGAGAGGGAGTGAAAGAGGAAGAGAGTACATAGAAACAGAGACAACCAGAGAGAGGAGAAAGGGGGGATTAGAGAGAGAAAGGGAGAGAGCAGATACAGGGACAGAGACAGAGACACAGAGTGAGAGAGAGGCAGAGAGAGAGGCAGAGAGAGAGAGAGACAGAGACAGAGACAGAGACAGAGAGAGAGAGAGATCCCTTGTACGGTACGTGCTCTGGGTTTCCAATTATCCCCCCCCCTCTCTGTGGGTGGGGGCTGGGGGCTCCAACAGGGACCCAGCCAACCAGCTGCTGTTATGTAATCCACTCCCCCTGAGGACAGTAAATAACACAGCACCTAGACCCCCACTCCACCGCTCTGCTCCTCTCCTCTCCTCCTCCTCCTGCTCTCCTCTCTCCTCCTCTCTTCTCCTCTCTCGCTCTGCTCTGCTCTCCTCCTCCTCCTCTCCTCTCTCCTCCTCTCCTCCTCTCCTATCCCATCCTCTCCTCCTCTCCCCTCCTCCTCCTCGTCGTCTCCTCCTCCTCTCCTCCCTCCTCCTCCTCCTCCTCCTCCCCTCTCCCCTCCTCTCCCCTCCTCCTCTCCCTCTCCTCCTCCTCCATCCCGCCCCCTCGGTCTCCCCCCCCTCCCCCCCTCAGCCCTCTCCCTCTCCGTCGCCCTCCTCCTCATCACTAGGTTCTGAGGCTTAACCAGGCCTCCTTAACCAGACCTCATAGTTCTGCTGCTCTGTGGACCCCCAGACCCCCCCCCCAGACCACGGGGGTCCCGGGACCTGTGGACCCCCACTCCCCTCTGGGCGACGAACCGGACCCCCAAATCCCGGAACGGGTCCCGGAATGGGTTTCAAAAACGTCCTTGTTACACTAATTAACCATTCATAGACATCCGTGAACGCAGTAATAAGACCTTCACTAGCGACAAACTAAGAATGAATGCCGGTTAATTAGTATTCTAGTTGGCATTTACTAATGGGTCCATGTTAACTTAAAAGGTATTCATTTATACTTTATTTAATAGGGTTAGGCAGAGCCATAACTTATTATATAATGTATCAATTAACATCTCAGCTAACATTTACACGGACACCTTTAGTAGTCCATTACCCCAGCCTCAGTTAACGGTTAATTAACTGGTAGTTCATTCTCATTACTGCATTAACGAAGATGTTAACTATTGTAACCTTTTTCGTGAGGGATCAAATGTACTCATTGTGGGGTCATGGGACTTTGTTTTGAAATGTACTTAGTGGGCACGGTCATGTGACTTTGTTTGAGGGTTTATTAAGGTTCATAACAATGTGATCATGTGACTATATCTATGGTGGCTGGTTCGACTTCCTAAATGTCAGGTCAGGTGACTTTCTATTGGGGTGGTTTAAGGTTCTGCTGTGGTCATGTGACTTTATATTGGGGTGGTTTAAGGTCCTGCTTTATGGTCATGTGACAGTGTTGTGTTAGGGTAATTTAACTTCCTTACATTGTCAAGTCACGTGACGTGTGGCCGGACTAAGCCTGAGTGCTGATGTTTACAATAATACACTTGATTTATAAAGCGCTTTTCAAGGTTAGCGAAGACACTTCTATGATAACTTCTATAGTCATCAAATCAAAACTAAAACATAAAGACGAACATCAACGGAGGATCCATTCAAATGAAAACATTCAAGAAGTGTTCAGAAAGAGGAGGAGAAGAGATAGAGAGAGAAAGAGAGAGAATAAGAGAGAGAGAAAGAGAATAAGAGAGAGAGAATAAGAGAGAGAATAAGAGAGAGAAAGAGATAGAGAGAGAATAAGAGAAAGAGAAAGAGAGAGAGAGAGAATAAGAGAGAGAGAAAGAGATAGAGAGAAAGAGAAAGAGAGAGAGTAAGAGAAAGAGCGGAGATGACCCTGAGGTCATGTGACGGCGTGATCACGTGACCCGTCACCCACCTATCCTCTTCTGGTCGGTGATATCCATCTCGGGCTCCAGGAAGGGCTTCAGGTGGTCCTCGTCGAAGCCCGCGTTGATCCAGCGGTCCTTCATGATTTGCTGGAGGGGACGGAGATCACATGACCTCATCAGAACACGAACAGCCAATCAAACGCTTCACGACGGACCTCAAAGTCCTCATGTTTTTGTGTGGCCTCTGTGTGTTTACATCGTTTGCAATCAGTCGATGTCCCATCATTAAAAAACAACTTCATCCTCTGCACGCGTTGAATCATGAGACACTGGAAGATTTACAGGCCTACTAACAGCCAATCACAAAGCTCCCAGACCACTTCCTGTGGCGAGGAACACAGCCAGGAAACCGCGCAAGATAGACAGCGAACAGACTTCCTGGTTTCCACTCGAGACCAGTTTCATCCGGTCGCATTGCGTAACAAACATCAGACCATCCATATATAGTTCACACACGCGCACACAGAAAAGCATCTATAATTCAGTACACACACACACAATATACCAGTACACACATTTGTGTGTACTGGTATAAATATACCAGTATACACAAATGAAAGCACAACAGACAGAATGTGTGACATTGCCAACTGTTGCTAGCGGTGTAGCATGGGAGCAATGCTAGCTTCCCCGAGCTTGTAGCATAGCTTTGTGCTAGTAGCACAGCAACTGCGCATCATTTACTTCACAAGCATTGAGTCACTTCAGGTCGTCTTCAAGCTACAATCAGAGGCGTTCTGTCCAGTGCTGGGGATATATTGCACTAACTCACACACATACACTCCCATAACTCTGGCAAACAGACACACACACACACACTGGCACACACACACACACACACACACACACACACACACAGACACAAATTATATTATACGCTGAATTTGTGCCTCTCTTCTTAGAACTTCTCATCCTCTGAGCCCTTCTCAGAAGACCCTAGCAAGAAAAAACATCCTGTTCCTCTAGAACATGATTAGTGTATGCTCCCGACCATTCAGCCCCGAGGTAGACTCTTCCATCCGAAGCCTTCCCTGGATCCAGAGACATCACGGACTCATACTCTGATGAGGAGCATGTAGGAGAGAGGGGGCGTCTCGGGCGAGAGGCCGACAGGTAGGCCGTGGACACCATTGATCAAAAAGGTAGAAACTTCCAGCCTAACCAGTGCCATTTCTCTGTGACTCTTTTGAGACATTGACTCTGTGGACCCTGTGTCGTGCGTCGGGCCATCAGATCCTCCTGAGAGACGTCCCCCACACAGACAGAACCTCCACCAGGTGGGGGTTCTGTTTGTGTGGAGGACGTCTCTCAGGAGGATCCTCCTCCTTTGTCTCCACCGACGTCTGGGTTCTACTCCTTCATCCAGAGGCCGTCCAGCTCTTCTCTCCGGTTCTTTAGACCCACGGCGGAGGTTCACGCACGCACGCACGCACACGCACACGCACACACACACACACACACACACGTTGGTTCTCAGAATCACTGACGCAGAACCCTAAGTGCAGAGTCCCGACCGGCCGACGACAGCGCCGCGGCTCAGAGGAACCGACCCCCTCATGCACTATTCACGGCCGCTACGTCAGGAACCCAGAGTGCCGTGGGGGGGCGGGGTCTCCCCCAGGGAGGGGGCGGAGCCGCCGCGTGATGATGTCATGGTGATGTCGTGGAGGAGGAGGAGGAGGAGGAGGTGCTGCTCCGGGACGGACCGCATGCCGGTGGGTGGGGGGGGTCGATGAGGAGGAGGATGGCGATGACGAAGAGGAGGGTTAATAAAAAAAGAGATATTTACATTGTCGGCGTCCTCCCTCACCTCCAGCGTGCCCCTCTTGGACGGGTTCAGCACCAGGAAGCGCTTCAGGAGGTTCTCGCAGTCCGTGGACATGTAGAACGGGATGCGGTACTTCCCCCTCAGAACCCGCTCCCGCAGCTCCTGTAGGGGGGACGGAGAGCCACAGCACAGCGTTAGAGGAACCGAGAGTAGAACCACAGCGTTACAGGAACCGGGTTCAGCTACTGCGTTGACATCCCACTAATGTAAGTATTAGTGGTGCCGTCTTCCAACCGAAATCGATGGTTTTACAAAATGCCAAATAAAACACGACAGAAACTGTATGTCGCTAACATACTTGATGAAAAAAACAAGAAGATGAGGATGTCTGCATTGCCTGGGGAGAGTGTAGACTCTAAACTCTCCCCAGGCAATGCAGAAATCCTGAATTGTAAATCAGAATCAGGGATTATTTAATATCCATGTTAAAAAGAAGAAGGAATAATGCCTCAGATTGCAATTTTTTTAAATATTGACCATGCTTTAAGGAAGCCAAATTTGTCACTTTATTTTTGTTTTTACACATTTGAAGAATTTATTTAAATTCACATTGGTCTTGTTATCTTTATTGTTGTTGTTGAACCGAAAATGATCCGACCCGTGACTCTAAAACCGTGACGCGCTCCGAACCGTGAGTTTTGTGATCCCTTGCACCCCTAGTAAGTATTAAAATGCGCATTACTGAGTTAACACTAATGTGGTGGACCACATTTCGTTGTCTCTGCACAATGACAATAAAGTTGAATCTGAATCTCAAGCCCACTTACGCAAGAATTAACATGCGTATAACTGAGTTAACATCCCATTAACGCAGGGTATCTCACTCCAAGGAGTGAGTGGAAGCTGGGGAAGTGACAGCGGGCAAAGGCCTTTCAGCGGTCAGCCCCTTAACCAGGTTAAGGCGTTTCCACGGTCACCCCCTTAACCAGGTTAGGGTGGAGGTTGTCTGCGTGTCCAGGGGCCGTGTGTCCGTGTGTCCCGGGGAGAATCCCAGCGCTCCAGGAACACAGGACTGCATTATCCCAGGTGTTACATAATCAGGGCCGTTCTCAGGTTTCAAGGACGGGACCTTCTGGCGCGCGGCCCTCGCTGTCTGCTCCGTTTAAAGGGGCCCCACAGTGGGGGGGGGGCCGTACAGACGGACGGCAGCGCCTTACAGCCGGGCAACGCACTATACCCCTACCTATTACTAGAAGGATGCAGGGTAGGAGACGTCCAGCGGACTGCGTTAACATGGACGCTGTGAGTGGCCCTCTATGCTGTCTCACACGTCTGAATGAACCGCGACCGTTACATTTAGGGCATTCAGCTTAGAAACTTTTTATCCAAAGCGACTTAAAACACGTATCGACACAGCGACGGAGGAGTCAACCACGCAGGGCGACAGCCGGCTCGTCGGGAGCAGTCAGGGTGAGGGCGTCTCGCTCAGGGACGCATCGGCACTCCGCTAGGAGCCGGGGATCGAACTAGCAACCTTCGGCTTACAAGTGAACCCGCTCTACTTCCTAGCTAACCGTGACCTTGGACCATACAAACGGAATAATAAAGTTACTTGACTTGAATAATGAATAACGCCGGTTATATGAGCGGGGAACTCGGGGAAGGAGGAATAGTCCGACGCTTTATGGGAGGGAAGTGAAATGTGTTGTTCCACATAAACTTAGTTACAGTACGTGGTCAAGAGTCGTTCAGACAGCCATGGTGACAACGCACAACATGATACATGTTGACACACAAACAAGCTCTCACACACACACACACGGTCCCTCACACACACACACACACACACACAAACACCAGGTCTCACACACACACACACACCAGGTCTCACACACACACACCAGGTCTCACACATACACACGTCACACACACACACCAGGTCTCACACATACACACGTCACACACACACACCAGGTCTCACACACACAAACCAGGTCACACACACACAAACCAGGTCTCACACACACACACACACACACACACACACACACACACACGGTCTCTCCCCCCCACCCCCACCCACCTTGAGGTTCTGCCCGTCGAAGGGCAGCGACCCGCTGACCAGCGTGTAGAGGATGACCCCCAGGCTCCAGACGTCCACCTCGGGCCCGTCGTACTTCTTGCCCTGGAAGAGCTCCGGCGCGGCGTAGGGCGGGGAGCCGCAGAAGGTGTCCAGCTTGTTGCCCGTCGTGAACTCGTTGCTGAAGCCGAAGTCGGCGATCTTGATGTTCATGTCGGCGTCCAGGAGCAGGTTCTCCGCCTGAGGAACCGAGAGGAACCGCTCTTACTGAGGGGGTCGGGTCCGAGCCGCGACACCAACGCAGCCTCTCACACTCGCACTCACATGAGTCAGGTACTGGTCCAGTCCCAGCTCAGTACCAGTCAGGTACCAGTCAGGTACCAGCCAGGTACCAGCCAGGTACCAGTCAGGTACCAGCCAGTTACCAGTCAATTCCCATCCAGGTACTAGTCCTGTACTAGTCAAATTTTAATCCAGTACCAGTCAAGTACTAGTCCAGTACCAGTCAGGTACTAGTCCAGTACTAGTCAAGTACTAGTCCCATACCAGTCAAATACTAGTCCAGTACCAGCTAGGTACCAGTCAGGTACCAGTTCAGTACCAGTAAGGTACCAGTTCAGTACCACCACCCAACTCCCTACCCTGTTCCCCAGCCCATTATTAAAGACCTGCATTTACTACACGCCAGAAAACATCGCTATGGAAACAGGTGACGCGTCGCTATGGAAACAGGTGACCCAGAAGCAGGAGTTGGTGGACTGGTTAAAGTTTAACTGGGTGTTCCAATTCTCACACACACACACACACACACACACACACACACACACACACACACACACACACTAATAAATGCATACGACAACACATGGTTCCCTGGACATGGGCTCATGAATTATTGGTGGTCCTGAAGGGGGGGGGGGGGGGGGGGGGTCTCTCTCACACACACACCTTCGACAACAACACTACCGGATGGACACACTTATATAAGCACCACACAGTAACACATGCACGTTGAAACCCATATCGCACACAGCGATACACACAGCAGTGACTCACCTTGAGGTCTCTGTGGACAATGTGCTTCTGGTGGCAGTACTGCACGGCTGAAACTATCTGTAACACACACACACACACACACACACACACACACACACACACACACACACACACACACACACACACACACACACACACACACACACACACACACACACACACACAGGGTTTGATTAGGAAGCATTAGGGTGAAGTATAGTTTAACGTGTGACAACACACACAAGAGGGTTCTCCGGTTACAATGGGATCTGATTGGACGTTTGATCGGAGAACAGAAAGTAGAAAAGGCTGTGTGCGAAAGAACAGCTCAACTACCTGGGGTCGGGGGGGGGGGGGGGGGAGAGAGAGAGGGAGGGAGGAGAAGGAGGACAGGGAGAGAGGGGGAGACGGATCCAGGTACCAAGGAGACACCAGGAAGGGGAGAGTGGTCAGCCCAGAAAACTGCAGAGGGGGTGAGGAAGAGGGGGAGGTAGAGGGGGAGGAGGGGGGGCTGTTACCTGTCTAAATTTAGCCCTGGCCTCTTTTTCTTTCATCCTTCCATGTGCAACAAGGTAGTCGAACACCTCACCTGGGAGAGGAGAGAGATATGCACGCATAAAACACAAAATGTACCGACTGCCCAATGCTGCCCCCCAAACACCTGGAGAGCCAATCAGTAACTAGTCTGTGGCTGAACTAGTCGGCTACCAACCCGGGCTAGTAACCCTGTTGACTGTTCATTAGAGGGGCCCATAACAACACAGGTCAGGATGGTGTGTGTGTGTGTGTGTGTGTGTGTGTGTGTGTGTGTGTGTGTGTGTGTGTGTGTGTGTGTGTGTGTGTGTGTGTGTGTGTGTGTGTGTGTGTGTGTGTGTGTGTGTGTGTGTGTGGATCCTCACCTCCGCTGGCGTACTCCATGATTAGGTAGAGGGTCCTGTCCGTCTCGATCACCTCAAACAGCTTGACTACAGACAGACAGACAGACAGACAAGACAGAAAGAGACACAGAGAGAGGGAGAGTTACGTAATGAACCGTTTAATTGCCACTAAAGGTTATGCAGCCAAGCGTTTTAAAAGGCTTCCTCTCCTCCTCTCCTCCTCTAGAGCCCCAGCCCTGTGTATGAGGACACAGGAGGGTCTGCTGATGAGTGTACTGAAAACGGTACACAACTAAATATAGGCCCCGAGCAGCAGGAGAAGGTAGAGGACGAGAGACACCGCCGGCTCCCACACGACGAGTCTCAGAGCCGTGGAGCACAATCATGTGTTCACAGGAAGTCACGATGTTTCCAGGTGTGTGTGTGTGTGTGTGTGTGTGTGTGTGTGTGTGTGTGTGTGTGTGTGTGTGTGTGTGTGTGTGTGTGTGTGTGTGTGTGTGTGTGTGTGTGTGTGTGTGTGTGTCACAGACTATCAGGGAACCCCAGACGCACTGCAGAGAGACTTCTAGAAGGAAGTCCCTCAAATCTGTTCAACAACAGAGTTAAACAAATCTGTAGCTATAAAGTGAGTGTTAATGTGAGCAATACTGTATCTCTATAGAGGGTGTTAATGTGAGCAGTACTGTATCTCTATAGAGGGTGTTAATGTGTGCAGTACTGTATCTCTATAGCGATTGTTAACACATTTAGGACTGTATCTCTAAAGTGAGGGATAATGTGTGCAGGACTTTATCACTCAAGTGAGTGTTTAAACATTATACATCAACACGGTTCTTACCTATATTTGGATGATTCAGGATCTTCATTATTCTAACTTCTCTGAAGAGCTGGAAGAAAGAAAACAAACAAGGTTATTAAAGGCTGCGTCGGCCAGGCTGAGTTCATATCACAAGAGACTACAACCACAGCGAGCATCAAGTACATCTCCCAGCAGCCCTTTACTGGATAGAAGGACTACAGAGCCAGCCCAGTGTGGAGATAATGGGCCAGAACTGTGATAGATAGGGGCCCCTTGCACACCCCACAAGGGGCCCCCAGTCACACTGAGTGAGCAGAGGCTGGAGCTCCACATTGAATCATTCAGCAGATTACGCTTTCATCCACGCCGCTTACAAGTGAGGCACAGAACAATCAAAGCATGCGATCAATATTGGAGGAGCTGCGGGGCGCCCTAGAAACAGCTGCAGAGAGAGAGAGCCGGACCAGGGCTCAGCATCACGGTAGCTCGAGCTCAGCACGTAGCTTAGCCCGCTGTCGAGCAAGCCCAGCAACATAAGACAATACATTCTGAAATATGTTTTAAAATGTTTGCTTGTATTACTGTTGTTTAAGTCAATGGTGGTGCGTACGCGACCTTATCAACCAGGAGGGAGGAGTCACCTCGCGGTTGCTGATCAGGATCTCTTCCTTGTTTGTGAAGTGTTTTTTTTCTTCTTGCCCTTTGGGGTGGCTAGGGTTAGGGGAGGTCATAAACACATGGCCTTTTGCCCTTTGTGCCGGGAACTGTGATGACTGTTATACAAACACAATTGACTTGGATTGATTTAAGTCCTGTGATAAGGTTTAAGGGAAATCTGACTAAATGTGTCGTTTATTAACAATAACAACCAAGACAGCTTTTATTTAATCAAATTCCTACTTCAGATATTCCCTGTGAAAGTGGTATGAAGTGGTTAAAACCTGTACCAGTGGAATAGCATCCCAAAGTCTTCAGTTTGAAGACTGCTTCATAATCACCGCAGTCCGCCTGCCCGGCTCAGACCACACACAAACACACTTTTACGTATCCCGCTCTTATTTTGAAACAGGAAATCAAACTTTCCGGTGTTTTACATCCTCCTGATTTCCTGAAGACATTCCGATAAGAGCCGGCCCCCGTAGGTGAGCGGTGAAACCAGACACGGACCCCCGGCTCTGGAACATCATTGTTTCCTGAGCCGGGACGTGGAAGGGGAGGGGGGGGGGGGAGGGGGGAGGGGAAGGGGGGGGCTGGGCCAACTGCCACACCGTTGTCGTGGAAACTGATCTTTCTATCATGGCCGCTTGCCTCACCTCGGGCGGTGGAGAGAATACGAGGAATCCCCTCTTCCAGGAAACAACAGCGGGCCTGTTCCTAGCCCCCTGGGTGAGGCACATCCACCTCCTCGCTCGACCGGTTCAACCGGTCTCAGCACAGCCAGGTCCACCTGGTCCAACTAGTTTCAACCAGTTCATGCTACCTCTGATAAATTCAAAACTAGTTCTGACTTGGGGTGAAATCGATAGATTATTCTTCTTTATTTTCAATCGATTCACGTAAGATTCACGATTCTTATCCTATTGGGAGTTATGGGTTTATTTATTCATTTTTTCCTGATGTCTTCAGTTTAGCTTTGTGTGTATATATTATTGCATTATATCCTTTTGTCAAATATAAAATCGACATAATCTCGTACGCTCCCCGTTAGCGCACAGCGGAACGGCGCCGATCTTGAAGTCAGAATCCCGATGTGCTGAATCGAGAATCCGCTCTGAATCAGGGGACAGTTTGGATCGGGACCCCAAGAACGGGGGATCGTCACTTGGGACGGTGAGGCACTGAAAGTGTGCGCGTGTCCTTCCGTTGGTCGGTTGCCTCACCACAGCGAGAGGCGCCACGATGTCTACCTGCACCTCAAGGGCGGGTTGGGGGGGGGGGGGGCGTCTGTCAAGGTGTGGAGGATCAAACCCCCCAGGGAGATTCTTGTGCAGGCAGCACTGGGAGGCGAGCGAGGCCGCCGTCGTCGTCAGACGATGATGTACATAAAGTTTCAACATGTGCGGTCACACCCCCGGCCGTCTACGTCAGGCCGCCTGCGTCACCAGTCGCTACGGGCCCGCCCCGGAGCGAGCGCACGAGCGCTACGTCTGCCGACAGAGAGCCCCTTCAGACCTCAGAGGTAGCAGGAGACCCCATGGATTATTGATCCGCCGTTAACTACCTCTCTCTATCTCGCTCTCTCTCCTCGCGCAAATATCACACGCATCAATCATTCATTATCAGGGGTGATTGGGGGGGGACACGGAGACACACACACACACACACACACACACACACACACACACACACACACACACACACACACACACACACACACACACACACACACACACACACACACACACACACACACACACACACACACACACACACACTTTTGGGTTATGTTAGTCCTCTGGATACGCCATCCCAACACATCAAGAGTTCAGCGGAGTTCCTGTGATTTCCTTGACTTTATGGCCTCTCCACTGAGTCACTAACCCCACCCGGCCAGCTCCGGAGGAGACAAAAAACACACGTCCACCATATGAGCAAACACTTTGTTTTCAAGGGAAGAGAATAGCGGAAAAACACCAGAGTGATTCACCACAGAACAGGTCCATGACCCAAACATGCTATTGGCCCCGTCCGTCCCCAGATACAGGATGCTAGGCTGCTATTGGTCCATCCATACCAAGGACCCCAGCTTTCCATTGGTCGAGCCTGATCGCAGACCCAAGAGGCTTTGCTGCGATTGGTCCAGCCTGACCCAGGATCCAGGATGATTAGCTGCTATTGGTCCAGCCTGACATCAGAACCAGGATGCTTAGCTGCCATTGGTCCAGTCCGACATCAGAACCAGTATGCTTAGCTGCTATTGGCCCAGCCTGACCACAGACCCAGTATTCCCTCGTGCTATTGGTCTAACCAGAACCCTGCAGTGATGTACGAGGTCTGGTTGAAATTGATGTCCACATGGATCGTCAGTCCAGTGAGAGCTGGACATGAAGATCTCACTATACTACAACATGTGCAACGTGGTTTATTTCTCTATACTATGTATATGTACGTTTTTAATTTCCACTTAAAGTATGCACGACAGTGACTTCATCGTTTGTAAATTGACTCATGAGTCATGTGCAAAATACTTTCTCTGCGTGGATCGATGGAGAAGCATCAGTCCTCCATCCTTCGGGTTGAGACATGCAGCAAAGTGTTTCTCCTCAGTCTGCAGTCTCCTCATACAATATGAATAAGACCAGGCCTGACCTCACTCCATCTTGCAGTTTTAAACAAGACTACTGTGCACAACATCACAACCGTCTCTCAGCCTCACTACATCACAACCTCACTACTATACTACAACACAACCTCCGTACTATACTACAACAAAGCCTCTACATGGTTTCACTACAGCCTCACTACTAGACTACATCACAACCTACTCAACCTACTCTCAGCCTCGCTACAACACAACATCTACATGCTCAGCCTCACTGCTATACTCAAACACAACCTCACTACTATACTACAACACAACCTCACTGCTAAACTACAACAACATCTCTACATGCTCAGCCTCACTGCTAAACTACAACACAACCTCACTACTATACTACACCACAACCTCACTGCTAAACTACAACAACATCTCTACATGCTCAGCCTCAATGCTATACTACAACACAACCTCACTACTATACAACACAGCCTCACTGCTAAACTACAACAACATCTCTACATGCTCAGCCTCACTACAACACAACCTCACTACTATACTACAACCCAACCTCTACACGCTCAGCCTCACTTCAACCTCACTACTATACTACAACACAGCCTCACTACTATACTACAACACAACCTCTACCTGCTCAGCCTCACTACTATACTACAACGCAACCTCACTACTATACTACAACACAACCTCTACACGCTCAGCCTCACTACTATGCTACAACACAGCCTCACTACTATGCTATAACACAGCCTCACTACTATACTACAACACAGCCTCACTGCTATACTACAACACAGCCTCACTACTATACTACAACACAACCTCTACATGCTCAGCCTCACTACTACACATTAATTTAAAGACTAACTTCCTGCTTATTTGAGTTAAAGAAGTACACTGAACACCAGCTCGGCCGCGACGCCAGAGTCAATATTTGCTGGCGACAGGAGGCTCCTGTCAGACGTGCAGGCAGCTAGGCGCTGTTGTTTACAGTTCATTAAGGCTGGAGCCACTCCTACCCCTGACCTTTACCCTCTGACCGGCAGTGATGATAACGGCATGCTTCCCTCGAGTGGACCTCCAGTGACGGTTCTGGCGCTTTGTTGGACGGACGTTAATGAGGCGTCAAACGGCCACTATAGGTCTATACCCTCTGGGTCATAGATCTCTACGTAACCATGGGTCTCACTCTCTAGGTCATGGATCTCTACGTAACCAATGGGCCGAATTCAAATCTACTGACACTAGTCAAAAGACACGGACACGAGCCCCCAATTAATTCATGTTACAGTGGTCTCACTCTCTAGGTCATGGATCTCTACGCCCTTCTCTAAATATAAAAACCGAAGGACCCTTTCAGGGACAGAGTGGGGACCCCCAACCACACCCAGGGCTTCACCCTCAACATGATGACCCGCATCTGGCCCGTCTTCCCGCTCTCCTCCGAGGCTGAGCAAGAGGGGAACAAAGAAACAGGAACCAGCCATACAATTTCCCGACGGCCACGAGGGAATTAAACCAACAAAAACCAAAACCCGACTGACGCCGTGGTTTTTCTCCTGGTTCCCGTCGCGAGGAGTGACCCTGAGCGACGTTTCGGATATCTTTTCTAACCAAGGTGTTTTTCCCCCTGTGCTTTCCACACACACACCGGCAGGCTCACAACAAGAGAGCCTGCTGACAATAGCCTTCTGCTTTGTTGCTCCATGAGCGCCGCTCGCTGTTTTTCTGCCAGCTTAGTGGCCAGCAGAGCCAGCCCCTCCGCTACAAAGGCAAGAATCAATGAGCCTGTGGAAAAACAGACGAAACTACGGCGGAGGGAGAGAGGGCTTGGACCCGCGCCACAGAGAGAGACCAGGCTGGTCTAGAGGCAGAGAGACCAGGCTGGTCTAGAGACAGAGAGACCAGGCTGTATTAGAGACAGAGAGACCAGGCTGGTCTAGAGGAAGAGAGACCAGGCTGTATTAGAGACAGAGAGACCAGGCTGGTCTAGAGGAAGAGAGACCAGGCTGGTCTAGAGACAGAGAGACCAGGCTGTATTAGAGACAGAGAGACCAGGATGGTCCAGAGACAGAGAGACCAGGCTGGTCTAGAGCCAGAGAGACCAGGCTGGTCTAGAGCCAGAGAGACCATGCTGTATTAGAGACAGAGATTCCAGGCTGGTCGAGAGACAGAGAGACCAGGCTGGTCTAGAGACAGAGACCAGGCTGGTCTAGAGGCAGAGAGACCAGGCTGGTCTAGAGGCAGAGAGACCAGGCTGGTCTAGAGCCAGAGAGACCAGGCTGGTCTAGAGACAGAGAGACCAAGCTGGTCTAGAGACAGAGAGAGACCAGGCTGGTCTAGAGGCAGAGAGACCAGGCTGGTCTAGAGACAGAGACCAGGCTGGTCTAGAGGCAGAGAGACCAGGCTGGTCTAGAGCCAGAGAGACCATGCTGTATTAGAGACAGAGAGACCAGGCTGGTCTAGAGACAGAGAGACCAGGCTGGTCTAGAGACAGAGAGACCAGGCTGGTCTAGAGCCAGAGAGACCAGGCTGGTCTAGAGCCAGAGAGACCATGCTGTATTAGAGACAGAGGGACCAGGCTGGTCTAGAGACAGAGAGACCAGGCTGGTCTAGAGACAGAGAGACCAGGCTGGTCTAGAGACAGAGAGACCAGGATGGTCTAGAGACAGAGAGACCAGGCTGGTCTAGAGACAGAGACCAGGCTGGTCTAGAGCCAGAGAGACCAGGCTGGTCTAGAGACAGAGAGACCAGGCTGGTCTAGAGCCAGAGAGAGACCAGGCTGGCCTAGAGACAGAGACCAGGCTGGTCTAGAGCCAGAGAGACCAGGCTGGTCTAAAGCCAGAGAGATATGATCTACAGATAGAGAGACCTGGTCTAGACACAGCAAGAGCACGCTGGTCTAGAGACAGAGAGACTAAAATAAATGTCACATGTTCCAGCATTGGATCAAAGATACCGTGATGTTTGCCTTGGTCAAGAGTGCCGCGCTGCACGGGCACGTGCACACACACACGGTGAGCGGCCTGACATTGGCAGGACTAGCATCACCAGATAATGCGCTGCTACGTGACAGCTGCTCCCCAGGGTGTGGGGCGTCAGACGGGCACGGGGCCAGGCGTGTCCCTGCTGTTTCATCAGAGAGCCCTGCCTGCTCTCAGCGTCAACACGCTGCTTTCTGCACCTCGTGGCCATCTTGGTTCTGAGCGCACACCAGGACCCAGCGCTGGCCCAGGCTCGGCTCGGAGGCTCCCACAGACACAGAGCCGTCTAGACGCCACTAGACAACAAAGCTCGATAAGATGCCGCGATTCTCGCAAGCTAAAGTAACATTGAGTCATTTTAGCGGATGATTTTATCCGCAGTAACCAACCGTGAATACAGATACAATACATGCCGGTAGGGGTTAGGGGTCATCTTGCTCTACGATGCCCACAGGTTAGACTGCGGACATCGCAATCCAGCAGGACTGAAACCACCCCTGGTGCATTTGTAAGCTTTCACTAAGCGTGCGAGGAGTCTGATGTGCATAAGGCAAGGACACTGCAAGGCATCGTGTTAAAGTTAAAATACCTGGTCGAGATATAACTTGACCATCACGGGATAGCGGGTGCATTTTCAGCCCTAATCAGATTTCAGAACCCCAACACTGAGCCATGTTGGCCGACGCCTTGCACGTATGACCAGAGATGGTAGACAGCGGAACCTTGGTACTGGGCCTGTCAAATCCATATGCAGTGCTTTAATCAGACCTGCAGGGCTCCCAGGGCTGGTCTGCTAGGCGCTCAAAGGACGGACGTACGACAGTAGCCTCGTATGATACCAGGGTTAAGCCATGAGTCTCCAACAGCAGAGGACAGACGGACAGACAGACAGACAGACAGACGGACTGTAGCTCACCTTCTGCAGGCTGTTGGGGTTGAGCTGGGTCTTGTCTATGATCTTGATGGCCACCTATGGACAGAAGAAGCAGTGAACTATAGACTCACCACTCTGAACTTTAGTACTGCTTTAGCACTAGCAAGTTGCTACTTTAGCCCTAGCATGCTTCTCCTATACAACTAGCATACTATACTACTATACTAGCATGCTACTACTATACTACTATCATGCTACTACTAGAGTACTAGAATGTTAGTACTTTACTACTAGCATGCTAGTACTATACTAGTAGCCTGCTACTAACATGCTACTACTATAGCACTTGGATGCTACTACTATAGCACTTTACCAGACACAACCCAAATATAGTAAATTGTATTTATAGTTCAGGTACATCGCGACTGTAGTAGTACTAATAGTAATACTGCGTTGCTACTACGGCTGTGGACCACACAATCAGAAGTTTTCAACCAGAGAACAGTTTGTCTTTCCTAGTGGAACGTTTTGATGAAGTACATCCTACATAAAATACTTTGGTTTGTATCCAAGTAATCTCTTTTATGGTTCAAATTCTTTCTCTTTACAGAATGAAAGCATGTGAACTGCTCATAGTAGCATAATGTTTAGACACTAGAGTAAGACTGTTACGGTGGGGTAACAGTCCTAAATACCCTAATACCCTCTTATTAGGGCTGGTAATAAAATAATTTGGTCTTGCTCACGGACTGCTCCGTCTTTAAAAGGGGAGGATTTACGGAGATCTGGACATGCTAGTTGCCTCGACAACAGACACATAAGCAGTAAGCCAGGTCTTTAAGGGTGTGTGTGTGGGGGGGGGGGTCCACTACCCTCTGCTGTCACCAGATGGTAAAATGAACCCTAGAGTTAAAGAGCCCGAATCCAGCCCCTCCACAGAACAGAACAGAGCAGGGACGGGATTCAACGCTTGTTGTTATGTACTGGTTTAGATAATTTGCCTTTCGCCCTAACTTGGTGACGCAATGAGAAAGTGTCATGTTTGTTAACCTTTATTAATCCCAGAGGGAGGGACGTCCGGGCGGTTAAAGGGGGTACCTTTACCGGTACAGTCCGTGAGACTGCATCGTGGCCTGGTGTTGTATGAATTCCCCATCATATGAGCCGAGTTAAACACACACTTTAATGCACGGCCTCCTTCACCGCGGCGTCGGTCGGCGACCCCTTGACCCCTGACCCCGGCTCACCTCTCGGCCCGTCAGGATGTGTCTGGCGAGCTTGACCTTGGCGAAGTTGCCCTTGCCGATGGTCTTCAGCAGGCGGTAGTTCCCCACGTGGGGCTGTTGCGGCTCGTCCCCGCCGCCGCCCGAGCCGCGGGACCGGCCCCCCGACCGCACCGGGCGGGCGGTCACCTCCTGGCGGCCGTTGGTCGTGTGCTGCGGAACCACGGAGACACGCCGGTCACATGACGCACGCCACGGTCACGTGACGCACAACAGAAGCCTCCATTGGCGTACTGAGCAGAGGATCCTAACCTGCCTCCGGAGACCTTTACCAACCCCCCCCCCCCCCCCCCCCCCCCTCACCTGAGACCCCCACAGAATCAAATCTGAACGTCAATAACACCGCCCTTTAAAACAATGACAGCTGATCTTCCACAGTAGCCAGCGAGACGGTCAAAGTTTGAAACCACGGCGATAGATTCATCAGTGCTCCATCACACGCGTCACGTCAGCAGCCTCCGGCACGCGACCTACAGACCGAACCACACCCCCAAAGTCCCGGCTTAAGATCTACACAACATGCTTACACAACAACCAACAACTACTCACTACAAAACACCAACCACTTGCCGTCTACAATGTCCCCACAGAGCCACGGCAACACACTACAATGTCCCTATGCAACCACAACAACACACTAGAACGTCCCCTACAGAACCACGACAACACACTACACACTCTTACGTCCCAATGACACACCAACATCCTGCTCTGTGCCTAGAACCCCTCCCCCCCCCTCAAAGAACCCAGTACCATGTAGGGCACCACAATGTGCTGGCGTCTCTCCTCGACACCACCGGGTCCCCGAGTGTGCGAACACACTTGAGGCCTGTGTTTGCTTTAATGGGTGACGTGCGACTCTTAATTACAGAGCGGGCTTAGCATACATCCTGACTGCGTGCGTCTCACGTCCTGTGTCTCACCTCAGGATGGCTGACGGGTGTGCGAACGAGAGGACGTTGTGGTCGCTAAACTAGCCTAGCATCTCCGAACGAGTGGTGAGAAGTGTACAAAACAAGACTTGTTCACTAGTCGAGATTAGAGGGCCTGTCTCTTATATCTGGTCGTGAGAAGTGAACAGGAAGTTGGGAGAGAGTCCCAACTTTGGCATGAGTCCAGGGTTCGACGGCCAAGGGAGATGGGAATTGATTCCCTGGGTGTTATTTAAAAACAACAATCAAACCCTGGCTCCGCCCAGGCCCGCTGAACACAAGACAGCTCCTCTGGGGCGGGACGGTATCGATGAGTGTGACCCTGTTGATCTCCCACCTAGCGGGAACGGGTCAACACTTTGACTTCCAACTTCATGCATGAAGTTCCATTCCATGGAAAATAACCTGAATACTAACAGAGCTCGACTTTCATTAATAGGATAAAAATTCTTATTCGCACATCCATATGTGCCGCCTCTCACTGTTAACACAAAAAAAACACTAAATCCATAACGAAGACTCTCCCTCTCTCCCCGCCGGGTATTCTCCCCCCGCTGGGTACTCACCCAGTCGCGGCGTTTCCTCGTCGACTGGGACCCGGTCATGGTCTTGCTGCTAACCTTAACGCGGTCTAAATCAACGGTGGAGCTACTAGAGGGTTTTGTTCATAGACACCATATCCCCCCCAGCCCTGGCCGCCGGTCCGATACCCACAGAGACAATGAGCTGACAGAGTTTCTCCTGGTCAACAGGGGTGGGACACAGGAATGCCCATATTTGGAAGGGCAGCGATTGAAACCCTCGAGTGACACTTTGGAAAACCAGTAGGAATACCAGTACGAACACAAGTACTCTGGCACATAGGCGACACAGTGTTGCACTTTAGTTCGTAGTTAGGCCCTAAAGATGGGCTACTCCCCGAACATCCACCTCAGAACTTGGTTCAATTCAATAACCCATAAACGGTCTAAAAACAGAGACTAGACCCGTGAACCTCCGAGGCCACAGCGGGGAGGATTACAGGGCGTGTTGGGCTGAAGGGTACGAGTGTTTACGAGTTGTTTAAACAATCTTTCAGCCCCTTATAAACCCATTATCAAGCAGTATAAAGGACCCCCACGGCGGGGGGGGGGTCGTGTGCTGCTTCAGCACAACAAGTCCTTCCTATGGGTGTGCTTAGGGGATGTGAACAAAGTCAGCAGTCTACTTACGCCCTCCGTCGGCTTCTCATTGACGGTCGGAAGGGGGGTTTTGGACGACATGGTAGTCCTGGACGGGTCGACGCCTCACTGTGAGTATTAATATTCAGATGGGATTCTGCAGCACCTAGTCTAACCCTGGGAACTAGTGCCTTCTCGCGGCTCCAGACCGTGCAGCCCTTTCGGAAAACAGTCTCAGCATTGATCCGTGACGGCTCCCGAGCAGACGTGGTCCCCCTGGCCTGGTGAACCCTGATGACGGCCGACACCTGTCAATAAAACGCATCAAACACCCCGACCACGGCCGTCATTCACACCGCGCCGACACTCCGTACATGGCCTGGGCTCGGCGGGGATGCGACCCAAATCACGGTCCGCTCGGCTCGGCAGTCGGGGGGGCTAGGGCACGGCTAGCACAGCTCGTCGGAAATCACCCTCGGATTCAAAAAGTATGTCCTCCTAACATGCCATGTGACTCAGGGTCGTCCCTCGGGGTCTTTTGAAAGAGATTTCAAAGTGTTTGGGTCGCTGACCGCCTCCGTGTCGGCTCCATCTCCGGCCCGCTGCCTGCTCCGCTTTAGGTGGGACCAAAATGGCTACTGAGTGTCTGGGATTAATGTGCGCCGAGGCAGAGGAAGTGAGGAAACCCTCCGATCTCTGCACTCATTGGATCACAAAGTAGAGCTGTCATCTCACAAGACCTCACTTCCAGAGAACTGTGGTTCACACCCCGATTCTGGGGGGCTTTTATGAATCCGGTTTAGATCTATAACCCGTCTATAACAGGCGCGGGTCTTCTCCCCATAACTCTGAAGCCATGGCTGGTCATAATCGGTAAATAGCCCTGGTTACACAACTTCGTCATGATTAAGTTTGGGATCAAGTTTTCCGTTCATCTCGAGCCCGAGATAGCCTATTGATCAGCTCCCCCTGATCGATATTGTATTTTACTTATCAAACCGCTTATCGCGGTTTGCTGGCTAACGTTACATAACACACTATATAGGTCATTGTAAAAAAATATTTGCAGGCCCACTTTTAAGAATGATGGTTAAAGTTTATATAACGTTTAATATGTAGGGTGATAAATCATTAATAACCTAAAATAAAATATTAATAATCTGAACCAACCATAAATAATCCACTGTAGCACTTATATTAAGGTCGCCCAGTAAAAACAGTTTCACGTGTTGTGGATAGCAAAACATTCTTTATTAACTGGAAAAATACAGACAAATTAAATGTGCAGTCAAATGATAACCCCAAGAACCCACAAGCAACTTCATTTCCACTGAATACATCTCAAAATCACAGCAGTTAATGTGCAGCTAGGAAAGCGCTATAATATTATATATCATGCCACAGAGCTGAGAGTTGATGTGAGGGAGGGGGCGGGGGGCAGGAGGGGTTAGCTGATGCAGGGAGGGGGGGCAGCCAGGTGGAGGGGGCAGCCAGGGGAAAGGGGGGGGGGGGGGGTAGTACAGGCCACCGTGTGAGAAGCCACAACACACACAAGCAAGAATCTGATTGAGCGCTCTTTCTTCCCCGGCCCCCGTTCAGATGGCGTCTATGTCGATGTCCTCGATCTCCTCGCGCTGGGCCTTGGCCGGCTTCACCGTCTCCACCGTCAGCTCGCGGGCGGAGGAGGAGTAGACGACCTGTGGGGCGGCAGGAGGAGCAGGCGTTTAAGGTGTGGTCCTAGACACGCTAGGCGGCGGTACCGTTTCTGAAGCACCGGCTTGTGGGTCAGATAGCCAAGAGAAGCATGACATCACTAAACATCAGTCGTGTTTGCGAAACCGTTCTCAGAATCATCACTCCCGAGCCATCCACCCGCTCTACAGAGCCCTCCACCCACTCTACAGAGCCCTCCACCCACTCTACAGAGCCCTCCACCCACTCTACAGAGCCCTCCACCCACTCTACAGAGCCCTCCACCCGCTCTAGAGCCCTCCACCCGCTCTAGAGCCCTCCACCCGCTCTAGAGCCCTCCACCCGCTCTACAGAGCCCTCCACCCGCTCTGCAGAGCCCTCCACCCGCTCTACAGAGCCCTCCACCCGCTCTACAGAGCCCTCCACCCGCTCTACAGAGCCCTCCACCCACCAACACATCATCCAAAGGGGCTCCCCGTCACGTCAGTAGTTCTGAGCTTAAAGCTGTCCTGTGCGTTTCATTACCAACTCGGCCTTGTTAAAACCACCGCAAGTAAACAAAAGGGCATCCAGACTAGGTAAGGGGTTGGGCACGTTTTCTAAAAACACCAGTTTAATAAGAGATAAATAAAGAAATAAGTTTGTTTTATTAATTGACCCTTTTTTATAGGCAACTGTTAATCATTTTGAATGATTTGTGACAGGACCTTTTTTTACGGTTCACCGTCTTGTCTCTAGCTCCTCCCAACGCTGGGGAGACCAGACCGCCGGTTCACAGCCTCACCTCAACGTTCTCGTCCTCTTCCTCCTCGTCCCCGTCGCTGCCCTCGCTCTCCTCCTCTGCCTCCTTCAGCCACTTGACGAAGGGCGCGGCCTTAGCGTGGATCTCCTTGGCCAGCTCCTTGGACACGTACTTCTTGGACACCTGAGGAGGGGAGATGGGGCACAGGTGAGGTCGTGGTTCAACTCCTCCTCCACCTGCCCAAACTTGGGCGGGGGGGGGGGGGGGGAACTTGAGGGAACTTGGTGGGTTCTAGGTCAACGACAATAGAACCAAGCAAAGTTGGTTCTGGTCAATTGGCGAAAACCATTGAGATGCACCTTTTAAATAAGTGTTACTACAAGTGCAATAAATAAGAGCAGACTACATGGCTATAAACCATAAAGACAAACTTGGACGGAAAGTCAGACATGAAAAACAATCGATAGAAAACCGTAAATAAACCAATTTCTATATCCACCTAAACACCCAGCCTCAGTGGGCTCTTGGCAACTCCTCTGGAGGTAATTTGAGTTACTGGCTGTGATATGTTACAGTATCCCTTCTTAATGACGGTTGGGCCAGTAGGTTGTCTGTCTTGGGACTTGAGCAATGTCCAAATGTTGTAGTTAAGTCCCGTCGCACTAGACGGCTGTACGGTTTCAGAAGCACCGGCTTGTGGGTCAGATAGCCAAGAGAAACATGACATCACAAATCAGTCTTGTTTGCGAAACCATTCTCAGAATCATCACTCCCCATTCCCGCTCTACAGGAGTCCTCCAGCCCGCTCTAGTAGTACTTTAACATGGTAACCAGACGAGTATAAAAACGAAAGTAATTGTTAATCCTACAAAGTGAAACCCAACACCTAAACTGTGTTGACCCACGGTCTGACCCCAGACTGTGGGTGTGGGTGCGTGCGGGGAGGCGGTACCTTCTCGGCCCAGACGAAGATGACGTCCTCCTCCAGCAGGTCAGCGTCGTACAGGTCCTTGAGGATCACGGCCACGCGGGGCAGCAGCTGGGTCTGGTGCAGCTTCACCAGGCACTCGAAGCCCCCCAGAAGGTACTTCTGGGCCTTCTTGTTGTTGTGGCAGAACTGAGGGGACGAAAGAGGAGGTGGTTAGCACCCACAGGACCTCAAAGGAGGAGGTCAGCCCCAACAGGACTTCATAATGTGGGGGACAGAGGAGGAGGAGGTCAGCCCCAACAGGACTTCATAATGTGGGGGACAGAGGAGGAGGAGGTCAGCCCCAACAGGACTTCATAATGTGGGGGACAGAGGAGGAGGAGGTCAGCCCCAAAAGGACTCCATAATGTGGGGATCAGTGACTCTATTTACTCTTTTGGACTCTTGTCTCTATCTGTAGTTACTTTGTTACTTTAGTACGTTTTAAATAAGCTCAAATGGGCCTCCATCTCTCCGGCACATAACGTTTTTTATTTAAAAAGGCGTAAAAAGTACGTCTGTAATTGTGGGTCAGATAGCCAAGAGAAGCATGACATCACAAAACATCAGTCATGTTTGCGAAACCGTTCTCAGAATCATCACTCCCCATTCCTCCGCCAGCTCTACATGATAAAGGCCCGCCACCATAATCTATCCTCAAGGGGTTTGTGATCCTAATCCAATTAAAAAAAAAAAACGGATTCAGAAGAATCGGAATAACGACGTTCCCCAAACGGCCCTAAAACCGAAGCAGCATTGAAACCAGACAGAGCGCCGTTGGAGCACCGTTCCCGGTGTCCTGCCGGAGTCTCCAGGTCGTCTGGCGTGTATTTATAGCGCAGCACCCGACTCGACTGCAAATAGCCTCAGGACGTCACGAGACACAGCGCAGGAGGAGGAGGAGGAGGAGGAGGAAGAGGAGGAGCAGGAGGAAAAGGAGCAGGACTCACGCGGAGGAAGTGGCGATGGTACTTCTTGATCTGCTCGCGGATGTCCTCGTTGAAGAGCAGCTCTGTGAGGATGAGCGGGCCCATGGCCGTGACGTCCAGGCGCTCCGCCTCCGCCAGCACCTCCTTGTCCGCCATGTCCATGGAGCCGTCCTCCTTACGGTCCTGCAACCACACAACACCCATCAGCGCCGCGGGACGGAGACCGGGACGGGGGGGGGGGGGGGTGGGACCAGAGGAGCGTCGTAGAAAAGTGGAAGCGGCTACAAACAAGTGTGTTCTACAAGACGTGTGCGCGGTCCAACCCACCTGAGGCAGCGCCGAGACGCTAAGAGGACACAGGGTGACACCGGTTAGAGGGACGGCCTTCGTTAGGCTAGTACCGCTGATGCACACAACCCACATCCGCTCAGTGCTACACATCTCCCAGGGGTGGATGATCCACAAATGAACCACGTGTACATGGTCGGCGTCTACCCGAACACCCGGCCTCAGTGGGCTCAGGTCGACTCTACTGGAGTTACTTTGATGAACAGCCTGGGATATGTTACAGTATCCCTTCCTAATGACGGTTGGGCCAGTAGTTTGTCTGTCTGGGGAGCTTAGCAGCGTCCAAATGTAGCTGTTCAGTCCCGTGCGCACTAGACGGCTGTGCGGTTTCAGAAGCACCGGCTTGTGGGTCAGATAGCCAAGAGAAGCATGACATCACTAAACATCAGTCGTGTTTTGCGAAACCATTCTCAGAATCATCACTCCCCAGGTCTGGTCTACGTGACGGAGTCCTCCCGCTGCGCTACGGGACAGCACGGCGCCACCATCCTACCTTCACAAAGTTGTAGAAGAGGTTGACCCTCTCCTCCAGCGTCTTCTCCAGGTCCTCGCTGAGGGTCAGGTTCTTGGCGTGGTCGCTGATCTCCTCCATGCGCCTCCTCTGCGCCTCCTCCGTGGTCTCCTCGGCCCAGTCCTCGTCGTCGTCATCTCCGTCCTAGCAGCAGCAGCAGCAGGAGGAGTTGGAGGGGGAGGGGGTTAGTCTGGGTGGAGGCCGGGGTCACGGGGGGGTACCGGTGGACCGTGGGTCTGGTGCAGACTCTTGAGCACCACCGATGTTGTGGTGCTTTAGAAATGTGGAAACTTGCGGGATTTTTGAGACGCGATATCTACCAACGTTTCAATCTACTCATCCATAAAGAAAGTACAACGATTTTCTTTTTTTTACGAACTCGTGTTGCCGGGAGGTCAACCCAGACAGACTATTTGGCGAAACTGGACAATTTAATTACTTTTTTTTTTAACTCTTGTTATTTTCTCGTTCTAAAGTAACTTTGGTTTTGTTCTAAATGAGCTCAAAGGGCCCTCTACGTCTCCGGCACAAACCTCTTCGTTCATTTAAAAAGGTCAAGATCACAGAAATAGATTATAGTGCTCTGAAGTACGTTTTAAATCAGTGTGCAAACACACCGAGCGATGTTGCGGGTCAGATAGCCAAGAGAAACATGACATCACAAATCAGTCTTGTTTTGCGAAACCATTCTCAGAATCATCACTCCCCATTCCTCCACCCTCTCTAAAGTAGACCTCCACCCGCTCTACAGGACAGAGTGCTCCACCAGAACCATAACACAGCTAACCCTATGGGGGTATTGGGGGGGGGGGGGGGGGGGGGGGGGGGGGGTTCCAGGCCGGTTGCCTGGGATACGCACCACGGCCTCTGGGGCGTCGATGTCGTTGTTCTTCCCGGCCTCTCCGCCGCCGTTCTCCTTGTCCTTCTTGCGGTTCTTCTTCTCCTTGTCCTTCTTCACAGTGGCGGAGCCCGTCTCAGGGGGCTCTGGGGACGAGGAGAACCGGGTCAGCGCTGGACTCGGCCTCGATCCACTGGTTAAGAGGCATCACTACCACAGGCTCTATCCACTGGTTAACAGCCATCACTACCACCGCCTCTATCCACTGGTTAACAGCCATCACTACCACCGCCTCTATCCACTGGTTAACAGCCATCACTACCACCGCCTCTATCCACTGGTTAACAGGCATCACTACCACCGCCTCTATCCACTGGTTAACAGGCATCACTACCACCGCCTCTATCCACTGGTTAACAGGCATCACTACCACAGGCTGCACAGTCACTACTAACCAGTAGTGTGACAGAAAGGCCTCAGTAGTACTCTAGGCTAGATGGAGTGTATATATTGTGATAGAAAGGCCTTTGTACTACTCTATACTAGCTACAGTGTATATAGTGTGATAGAAAGGCCTTTGAACGACTCTATACTAGCTACAGTGTATATAGTGTGATGGAAAGGCCTTTGTACTACTCTATACTAGCTACAGTGTATATAGTGTGACAGAAAGGCCTCAGTAGTACTCTAGGCTAGATGGTGTATATAGTGTGACAGAATGGCCTTTGTGGCAGTTGCGGGTCAGATAGCCAAGAGAAACATGACATCACAAATCAGTCTTGTTTGCGAAACCATTCTCAGAATCATCACTCCCCATGCTATTTACCATGCAGTATAGTGTAACAGAAAGGTCTCTATTCTAACCAATATTGTAACAAAGGCCTCTTCAGTACTCTATATTATCTACAGTGTAACATAAAGGCCTATGAAGTACTCTATAGATGCTTCAGTGTGTATAGTGTAACATAAAGGCCTATGAAGTACTCTATAGATGCTTCAGTGTGTATAGTGTAACATAAAGGCCTCTACAGTACTCTATACTAACTTCAGTGTGTATAGTGTAACATAAAGGCCTCTACAGTACTCTATACTAACTTCAGTATGTATAGTGTAACATAAAGGCCTCTACAGTAATCTATACTAACATCAGTGTATATAGCGTAACATAAAGGCCTCTACAGTACTCTATACTAACTTCAGTGTATATAGTGTAACATAAAGGCCTCTACAGTACTCTATACTAACATCAGTGTATATAGCGTAACATAAAGGCCTCTACAGTAATCTATACTAACATCAGTGTATATAGCGTAACATAAAGGCCTCTACAGTACTCTATACTAACTTCAGTGTATATAGTGTAACATAAAGGCCTCTACAGTACTCTATACTAACTTCAGTGTGTATAGCGTAACATAAAGGCCTCTACAGTACTCTATACTAACTTCAGAAGTGTAACATAAAGGCCTCTACAGTACTCTATACTAACTTCAGTATGTATAGTGTAACATAAAGGCCTCTACAGTAATCTATACTAACATCAGTGTATATAGCGTAACATAAAGGCCTCTACAGTACTCTATACTAACTTCAGTGTATACAGGTGCTGGTCATATTATTAGAATATCATGAAAAAGTTGATTTATTTCATTAATTCCATTTAGAAAGTCAAACCTGTAGAATGTATACATTCATTCCAAACAGACTGATACATTATAAGTGTTTTTTGCCAAAAAGAAGATGATTATAGCTGACAACCAATGAAAACCCTAAATTCAACATCTCAGAAAATTAGAATATGGTGAAAAGGTCAGATATTGAAGACACCCGGTGCCACACTCTAATTAGCTAACTAACTCAAAACACCTAGAAAAGCCTTTAAATGGTCTCTCGTTTTGATTCTGTATGACAAACAATCATGGGGAAGACTGCTGACTTGACAACTGTCCAAAAGATGACCATTGATACTTTAAAGAAGGAGGGCAAGACACAAAAGGTCATTGCCAAAGAGGTTGGATGTTCCCAGAGCTCTGTGTCCAAGCACATTAATAGAGAGGCGAAGGGAAGAAAAAGATGTGGTAGAAAAGAGTGTACAAGCAAGAGGGATAAACGCGCCATGGAGAGGATTGTCAAACAAAACCGATTCAAAAATGTGGGGGAGATCCACAAAGAGTGGACTGTAGCTGGAGTCAGTGCTTCAAGAAGCACCACACACCGACGTATGCAAGATATGGGCTTCAGCTGTCGCATTCCTCGTGTAAAGCCACTCTTGAATAAGAGACAACGTCAAAAGCGTCTCGCCTGGGCTCAAGACAAAAAGGACTGGACTGCTGCTGAGTGGTCCAAAGTTATGTTTTCAGATGAAAGTACATTTTGTATCTCCTTTGGAAATCAAGGTCCCAGAGTCTGGAGGAAGACAGGAGAGGCACAGAATCCACGTTGCCTGAAGTCCAGTGTAAAATTTCCACAGTCAGTAATGGTCTGGGGTGCCATGTCATCTGCTGCTGTTGGTCCACTGTGTTTCCTGAGGTCCAGGGTCAATGCAGCAGTCTACCAGGAAGTTTTAGAACACTTTATGCTGCCTGCCGCGGACCAACTTTATGGAGGTGACGATTTCATTTTCCAACATGACTTGGCACCTGCACACAGTGCCAAATCTACCAGTACCTGGTTTAAGGACCATGGTATCCCTCTTCTTGATTGGCCTGCAAACTCACCTGACCTTAACCCCATAGAAAACCTATGGGGTATTGTGAAGCGGAAGATGCGAGATGCCAGACCCAACAATGCTGAAGAGCTGAAGGCCACTATTAAAGCAACCTGGGCTCTCATAACACCTGAGGAGTGCAACAGACTGGTCGACTCCATGCCACGCCGTATTGCTGCAGCAATTCAGGCAAAAGGAGCTGCAACTAAGTATTGATTGCCATACATGCTGAAACTTTCCATGTTCATACTTTTCAGTTGGCCCACATTTCTAAAAAATCATTTTTTGTACTAGTCGTAACTAATATTCTAATTTTCTGAGATACTGAATTTGGGATTTTCAGTAATTGTCAGTACTAATCATCCAAATTAAAAGAAATAAACATTTCAAATATATCACTCTGTGTGTAATGAATTGATATAATATGTAAGTTTCACGTTCTGAATATAATTACTGAAATAAATCAACTTTTTCATGATATTCTAATAATTTGACCAGCACCTGTATAGTGTAACATAAAGGCCTCTACAGTACTCTATACTAACTTCAGTATGTATAGTGTAACATAAAGGCCTCTACAGTACTCTATACTAACTTCAGTATGTATAGTGTAACATAAAGGCCTCTACAGTAATCTATACTAACATCAGTGTATATAGCGTAACATAAAGGCCTCTACAGTACTCTATACTAACATCAGTGTATATAGTGTAACATAAAGGCCTCTACAGTACTCTATACTAACATCAGTGTATATAGTGTAACATAAAGGCCTCTACAGTACTCTATACTAACTTCAGTGTATATAGTGTAACATAAAGGCCTCTACAGTACTCTATACTAACTTCAGTGTATATAGTGTAACATAAAGGCCTCTACAGTACTCTATACTAACATCAGTGTATATAGTGTAACATAAAGGCCTCTACAGTACTCTATACTAACTTCAGTGTATATAGTGTAACATAAAGGCCTCTACAGTACTCTATACTAACATCAGTGTATATAGCGTAACATAAAGGCCTCTACAGTAATCTATACTAACATCAGTGTATATAGCGTAACATAAAGGCCTCTACAGTACTCTATACTAACTTCAGTGTATATAGTGTAACATAAAGGCCTCTACAGTACTCTATACTAACTTCAGTGTGTATAGTGTAACATAAAGGCCTCTACAGTGCTCTATACTAGGTCTATATTAATCCTCCCCACTGCCGGTCAGGTCAGTTCTATTCTTATAGCTCCACAGGTCACATGTCACCACACCCCACCCCTAAGCCCTCTGAAGGGCCCCAACAACACTGTCCTGAACCATGCCATTGTGCCAGGGCACGGTTGGTAACCCAGGCAACCAGACCCGACCGAGCTAGCTAGCGGCTAAAGTTGAGTCCTAATATGGGCATGCCTGGGGCCAGAGTTCGGGGGGAGGGGGAGCTGACACAGGGCGTGGCGTTTGTCGGGGTGGGGGCTCACCTGGGGGGTTCTTCAGGATGAAGGTGCAGAGCTTGTGTCTGGTGTCCAGCATGCCGCGGTAGCCGCATGCCTTGCACGAGTTTCCAATAGTTTGTTTTTTGGGGTTTACATGCTGCGGCAGAGGAGAAACAGTTCCCGGGTTAGCCCCTGAACGCAAACACCCAACAGTCTTTATTCACACAGTCAGCGGACAGTGAAGACTCAAAGCACCCTCAATTACACTTGATCCCTAAACAATGCTCCAAGTCTGCAGTACGTTTTAATTGGTGTGTAATCACACCGAGCAATGTTGTGGGTCAGATAGCCAAGAGAAACATGACATCACAAATCAGTCTTGTTTTGCGAAACCATTCTCAGAATCATCACTCCCCATTCCTCCACCTGCTCTACATTGAGTCCTCCACCCGCTCTACATTGAGTGCTCCACCCGCTCTACATTGAGTGCTCCACCCGCTCTACATTTGAGTGCTCCACCCGCTCTACATTTGAGTGCTCCACCTGCTCTACATTTGAGTGCTCCACCTGCTCTACATTTGAGTGCTCCACCTGCTCTACATTGAGGCCTTCACCCGCTCTACGGGACAGAGTCCTCCACCCGCTCTACATCGAGTCCTCCATCTGCTCTACATCGAGTCCTCCACCTGCTCTACATTGAGTCCTCCGCCTGCTCTACATTGAGTCCTCCACCCGCTCTACATCGAGTCCTCCACCTGCTCTACATCGAGTCCTCCGCCTGCTCTACATTGAGTCCTCTGCCTGCTCTACAATGAGTCCTCCACCCGCTCTACATCGAGTCCTCTGCCTGCTCTACAATGAGTCCTCCACCCACTCTACGGCACATAGTCCTCCACCCACCACCTAAGATACACCTGATCCCTTGAACGCAAACTGATAAGTCAAAACTACAACTTTTCATGCGTATCATCTACATGTACCCAGAGCAATGACCGTTATGCAAACAGACTGATGTACATTTGGTCCTGTGACCAGGTACTCAGGGTGACTGAACTACGGACTACTTCACGTAGCCACAATGGTTGCATCATTAAACAAACGCTAATTCCTTGTTTGACATTAAATATTTTGGGTGGCGTGGTCTGACATTAAATGTTTTGGGGGCGTGGTTTGACATTAAATGTTTTGGGGGCGTGGTGTGACATTAAATGTTTTGGGGGGGGGTGACATTAAATGTTTTGGAGGGGGGGGTGGTCTGACTAGTGAGGACCCGGATTCGCCGGGTAACCCTCAGCAATGGGTCAGTTACCAGGTCAGTTTCTGGGTTGTCGCACTCGGGACACAGCACGAACTTCCTGATGAACCCGTCCAGCATGTCCTGGAGCTTGTTGGCCTCGTGGGACCCGTTGACGATGAAGCGGTCGTTCTTGGCATCGAACTGGGTCTGCGCTCCCAGCTCACAGCCAAAAAACTTGGTCGGGTCTGCGGACAGAGAGTGGAACTTAGGGCCGAGAACCAGAAGCAACGGGTTGGTGGTCATCCGAGTCTCCTTCTGGGTTCTGTAGTTTGGTAAATACTCATTCATTACAGTAGAAGGACTATTGTCTGATCTGTAGTTTACCGTTTGAACCTTTTCTGACTTCACTTGACTAAATAGCAGAAGGCTAATCATATTTATCAGAGTCAAAAGATTATTTAATGTTGCACTATAGTCATACACTGACGTATATTTTAATTAGTGTTTATTCACACCGAGCACAGTAGCAGGTGTGGGTCAGATAGCCAAGAGAAACATGACATCACAAATCAGTCTTGTTTGCGAAACCATTCTCAGAATCATCACTCCCCATGCCTTCGCTACACGAGTCCTCTACCTGCTCTACATGAGTCAGCGATAGATTCTGCGGTGACGGCGGTATTCAATCGCGGCACTTTATTTCCCTACGCGGCGGTATTATAAGAAGGCTGATGTATTTTTATGCCCGTTATCGCTGTATCAAGGTAATCGAATCCCTTCCCCGCTGCACGTGCACCGCATTGGCCGGGATAAACCCCCAACAGGGGCTCTTGTTCCTGACAGCCTGTGAATAATGAATAGCCCACCGCCATCTCCAGCTCAACACTAAAGGCAAGGGCCGGCAGCTTCTGCTCAGCGGGTGCATCGGTTGGTCCACGCGCTCTGGTTCGGACAGTTCTCCATCGTTCTCATTGGCCGGACAGTCGCTGGGGTTCCTTCCATAAGGAAGAAAACATTTCTATATCCATTATTTCAAGGGCGTGAAGGAGAAATGTGGACGGATGGATTTTATTTTGGAGTGATATATTGGGTCATGAATAACTTCTTTTGAATACAAATTATATTGAAGTCAGTAGTTTGTCATTATCCTATAGCTTAATAGAATATAAGACTTATAAGACAGGACAAACTCCCTGTATACTTGCCAAACTTTAGAATATTTGCTTCAACTATTTACACCGTGTAAATTAATTAATTAAGTAACGCTTTTGGTTAAAAAGGACTAAAGAATTGTATGCATTCAAACAGTAGCCAGAAGTTTTTATTTTTATGTCGTTTGCGATGCTTTGATGCCCTGTCAACTTCCGTGTTTAATGCCCGATAGGCTAAGAGAATCAGACATGGCACCTTGGCCCGCATCGCAGTTATTGGAACCCGTTGTATTAAGCGCAGATCAAAACCTAGAATCTAATGCCGAAGTGTTGTCGCGCTCCGTGACTGGTCTGGTGTGACCGGCTATACATTGAAACTCTGCTGTAACAGAGTCAGACTCGGACCAGCTGTGGATCTGAAACCCTCCAACTTCCTCCAACAGCACTTTGTTGTATTTAGTCTAGCAGGTAGAGCTGAGTGCACTGTGGCCGATTAAGTTAATCTAGAGACAACGTGAATATTTCTGTATTTCTATTGCCCTCTATAGACCAATCGATTGGTCATGGGGGTCGATTCTCTGTGGTTAACTTCAGCCGTCCTCTACAACCCTGTGTCTAAATCCAACGCTCCTTCTGTTCTGGAGGTTGATTTTTCGTAACGACCTAGACCACATGGGCGGAGAACATTCCAAGTGCGTTATTGGCGTGTTCCTAGCGTGTTCTTACATGTTGGGGGTCTGTTCAGAGCCTTGGCAACATCCACCATGTTGACAACGACCGTCTTGATGCCATTTCCTTTGCCTTCCACCTGGAGGGAAACACAGACGCGTCAGAACCCACCGACCAGTACACCCTTTCAGATGCTCCGATGGAGACTGGGGGGGGGGGCCTACCTTGGCTATCAGACGGGGCATCTTGTAGCGGTAGAACTGGTCCAACACACTGCGGTTGACGTTGACAGACATCTTGGCTGGCTCTGAGCGCTATCAGTAAGATAAGAGGATCTGGAATGGGGATTTTTCGGGATCTTCTGTCTGGAAAAGAGGGGATGACATAAACGGCTGCAAGCGCGCTCGGTCTCTGACATGAAAAACGCTGTGCCGCTGTGGCTGCAAGCTCCTTGCTTGAAGGCTAGATGTCCACCACACAGGTTCCAATGGCTGCGCAACAGCTCTGCAAGAAGAGAGGGGACAGAGGTCAGGACCAGGGGTACATGCTCAGTTCACAACAGAAAATTTTTACTTCTACAGAAACGGATCATCATCTAAACAAGATGGATTCGCTAGATTCCTCTGTTCATATTTATTAGGGTTAAAAGATTACCCAATGTTTTATTATAGTAATGCTCTGAAGTATGTTTTAATAAGGGTTGAATCACACAAAGCACAGAAGCAATTTTGGGTCAGATAGCCAAGAGAAACATGACATCACAAATCAGTCTTGTTTGCGAAACCATTCTCAGAATCATCACTCCCCATGCCTGCTCTACACGAGACCTCTACTGCTAATTTTATAAAGGTGGTTTATAAAGCAATACATTGAGTGTAATTTATTTTATCAATTTGTGTATCTCAACTTCACTGTTGCTTTGGATTAAAGCTTCTGCCAAGTAATTGACTTAATGGTAAATTGGTTTGCACGGTAAAAGGGTAAATCAATTTACCAATTTATAAAATATATATTAAAAAACGAGTAACACCATCCATCTTGTATGGGCAGAAACTGAAAGTGTGGAATTACGCAAGAGTCCACATAAAAAGTATCGTGAATTGGAGAAAAGGGATGGAACGATTTAATCTGGTTAAATGAACGATGCACATCACGAATTTGCCATCAACTAAATGCAATCCATTTAGAAGGTAAAAGATGCTTCGTTCTAGCCCCGTGTTGTCGCCCACAGTGGCCTAGTGGCTTCACACGCACTCCGCTACCCCGCAGCTACGTTGCATCGTGTAGGCCTCGAGTACGACCCTGGATCCACGATAACAGTAATAACTCTTAATTACCCAGAAATGATCGGGCATAACTTAACGACGGGTAAGACTCGTCGCGGTCTATTGCTAGCGGGTGAGCGGGTTGCATAACGCGGGGCGATGGGCCCGGAGCCCGCTCTGCTGCAGAGTGCGTCATGAACGCTGCACACGAGTGCTGGCGATGGGAGACGCCATTTTGATCCACTTGCTCACAAACATGCCATACTGCACTAACACCGCCTTCCCCCAGCCCGTTTTAAACCCTCTTAACCCAACCCGGCGTCTCCGCGTAAAAGACTAACATACATGGGACAGGGGGAAGGGAACGGAATCGTTATCTTACCGTTTTCGCAAAACAAAGACATAAACACAACGCTGGTCGTCCAGAGGCGCAGTGAAGGGAGCCGAGCTGCTGCTGCTGAGTGTCGGCGAGGCGCTGTACTGAGTCCGGCTGTCAGAGACGTGCGGGGTAAAGGTCCGGACGCTGCGGGGTCACCAGGCTCAGAGGGGGTCTGGAAGGTCCTGGGGGCTCGGGGGACCTGAGGGGATAAAGCGCATTGTTATCCCGACCGCGGTGAAAGGCTGAAGTGCTGCGTCGTCAGCAGGTCTCTGGACAGGAGAACACAGGCTGGTCTGGTGGAGGTCTACATCATCTGATGGGACTAGAGCTGAACTGTGGTCGGGGTCGGGGTGGTGGTCAGGGGGACCAGCAGTCACCGGGTCTTAGGTGCACGACGGGCCGTGTCGGAGCGCTACTCGCGTCCCCGTCAGGTCACAGTAGTCAGGTTGTCGTCACTTCGATAAATAACTCAAGATATCTTGTAGTGACGACTGGGGCACTCATATCTTCAAGAACTAGTCGGTACCCGCGCCCGGGATGCGACCCAGCATGCTGACGTCATACTGACGTTAGCTCGGCGCTAACGGTAGCTAGCGGGACCACAACGCGTCGCTCATACTGTCGAATTACATTAATTATCAATTATAATGATTGTATTAATGTCTGGAGACGATAGAGAAATCAGAGTTAGTGATCCTTTATTGGGCGACGTCGTGTTACGGACGACATCCAAATAGCGCTTCTTTAGCTTACCTCTCGAACGTTCTGCGGAGTACTGAGGCTCGCTGCTGACAAGTGTACCGCGGTCACACCACACTTCCGGTGGACTGGCTTCCAGATTAAAAGCCCCCCCTAACTTAGAACTAAATAGCACCAGAGGTCAGGGAAGGAGGATTTGCCAAAATAAAATTGAATGATTGGGCTTTTCTAAGTCACTTGCTTGTTAAACGATGGTTTGACATCAATTGCCTTATACGAAAATAACACGTTATTCTGATCTGTTCATATGACAACATAAAAGAGAATTTGCACATTATTTATGCTGCTCATTTATATTTAGTGACATTTATGTTTAAATGTGTTAACCTAACGTCCTTATCTCAATGACTTGCTTGTTCCAACGCATATTTTATTTTGAAGAACCCAAAACCAGATACCGGAAGTCTCCCTGAAACCAACTGTTCCCACCTCCTCCTCTCTCATTGGTTGACGTCTCCAGGATTTACGTGCGTCGATGCTTCCTGAACTTGACTAGTAGCAGCAGAAAAATAGAAGATGGTAAGTACTAAAATGTTAAAACGGCCGATTGTGTCCGCCTCACAGGTGGTGTTGTGGGCACCGAACCCGTCACGGCCCAGCGCGGAGCCTCCGTGAGGCCGTGGAGCTGAGGTCTGGGGTCCATCCCGAGGCGGCTCCCGTCACATGACCAGCACTCACCCAGCTCGCTGCTATACACTTCCAGCACATCTGCTCGTTTCTCGTTCATTGGCACGATCCTTGTTCTTTTTTGTCACCTTTCGGTTCTATTCATTTGATTGTCTGTTGCGTGGAAACAATTCACACACACACTGACAGATAAACACACACACATAAACACACTGTTGGCCAACATGTCTGGTTGCTAGGCTAGGAAGCTAACATGTATTAGTATGAGCAATTTATGCAACTAAGCTAAAAACCAAGTTTGGTGAAATTAGTTAGACATTATGGTCTTTTTATTTGATTCTTTAGATGGTTCACAGGATGAATGTCAGTGATGTTTATTTAACTTGAGCGTAGTGTTAGTTCATTTGCTTTTGGATATCAGTATTTGTCTTTCCCACTCTAAAACGGGATTAGGTCAATACAGGCGGGTTCCCTCACTCTCCACTAACTAGCACTAACGCAATCACTTTGTCATTCGATTTGTTCTGTTCTTTATTTATTCACACTAATAAATCAGCCTGCCATCCACTTTTAATTTCTAATTTCACTTTTACTTCTTGTCCCAACTTGTTTCTTCTCTTATTTTTGTTTTCCACCTGAACCTTCGACCTTTGACCCATGCACCACCTCCTTCTCTCCACACACACCCTCCTTCCTCCCTGCCCCACCTCTTCCCCCATCCCCCACTTCTGTTCTCCGCTCCACCAGTCTGGTCACCGGGTAAGTTCCAACACTCACGCTCTCTACCGGCTCACTCTAACCCTTGGCCCTCGGTCTTCCAGCTGCTAGGTCTCTCGAGGGAGCGTAGAGCTTCCTTCTTGCTCCACCTCCTCTGCTCTCATTAACCCATCAGATCTCAACCAAAACCTATTTCTTAATTTTAGGCTTTCATCCTCTTATCTTTCACCGTGTGTTGATGTGACAGTTGGATTAACCCTACCTGGTTGTGGGGGCATGAAATGTATTGTGTTGTGCTGTCGGCCCCTCCAACCAGACAATCTGCCTTAAAGACTGACCACAGAGCTGTTTCAGTCTCAGCAACTTGATTTGACAATCCAAAGTCTGGCTTGACCCGTCCTCATAATAATGAACAATTATAATGTGTAATTTAGTGTTGTACGGTATACCGATACTAGAAAGGTATCACGATTACCTCACACAAAAAACGATAGGCACATTTTTAGTTTCGATACTTTTATAAAAAAAAAAATCATAATTTTGGTATTCGTGCAACACTAGTTTAATATCTCATGAAAAAAAAAGTCATTGAGAAACTTTTTCTCGGCTATAGACCAACATTAAAGTCGGAATAAATTAATATAAATAATAAAATATATATATATTATTAATATCAAATATTGTTTTCTCAAAGAGCAGACAAGACAAACTAATCTCCGCACGGTAGACCTCTTAATGGACTCTAACTAATCCCTGTGGTCCCTCTGAGCTCCTGATCTGTAGCTAGTAGCCCCATGCTACACTGGGGTGCTGGCTAACGTGTGTGTGTGTGTGTGTGTGTGTGTGTGTGTGTGTGTGTGTGTGTGTGTGTGTCCACCTGTCTTTCTGGTTATGTGTGCGTTCCCCGTGCGTGCGCCTGTGTGTGTGTGTGTGTGTGTGTGTGTGTGTGTGTGTGTGTGTGTGTGTGTGTGCGCCTGTGTGTGTGTGTGTGTGTGTGTGCGTGCCCCCCCCCCCCCTGCCCCCCCAGTTGGTCCTGGTGCTAGGCGACCTCCACATCCCCCACCGCTGCAACACGCTGCCGGCCAAGTTCAAGAAGCTGCTGGTCCCGGGGAAGATCCAGCACATCCTGTGCACGGGGAACCTGTGCACCAAGGAGAGCTACGACTACCTGAAGACGCTGGCCGGGGACGTGCACATCGTCAGGGGAGACTTCGATGAGGTGGGTGGGCCCTACTGGGACACTGGCCCTGCGTACACACAGATAGACCACCAGCCAGGCTGCCCGTCGTGAAAGTCCGTTCGTTATTCAAATACTACCAGTGTAGTGAACAGTGGGGTGCTGTTGCTATAGCAGCTGGTCAATTAGTGAACAGTGAGGTGCGGTTGCTATGGCAGCCTGTCAGTGCGGTGAACAGTGAGGTGTGGTTGCTAAGCAACAGCTGGTAAGTTAGAGAACAGTGAGGTGCTGTTGCTATAGCAGATGGTCACTGTAGTGAACAGTGAGTTCGGTTGGTATAGCAGCTGGTCAGTGTAGTGAACAGTGAGGTGAATATTGAGGTGCTGTTGCTATGGCAGCATGTTAGTGTGTCGAACAGGGAGGTGCGGTTGCTATAGCATCAGCTGGTTAGTTAGAGAACAGTGAGGTGCTGTTGCTATAGCAGCATGTCAGTGTAGTGAACAGTGTAGTGAACAGTGAGGTGCTGTTGCTATAGCAGCATGTCAGTGTGGTGAACAGTGAGGTGCTGTTGCTATAGCAGCATGTCAGTGTAGTGAACAGTGTAGTGAACAGTGAGGTGCTGTTGCTATAGCAGCATGTCAGTGTGGTTGAACAGTGAGGGGCTGTTGCCATAGCAGCATGTCAGTGTGGTTGAACAGTGAGGTGCTGTTGCTATAGCAGCATGTCAGTGTGGTGAACAGTGAGGTGCTGTTGCTATAGCAGCATGTCAGTGTGGTGAACAGTGAGGGGCTGTTGCCATAGCAGCATGTCAGTGTGGTGAACAGTGAGGTGCTGTTGCTATAGCAGCATGTCAGTGTGGTGAACAGTGAGGGGCTGTTGTTGCTATAGCAGCTGGTCAGTGTGGTGAACAGTGAGGGGCTGTTGTTGCTATAGCAGCTGCTCAGTGTAGTGAACGGTGAGGAGCGGGTCAGTGTAGTGGTCTGAAAGAGTCAAAGCATACGTCTCTCCCCGCCGCGTCCAGAACCTCAACTACCCGGAGCAGAAGGTGGTGACGGTGGGCCAGTTCAAGATCGGGCTGATCCATGGCCACCAGGTGGTCCCCTGGGGGGACATGGCCAGCCTGGGACTGCTGCAGCGGCAGCTCGACGTGGACATCCTCATCTCCGGACACACGCACAAGTTCGAGGCCTTCGAGAGCCAGAACAAGTTCTACATCAACCCCGGCTCGGCCACCGGGGCCTACAACGCACTGGAAAGGTGAGTTCACCCCTGGAGGGGTGCACAACCACTGTTAGCAACACCACTGTTAGCCCCGCTATAGGGCTAATAGCCCTAGAGGACTGTCGGCATCCTTTAAGCACATCTACTGTTAATACCATATGAGGCCTGTTAGCACTGCTAGAGGCCTGTTAGCACTGCTAGAGGCCTGTTAGCACTGCTAGAGGCCTGTTAGCACTGCTAGAAGCCTATCGGCATTGCTAGAGGCCTGTTAGCACTGCTAGAGGCCTGTTAGCACTGCTAGAGGCCTGTTAGCACTGCTAGAGGCCTGTTAGCACTGCTAGAGGCCTGTTAGCACTGCTAGAGGCCTGTTAGCACTGCTAGAGGCCTGTTAGCACTGCTAGAGGCCTGTTAGCACTGCTAGAGGCCTGTTAGCACTGCTAGGGGCCTATTGGCACTGCTAGAGGCCTGTTAGCACTGCTAGAGGCCTGTTAGCACTGCTAGAGGCCTGTTAGCACTGCTAGAGGCCTGTTAGCACTGCTAGGGGCCTATTGGCACTGCTAGAGTCCTGTTAGCACTGCTAGAGGCCTATTGGCACTGCTAGAGGCCTGTTAGCCCTGCTAGGTATGTTGGAAGTGATAACAGCCCACTAGCACATGTCATAGGGCTCTAGCGGTGTGAAAAGCGCTAGTCGGTACAAATGCAACCCAGTCTGAACCAGATGCTGTGTTAAGCCATGTGAAACCGAGCGCGTCCTGATGCACCGGGGGGTCTCCCTGCCGGCCCCGCCCTCTGTTCCCATAGCAACATCATCCCCTCCTTCGTGCTCATGGACATCCAGGCGTCCACGGTGGTGACGTACGTGTACCAGCTCATCGGCGACGACGTCAAGGTGGAGCGCATCGAGTACAAGAAGTCCTAGGAGCCTGTGTGGGGGAGCCCTGGAGGGAGGGAGGGAGGAGGGGGGGGGGGAGGGAGGGAGAGGGGACGGCCCTGGAGGGAGGGAGAGAGTGGGGGAGGTGGTGTCGACTGCAGAGGAGGTGAGGGTGGGGTTGACTCCAGAGAGGCGGAGATGACTGCAGAGGTGGGGGTCGGCGAGGGCTCAGGAGGACTCGAGGGTGGATGTAGAGGGAGGTTGGGGTCATTTCATTCCTTTGGAGTATACCCAAACTCATGCTGGTGGTATAACCCCCTCCCGTCCCCATCCCCGGTCCAAGCAGGGTTGCCACGGCGACGGGGCGTCCCGCCGGTGTGTAAAATGACCCGCCCGTCTGCTCGTGTCCGCGTTCGACTCGCTAGCCGTAGACCACGCCCAGGTCACGTGTATTTGTAATCTTAAAGATATATTTGGTGCCATTTTGTTCTTTTGTTGTTTATTTTCACTCCTTAACCCTGTTTGGGTCTGCGCCATCCCGACCGCGGCCTGACCGGCCAGCTAACAATTATGTTCTTTCCAGAATAAAAGTCTCATTACACTTGAGCTCCTGGGCTTCTGTTTACTTGTAACCGATCAAAGTGGAAGAGAGGACTAGTAAAGTTAACTATTGATTACGCCACGATCCACCTTGATGGGGCCCCCATGATCCACCTAGATGGGGCCACCATGATCCACCTAGATGGGGCCATGATCCACCTAGATGGGGCCACCATGATCCACCTAGATGGGGAGATGCGAGATGACCCGGAAGTGCTTGGAGGAAAGGTGGTTCGAATTCTAAAAATGCTTAGGAAAGGAGCCTCGATGCTTCCTTTAACCCTCCTTTAGCATAGGTTACTCCTGAGCTTCCTTTGCGAAAGTCAAGGAGGTAGTGGTATCCCATAATCCTTATGTTGCCATCGACGGAGTTTACGACTATGCGAAGACGCATGAGAGACGCGGTAAAGCAGAAGAATAGAAGAGAAGAAAATACAATTGATAATAATGGATACCAATTCCAGAATCATAATTATTTGAATATAAATGAATTCATTTATTGCTGGTTAGTAAGCACATAAAATACACCATAAGAAAAGAAAATGCCAACTTCACATTTAAGAAAGACTACTGGGGCAGTTAATTTCAACATCAACATAAGTTTAGCCTCTTTTTTTTCACATGTGAATTGGAATTCAAGTGGGCTAAAATATTTTCGTTGGCCAAGTCCGACCTAAGTGATTCTCACTGTTGGTGACAACCTGATCAAAATCAATAACGAGAAGAACGTATGGATCAAAAGAGCGCTTGTTGTAGTCAATCTTCGGAAAATTGTAGTTTCACTATAGAGACGCTAGAGGTCGCTAATACCCCCCGTCGCGCAATGACGTCGGTTAGGAAAAGTGGAGTCGAATTCATTTTAAACAGTGCTGTCTTTTCCTATGTTCGAAAGGAATCACCTTTTCATCTCCTTGACCCGATGACGTTTTCCACATAGGTTAAGGAAAGGAGGCATAAAGGTTAGGAGATTTGACTATTCGTCGTCACACTCCACAGACACATACAATTTAAATGATTACATTGATATTTTCTAAGAGTACAGAGGGTACAGGAGAAACATTAATCTGACTATGGAGAAGGTAATACTGAAAAGGCTGGTCATACATTTGCACTCCTTGATAATGGGAACTAATCCAAACTATAATACTACTACCCGATACTGAGAATGAGTCCAAACTATAATACTACTAACCGATAGTGAGAATGAATCCAAACTATAATACTACTAACCGATAGTGAGAATGAATCCAAACTATAATACTACTAACCGATAGTGAGAATGAATCCAAACTATAATACTACTAACCGATAGTGAGAATGAATCCAAACTATAATACTACTAACCGATAGTGAGAATGAATCCAAACTATAATGCTACTAACCGATAGTGAGAATGAATCCAAACTATAATGCTACTAACCGATAGTGAGAATGAATCCAAACTATAATACTTCTAACTGATAGTGAGAATGAATCCAAACTATAATACTACTAACCAATAGTGAGAATGAATACAAACTATAATGCTACTAACTGATAGTGAGAATGAATCCAAACTATAATGCTACTAACCGATAGTGAGAATGAATCCAAACTATAATACTTCTAACTGATAGTGAGAGTGAATCCAAACTATAATACTACTAACCGATACTGAGAGTGAATCCAAACTATAATACTACTAACCGATACTAAGAGTGAATCCAAACTATAATACTACTAACCGATATAAGCGTAGCCACCAGGGTGTGTGTGGCTGCGGGGTCAGTCGGTCAGGCTGTGTGTCATTCCAAACCCTGTCGCGGCGGTTGTTAAATTGTGCAAAGCTCGCGTGAAACTGAGACTACGGCTGTACGATGTTAGCCAAGATCTGGTCCGTCCTCCGGTCCGACGCACGTCTGCTCCGAGCCGCCCGCAGCCCCACAGAACCGGAAGGCCCACCTGGCCCTGACTGCTGGTAAATACTGCTTCAAGAAATGATTATAAACTATACTATAGCAGGGGACAACATATGTCAACTAGCCTCTTAGGCTAACTCTGGCTCACTTACAGTTGGACTGTTGATTAGTGTGCAATGTCCCTGAAATAAACCAATTAAATAAAAATGAAATAACACAAAAGGCTTCATTGAAATAAACATATTCAGGGGAGGGATCCGCCCCACAGCTCTGCTGAAAGAGTTCCCACTCACTCCCGGCCTAAATAGTCTGCTTTCGATTTCCCCTAAATCCGGTCTACCTGTAGGATCCCTAGAGCAAGAGGCAACACGCCCTACCTGCTCCTCAACCCCCTGTAGCTCAACCACAACGTCACTCGGCTTAAAGGAGAGTCTCTCCACTCCCTTGGTAGTCCCCTCAGAGAGTCTCTATCTGGGACTGTCCCCATTAACCGAGTCCAGGTCGTCCTCCATGGACAGGGAGCTCAGACTCTCCCTCAGAGTAGCTTCCAGATCGTCTCCCGCCAGCAGCTCACTCCAGGAATCTGGGGGAGAAAGGTTTCCTTTTGATAGTGAAGATAACGCTACTTTATTGACTGCTAACAACAAGTACTACACAACTAAATGTGTCTCGCATGTAACCCATTGCTAGAAACATTCAAGCAGTATTAGGAGCATTGAACCTTCCTTAGCAGCACCCTTAGAGCATACAAAGAACGTCATTAAACAAACATCCTAATCTTGTCTCGATGCACATGAAGCAGACTGAGTCATGAACATTACACGTCTCTGTCCCCAACAGAAGCTTCTGTCCCGCTATGAACAGAACTGAACAGCGGTTGTAGATGTATTGTACGTTTACCGTTACCTGTTTTAGTCTTGTTTTTGTTTTGCTTTGCGTTCGGTGGCTGGACCTTTGCAAGAGGCCTGTTTTATGAAACACACACATCACAGCATAAGATAATACTTATCACATTCTGCATGTTTCATTTAAAAAATTGACCCACTATTACAGTTATAAACTTTTAGAATATTATAATTGATAATCTACTTTGATATTGTTTATATCGATTATAGAAATAATATACTTTATTGATCCACTTTCCATGATGCAGCATGTTGGTGACTCACCTCTTTTTGGCAGGGAGTTTAGTGAGATTCGCTTTCCCAGAGTGCTTTGCAGCAGCAGCAGCGGTTTTGATTGGCTGCTTATGTTTTCCGCGGCCCCCGGTCTTTGACTGCGGCTCTTCAGGTTCCAGCGCGGTCTCTGCCTTGGCGGGCCCCAGTGCCATGCCGTCTTCCTCCTCCAGAGGGCCTGCCGGCAGAGGAAGAACAGCATAATAAAACTAAATGTATGTTTGAATTGGATCAACTTCTGAACCTCTAAATGGTCGTCGTTAATTCTTCTTTTGAATCAAACCTTACGCTGCCATTAATGTGCCTCTCATGCTCCTCAAATCAATATTAAAAAACAAACCCAATCTAAACGTTGCTTCACGTTCTGTGGAGCTAGTATTGTGTTATGCATGTGTCTTACTTTATTTTGTATTCATTTATTGATATAGCACATTTCAAAACAAAGTTTCAAAGTGCTTAACAATAAGAACAGATAATCAAAGACCATAAGAACAATGAAATACAAGATATTACAAGATACAATACAATTAAAAAGAAAAATACAATAAAATAAGAAAACAAGATAAAATAATTTCAATAGTTCACGAATGCGAATCAGTAAGGAAAAGCCAATTCGATAAAAGTGAGTCTTAAGAAGAGATTTAAAATGGGGTTCTCCTGCCTTACTAGAGCTACGATACAGTGCGGACAGCCACAACCCGTCTCTGAGGAGCCCGGTGTACAGCGCCGTGAACCTGCGAGCGAAGCAGCCTGTGAGCAGGGGACCCACCCGGTCTGATGCTCCGGCGCAGGACGTTGAGGTAGTGCCGGTTCACCAGGCCGTACACTCGCTCTGCGCTCCGGGGCCCAGCCGCGGCGGCCAGGTACCTCCTCTGGGCCGGGGTCAGCTCGGGGTGCTGGTGGAGCACGAGGTGGTTCAACCGTGTGTACTTTTATCCCTGACAAACTTGAAAATAACTGTCAAGGATGTCAAGGATTATGGCGTCTCTTTTATAGATTGTTTTAAAATGTATGTCCAATTGAATTGTGAAGGTGTGGAACTGGAATGACGTACTTTAGGCCTACTTTGTTCCCTCACTGTCATGTACAAATACCTTTAACAGACACACCTATACACACATGCTTACACTACCAGGGGACCACAATGGAAATAAGCCTATGGGCTTTTTTGTGTTATCTTTTTGACCTGATGCCTATACCTTCGGACATGTGTCAATAAGGTATTTCAATCAATCAATCAATAGAACTGGGCGACACAGTAAGCTGTCATTTGCTGTGGTTTAGTGAAAACATTTACTGGGTAATCTGTAAACAGACACCTACACACGCACTCTTATATGCTCATTTTCATACTTATTTAGAAGTGATACTTGAAGAACACTATATATCCTTACCGTATGCATATATGCTACTTTTCTGTCGATATGGTATATTACTAGGGTGCATTCGAAAATGGCTCTGTATTTAAAATTGTGCATGCTCCAGAACGACCCTGTTTTCTACTATGATCCATGGGATGAATCAAAACGCCTTTTCTTTGACGGACCTTGAGGAAGGGGGCGGGGCTCAGTGTGGTGTGGATGCGCACGACGGTTCCCTCGACAGGCCCCTCCCTCTGGAAAGCTGAGATCACGCATACAATAAACTACATCGTAGTGATTATATAGAGCTACATGTCCTCGTTTTTAGTTAAGATCAGCTACACATTAATTATTTAACATGAACTACTCATGAAATAATTGCCATTAGTATAACTATGCATAACTAAGGTTAATGCATAACCTTAGTTATGCATTAGCTATTCAACTGTATAAGACACTAGTTGGCTCTGTGTTCACTAGAAACCAGTAGGCTATGTGTCATTACATGACTTACCAGCGACTGCATGATGGTCTGTATTCCTGTAAGGGAACATGGTTTTAGCAGTATCAATACCAACCTGTACTACTAGTCTTCATTAATCTAGGCTACATTTAATATACAAATGTAGAATCATTGCAGAGTTTACTGCCGGCCACTATGGGATAGTATTCGATTAAAGACCGCTGATCGGTTCAGTTAGGATAACATAATTCATGTAAGTCCATTATCATTCTTTATTAGGCTATAGCTGTTGTTGACAAGGTTGGTTAAGTTCCTGATAATATTTTGTTAGACATGTGCATGTAGGAATTGTAGCTTATGTTGTTATTTTAGGTATTGCTTCAGGGCTTCTTCATCTTTGTCATTCAATAAGTAATCTGACATCGAGGAGTTTATTTCTGCAATCATGTTTGGTTATTGATCAATTTAGACTTATACAAATAAATTAATGTTTTGGTTACAGACAATTTTATCATTAACTAAAGGCGTATATATGACTTAAGACTGAACGACATTATAAGCCTACCTAGTGCTATATAAATAAAGTTGCCTACCTCTCCGCTGGCCCGGGGACCGTGCGGGCCTCGGGACCCCGGCCGGGGTCAGTGAAGGAGGTCTGGTGGTGTCTCCTCATGGGGGAGCCGGACGGACCTCCAGTCGAGCGGGGAGCGACGAGGGTGGAGCGGAGCGTTCAGGGAACACATTCGGACACCGGAGCGTTCATTCGGACACCGGAGCGTAGATGGCGCCTCCAGTGCGGTCCTCCTCCAGCTTGGCACCGACCAGCCCAGACTACCGCACACCGGTACATCCACCAGGTGGCCAGGAAGAGGTAGTGCTGCCTGCATGCGGAGCTGTCGTCCTGGTCCCGTACCACCGGTCCTCTCCACTCCCTCCCAGCTGCTTCATACCACAGCATACCATAGCATATCCTTTATAATGTATATGTTTTATATCGTCTGTTTTTTTTTTTTGCCCTGTTCGTCCTGTTTGTCTTTACTTTAGTATTTACCTTAGCGTCTATTTTCGTTTTCATTCGTAGGCCTATACTTTGTATTTTTATTGTATTGCATCTTATCCGGTGTTTTCCACTGCTGCTGGGCTGTTGTAACTTGTAACAAATGACTTTCTCCTCCGTGGGATTATTAAAGTTGTTATATATCTATCGATCGATCAACTCAATTAGGATTAATTGACACGTTGCCGCACCACAGAATCAATCAGACGGTATCGACGTCGACAGTGATTGGCTATTTTAGAACAGATCGTACTCGAACAATTACGGTGGACGTCACTTAATGTAGTCCTACATTTATTTGACTAAAGGCCTATAATAAATCATTATCTTCATGTTCATATATACGTGTGTGTGTGCGTGTGCGTGTTTGTGGGTGTCGGGTGTGTTTGTCGTATATTATGTGTTTGTCTGTGTTTGTCCGTGTGTGTGTGTGTGTGTGTGTGTGTGT
>NC_044052.1:21722525-21912525 GCF_902167405.1 Gadus morhua
CCGGACGCCACTGCAAGCGCCGAAAACCTCATCAAACAGACAGCAGTGAAGCACTTCCCCTCGCCACCACCAAAACTAAATGTGTGTGTGAAGTGGATCCACATCTGAATCTCTGAAGGATCGTCGTTAATTCTTCTGTTGAATCAAACCTTACGCTGCCATTGATGTGTCTCTCATTGCTCCTCAAATCAATATTCAAAAACATTCCCGATCTAAACGTTGCCTCGCGTTCTATAGAACATTGTGGAGCTAGTATTGTGATATGCATATGTCTTACTTTATTTTGTATTCATTTATTGATATAGCACCTTTCAAAACAAAGTCACAAAGTGCTTAACAATAAGAACAGATAATCAAAGACAATAAGAGCAATGCAAGATATTACAAGATGCAATACATTAAATAAGATCCAAAACATCAAAAAAGATCAATAAGAAAACCAAAAAATTCAATAGTTCACTAATGCCATCAAAAGCCAATAGATAAAAGTGAGTCTTAAGAATAGATTTAAAATGGGGTTTTCCTGCCTTAATCAAAAAAAGACAGATGGATCCATGGTGGAAGTCATTACATGACTTACCAGTGACTTCATGATGGTCTGTATTCCTGTAAGGGAACATGGTGGTCACTGATCAGTAATACATGTTTTAGCAGTATCAATACCAACCTGTACTACTAGTCTTCATTAATATACATTTAATATACAAATGTAGAATCATTGCAGAGTTTACTGCCGGCCACTATGGGATAGTATTCGATTAAAGACCGCTGATCGGTTCAGTTAGGATAACATAATTCATGTAAGTCCATTATCATTCTTTATTAGGCTATAGCTGTTGTTGACAAGGTTGGTTAAGTTCCTGATAATATTTTGTTAGACATGTGCATGTAGGAATTGTAGCTTATGTTGTTATTTTAGGTATTGCTTCAGGGCTTCTTCATCTTTGTCATTCAATAAGTAATCCGACATCGCGGAGTGTATTTCTTCAATCATGTTTGGTTAATGATCCATTTAGACTTATACAAATAAATGAATGTTTTGGATACTGACCAGTTAATCATTACCTAAAGGCGTATGACCAGAGAATGTCTAATATGAGGAGAATGGGCACTCGCTGGTTAGTTCCGGTTTTCTGGACTGGTTGCAGTAATAATCTCTGTCCACGCGGGGCGCTCGTAGGCGAGTCCAGAATGAATGGGAGCCTATGGGGTTTTATCCTCAGAATCCACTTTTCTCACGATGTAATTTTTGACAAGTAATTTGAAAGTTGCGTTCAAAAGGTGGGGCTAAAATAATAAACTCAGCTGAATATTGCATCATTTAAGGTCACGTATCTGTTCTAAAAAGGTGTTAAAAAAATACGATGACGCCACACATTGTCATACTGTCAGAGGTACTGCTTTACGGCAGTTTCTGAAGCAGTTCCCGCAACGATAATACCAGCTGTTGGATTGGCCGTTTCTCAATTCCTAGCACGCGTACTACGGACTCGATGACTTGCAAGCACGTACTTGGCAAGTCCGTACTTCAAGCACAGACTTGCGAGCACGCGAGTACATACCTGTGCATAGAGTTTTAGTGAGCTAATGTAAAAAAAAAGAAATGCGCCATTGTTTTACTATAAGCCTACCTCTCCGCTGGCCCGGGCACCGTGCGGGCCTCGGGACCCCGGCCGGGGTCAGTGAAGGTGGTCTGGTGGTGTCTCCTCATGGGGGAGCCGGACGGACCTCCGGACGGACCTCCGGTCGAGCGGGGAGCGACGAGGGTGGAGCAGAGGGCTCAGGGAACACATTCGGACACCGGAGCGTTCATTCGGACACCGGAGCGTTCTGGGAACACATTCGGACATCGGAGCATAGATGGCGCCTCCAGTGCGGTCCTCCTCCTCCAGCTTGGCACCGACCAGCCCAGACTACCGCACACCGGTACATCCACCAGGTGGCCAGGAGGAGGTAGTGCTGCCTGCATGCGGAGCTGTCGTTCTGGTCCCGTACCCCCGGTCCTCTCCACTCCCTCCCAGCTGCTTAATACCACAGCCAGGGCCGTTTTAAGGAATTTGGGGGCCCCAAGCAAAATGGACATTGAGGCCCCCCGCCGCAAAGCCTACAGAAACCACAGCATAGCCATACAGTTTAAGTTCCCACACACTTTATATAAATAAAAAATGTTGACAGTTCAAATACTGCTGTTGCATATACTGGCATCCCAAGCCAATGTTATACATTGACCTACTTGTAGCTTAACATAGCATTTAAGCATTCTGCTGTTTGAGAATTAGACAGACGCACCTGGTGCTTTAAAAACACTGGGTGCAACGGATCACAAAACTCCCGGTTCGGATCGTGTCACGGTTTTTGAGTCACGGATCGGATGATTTTCGGATCAACAACAACAATAAAGATTACAAGACAAATGTGACTTTAAATAAAATATTCAAATGTGTAAAAACAAAATAAAGTGAAAAATTAGGTAATAATCCTGCTTCCTTTAAGCATTGTCAATATTTAAAAACTGGGGAGAGTTTAGAGTCTACACTCTCCCACACAGTTTCTGTCGTGTTTTATATGGCATTTTGTAAATCCATTGATTTCGGTTGGAAGACTCATTGCTCATTGCAAGGGGGATTGGTTGTAGTCTTTTCGCTCGGTTCTAGCCCTACTGTTGATACGGAGAACCGAGTGAAAAGACTACAACCAAACATAAACATGTCCGGTTCCGGTTCCGGTTTCCGGTTAAATGGGATATACGGAACGCCAAATAAAACACAACAGAAACTGTATTTCGCTATGATACTTGATGATGTTGTTAATACCGGAATTGTCCTCTAAACATGCGCTGATCACGTTTATTTATCAGCCGATCCGCGGATCACTTCTGTCCCGAACCGTGAGGGTTGATCTGTACGGATCACGGGTGAACCGTTGCACCACTAGCTGGCGTGCATGAATACAACTAGACATGAATATTCCAGTCTGCTTTGATGGACGAAATTTATCGTGTGGTTTTCCTAACCCACATTTGGTAAATAGATTATCACGGTGGAATAGTTAGTATAGCAGAGATACTATGCCACTTTCATCAAAACCGATTACAAAGCTATAGTAATGTCATGTCATTAACTACGATAAACAGTGATTCTGGAAGAGATCTGCGTCTTCCTTATAACGTTAATAAACATATTAAAGTATGTAACCATATTCCATCCGTTCGAAAAAAAAGTTGCACTATTTGAACTGTTCTTTACACGCAGCATTGGCCGTCAGGCAGGTAGCTATGCTAACATAATTATTTTGTTGTATCGTGAACCTACGGACTTCAGTGGGGGTTTCATTCCGTCTGCGCACGGCACCTTCTCAACGATGATCAATAATCTTCCTCCCACTCAGGGTGAAAATGGTAGGTCTTAGCTCGTTTCCCCTCAGCCATGCCAACGTTTAGGAGTGTGTAACTACTGTTGACGGCTTTCAACTGCTGTTAACAGCACATGCGCTACCGCGCGTATATGTCCCGCGCAAATTTTTTTTTCTTCACCCCTCGCGATCGACTTGGGATCTGTCGGCGATCTACTGGTAGACCGCGATCGACTGGTTGGGCACCCCTGATTTATAGCATATCATTTATTATTTATATGGTTTATACCGTCTGTTTTTTTTGCCCTGTTCGTACTGTTTGTCTTTACTTTAGTATTTACCTTAGCGTCTATTTTCGTTTTTATTCGTATACTTTGTATTATGCTGGGCTGTTGTAACTTGTAACAAATGACTTTCTCCTCCGTGGGATTATTAAAGTTGTTATATATCTATCGATCGATCAACTCAATTAGGATTAATTGACACGTTGCCGCACCACAGAATCAATCAGACGGTGTTGACGTCGACAGTGATTGGCTATTTTAGAACAGATCATACTCGAACAATTATGGTGGACGTCACTTCGCAACATAATGTAGTCCTACATGTATTTGACTGAAGACCTATAATAAATCATTATCTTCATGTTCATATATACGTGTGTGTGCGCAGGGCCGTGGCACCAAATCCTGGGCCCTGTATACAAGAGGTACTGATGCCCCCCGCCCCCCCCGAATTCCCTGCAGCCCCCTGCGCTGAATTGTTGACAGGGGGGGGGGGGGGGTAGAGAACAATTGTTGACGGGGTGGGGGGGACCGGGGACGTGACAGTGTGCGACTCCTAACACTATGGGCTGGTGGATAATTGAAAAGAAATTGTTAGGGGTGAGGGTGCAGGCAGGCAGGTAGGACCCAAACGCAGACGGTATGAGGAAAACGGCACTTTAATCAAACCTAAAGGCTAAGGCACAGGAATCAGGGAACTCGGGAGACAACAGGGAACTCGAGAGGGAACAAGGAACACGGAACACGCAGGACTAACAACCAACACTAACCACAGCAAACCACAATGACAGCACAACGAGCAAAGGAAAGACGAGGGCTTAAATAACAAACACAACGAGGAACAGCTGAGACACATTAGGGGAGGGAACAGTAATCAACACAGGAGGGAAACACAGGGAGACACCCACACCCTGACAGTACCCCCCCCTTAAGGGTCGACTCCCAGGCGACCCACGACAAGCAAAAAACAAAGAAAGTCAAACCCAAAACGGGTGGGTGGAGGGGCGCCAGGAGGGGGGAATCAAAAAAAAAATGGACTGCGGCAGAGCCGAGGGACGTCAGGCGGGCGGCCAGAAAACTGCCCCAGGGCATGGCAGGGAGCCTCAGGCGGATGGCCTGGGGGGCAAGCAGAGGCAGAGTGAAGGCGGAACCCTTCAGGAGGCCGGCGGCAAGGACGATGAGGGCTCAGTCCCTCATGAGGCCTGCAGCGGCACGGAAACCCCTCTGAAGGCCAACAATGGCGAAGGCGGAAACCTTCAGGAGGCCGGCGAAGACGAGGTAGAGGGCGGGTCCCCTCAGGAGGAAGGCGAGGTGGAGGGCGGGTCCCCTCAGGAGGAAGGCCAGGAAGAGGGCGGGTCCCCTCTGGAGGAAGGCCAGGAAGAGGGCGGGTCCCCTCTGGAGGAAGGCCAGGAAGAGGGCGGGTCCCCTCTGGAGGAAGGCCAGGAAGAGGGCGGGTCCCCTCTGGAGGAAGGCCAGGAAGAGGGCGGGTCCCCTCTGGAGGAAGGCCAGGTAGAGGGCGGACCCCCTCTGGAAGGCGGGACCCCACAGGCAGGAGCGGAGGGCGGGCCCCCTCCGGCAGGAGAGGAGTGGGCTCAGGAACCGGACAGGGTTCAGGGACCAGAGTAAGGGCGGGAGCTGGAGTGCCAGGAGGAACCGGGTGGTACCCCAAACTCACCACCCCCACTCTGATTGTCCGTAAGGGAGGAGGCTGGTAGCTGGGAACCGGGGGCAGAGGCAGGTAGCTGGGGATCAGAGGCTGAGAGCAGGAGCGTGGAGGCTTAGGCCGGTCACCAAAGTCCGGTGGCAGTGGCATGTAGCTCTCCGGCCAAAAGGTTGTGGGGTTGAGCAGCTCGACTGCCCACTCGGGTAAGGCGTCCTCCAACTCTGGCCTTGACGCTACAGCCCTGCACATACGCCCCAACACAGCCTCCTGCTCCTTCCTGCTGGGAATGTTCTCCCAGCCATCCATAGCTAGGATTATCGTCACCAACAAATCCTCCAACTCACGGAAAAACAGAGCGTCCGCTGGGTCCAAACTTGGTGCTGTCATTCTGTTGGGGTGAGGGTGCAGGCAGGCAGGTAGGACCCAAACGCAGACGGTATGAGGAAAACGGCACTTTAATCAAACCTAAAGGCTAAGGCACAGGAATCAGGGAACTCGGGAGACAACAGGGAACTCGAAAGGGAACAAGGAACAAGGAACACGCAGGACTAACAACCAACACTAACCACAGCAAACCACAATGACAGCACAACGAGCAAAGGAAAGACGAGGGCTTAAATAACAAACACAACGAGGAACAGCTGAGACACATTAGGGGAGGGAACAGTAATCAACACAGGAGGGAAACACAGGGAGACACCCACACCCTGACAGAAATACTTTTTTTTTTCTTTTTTTTTATTGCCATGGGCCCCCCCTCTGCCTTGGGCCCCCCCACAACTGTCCACCTTTCCCCCGCAGTCCGACGGTCCTGTGTGTGTGTGTTTGTCTCATTTATTTGTGCGTGTGTCTACGTGTGTTTGTCCTTGTGTGTGTGTGTGTGTGTGTGTGTGTGTGTGTGTGTGTGTGTGTGTGTGTGTGTGTGTGTGTGTGTGTGTGTGTGTGTGTGTGTGTGTGTGTGTGTGTGTGTGTGTTCGGATCAATATGGCGTGCACGTAGAGGCTGTTTTCCAGGCCTTAACCAATCAGGACGCAGCAATCGAGCTCATTCTACAAACCGAAAGTTTCTATCGCGAAATCCAAAGGATGTGGTCGGTTGATGCAGCTATCCTTCACAAGCACAGCCGGAGCCCGAAGCGCAGGAGGTTATTTGCTGCACACAGCAGTTGGACCGAATCATCCCGAGAAAAAAATATCTTTCTATACAAATAAATAAACAAAAGAAGACGGACATGGTTCCATGGTGGAAGAAAAGTAGGTCGGCTACCTCTGCTTCTGACGGTAAGGCTGTTTCTGGTGTGTTCCACAGATATATGCGTATTTGTTTGTCTTTGTGTGTGCCTGTGTGTGTGTGTGTGTGTGTGTGTGTGTGTGTGTGTGTGTGTGTGTGTGTGTGTGTGTGTGTGTGTGTGTGTGTGTGTGTGTGTGTGTGTGTGCGTGCGTGCGTGCGCGTGCGTGGGTGCGTGTCTCTCTGTATGCGTGTGTGCACATGTGTTCATGTCTACGTCTATTTCTGACAAGCAGGTGGTCTCTAATGACCACAGAGGAATTGCGTCGTCATATTGCTCAGAGCGACTTCGGTGTGAATCCAAATGGGTCGAGTCCACAGCTTGGAGCTGGGTTTAAATCCCATCACGATGTCAAAACCGGCCTGGCCTGTTTCTCCAGGCCAGGCGTGACAAAAACAGACACACAGACAAACAAGCAGCTCTCTACAGACGCACTGCTCGTGTGCGTGATTTCTCGGAAACGCTTTTCATTTCCATTCACAGAACCAGCGGATCATGACCACGCCCCCGCTGCGCAGACATCCACCAAAGTGCAGACGGAGCCCCAGAATGAAGACCCACCGCCGGCTCTGGAACATCTGGACCTGGAACAATTGGCCGCGGTTCTGCGTGTGTATCCGGACGCCACTGCCAGCGCCGAAGTCCTCATCAAGCGGTCCGCGGAGAAGCACTTCCCCTCGCCGCCGCCAGGGGGCGACATTGTGTTAACCTCGGAGCTGCTTAAGGAACACCTGAACGATGTGAGGCGGGCCGTGCACAACGAGCTGCAACGGCTGATACCTCTGCGCGAGAAGAACAAGAACCTGGCCGGTCTGGTGCCGTCGTACCACCGACGCGCGATGGACCTTGTGCACACCCTAGTCGAGAGAATCTCGGCGTCACAGCAGGCCTTTGTGCTTCTGGAGTGGCTCTGCAACGCCTACTTTAGGTTGTCTGCCTAAACACAGACGCACACACGTACACACACAGGCACACGACACACAAACTACACGAGTAAACGCATTCAGACATACATCCATGCATCCATACATCCATACATCCATGCATCCATACATCCATACATCCATCCGTACATACATACATACATACATACATACATACATACATACATACATACATACATACATACATACATACATACATACATACATACATACATACATACATACATACATACATACATACATACATACATACATACATACAGAACCTTGTTGTTAGACCTGTAGCTCTAGATAGAACCTGTATCTGTGGACCTTAACACCCTGGTTGTGTCTTCACAGTCGGGGGTTCCTGGGAGACCCAGACTTCAGTGAGAACCAAGAGAGGAGTTCCGTGGACATGAACCTGTACTCTGAGACGGTCGTATGCGTCAACCAAACCCTCCGGACCACACTGGAGGTAGGAAGACATGCTGCAGGAACTAGAACACCCCCAAGATAAAATGGTACTTATTATACTATTATTAATCAAAGACAGGCCATCAATCCCACATCTCTCGATTGCTAAACTACCTTTTAGTTAATCTCTGTCATAACTAACAAACGAACAGAGGATAGGCGGGCCTAGATTCATCCTTTCCTGTTTGATTGCAGCGGGACGTCCAGAGTTCTCTGGATGAGATCATTAAGCGCCAGGGATCAGAGTTTTGGAGGTCCTGGGAACTCCACACAGACGTCATTAAGGTACAGGACGGTTCTGCACATTGGAATAACGTGAATACTGTGTAGAAACATATGAGCAGAATATATTGAGGATCCAAAATATGCTTTTTTGCTGAAGTGCATCGATGGACCGATTGTCAGAGCGGAGTCCATCAGTGAGAACGTGCAGAAGTTCACCCGGCAGGTCTGCTACCTCAAACTCCTGGAGTTTCTAGAGAGGCATGTCGCCCTTTTCTTCCTGACGATTGGTGTTTCCATGGTACCGTTGTGGCTTTGCACGATGCTCGTTGTTAAGTTGTTTGCAGTCGGGTTCTTTGGCTGTCAAGAGGCCTTAACGAGTCCTCCTTCTGGCTGTAGGTTCACAACGGCCAAACAGGAACTACTGAAAAGATACGACAAATCTCCCAAGATGATCGTGGAGACCTGCCTCAAGACACTCAACACGCTCCACGGCCTCGTGTGAGTAAAGGCCCATGCCTCATGCTACATGCTACATACTAGAGTGTGCGAGCATCTGATCAATGTTAACATGTCTGATCCATGTTGCATGTCTGATGTCAACATGTTTGAAGCATGTGAGCATGTCTGGTATTGTATTGTATGCATTTTTTGTATCAATATTAGATGCAATATATATGTACAATATATATTGTAGGATAGTTTCAACGTGTATCAATAAAGGTTCTTGTTCTGCAGGAGCTACATCCAACCCTCCACTGATGGAGGGACCAAGGACCTCCCAGCGGAGACCCTGTCCTCACTGAGGGCATTGGAGACCGCCGCCAGGACCCCCATGGGAGAGGCTCTCGTTACGATCATCAAGGTGCAGAGAAGAACCGCTACCGCTGTTGTAGTGTTGCTAGCCAGCAGCTACGCTCATCGTGTTACACTAAATTCACCTGAGAGGACAATAACCAGTTTATAAAACCTGTGGTTGTGGATTCCCTCAGGAGCGCCTGAAAAGCCATTTCAAAAGCAGAGAGGAGGATTTTTTGCTGACGGAGATGAAGGAGATGTTCAGTGCTGAAGACTGTTGTCCAGACGTCCAGAAGGTAGAGGGAGACTTTCACTGGATCTCCTTATCTTGAGGTCACGTGTGGTTGGACCTCAGCTGTAACAATCTCTCTCTCTCTCTCTCTCTCTCTCTCTCTCTCTCTCTCTCTCTCTCTCTCTCTCTCTCTCTCTCTCTCTCTCTCTCTCTCTCTCTCTCTCTCTCTCTCTCTCTCTCTCTCTCTCTCTCTCTCTCTCTCTCTCTCTCAGGAGGCTCTTGACCTGGCCTATGAGCAGGTGAGTGCCTTGTACCAGCTGAAGCTGGCCAGCAGCAAGAAGAAGGAGCTAGAGAAGCGATGGGGTCGTGACGTGGGTCAGAAAGTAACTCAGGACGCACAACATCTTCATAAGACCTTCTCAGACCTGGTGAGGGCCCGGGTACAGCACAGTACTTCACACTCAATGGTTCTTACTGCTTAATCTACCGCAGTACTTACAGTGTGTGTGTGTGTGTGTGTGTGTGTGTGTGTGTGTGTGTGTGTGTGTGTGTGTGTGTGTGTGTGTGTGTGTGTGTGTGTGTGTGTGTGTCTGACAGCACCCTGGTGTCAGACAACAGAACCATGTGCTCCTGAAGGTGGAGGAGCTGATCCAGAGCCAGGACGTGGACTCAGTGAAGCTCACCCTCTCTGAGATGATGCAGCTCTGCCAGTCGGAGTGAGTCCCCTAAAGGGTCTCCATCTTCGTCTCTCTTCATCTTTCTCTTCATCTCTATGTATCTCTCTCTCTCTCTCTCTGTTTCTCTACATCTCTCTTAATCTCTTTCTTCATCTCTCTGCCTCTCTTTGACTCGTAATATCTCTGTATCCCTCAATTTCTCTGTATCTCTTCATCTGTTTCTCTTTGTCTCTCTGTTAGTCTTCATCGCTCATCTTGCCTTTGTCAATTTCCTCTCTCTCTGTAGCTTTTCTCTTTATTTCTCCATGTATATCTCCATGTGTCTATCTCACTGTATCTCTCTTCCTCCATCTGTACCTCCCTTTAAACTCGGTCTCTGACTCTCTCTATCTCTATGCATCTCCATCCTTTAATCTATAATTCTCATTTGTATTTCCATCTCTTATCTCTTTATATTTTTCTATCTTAATCTGTTTCTTTCTCTGTCTATATATCTCTCTTCAGCTTTGTCTCTCTCAGTCCTAATACCTTTCTATCTCTTCTCATCTTGATCTCTCTACCTCGCGCTCTCCTTCTTTCTCAAAATTGAACAGGCTTTATTGTCATGGAATATGTTACTTTACATTGCGAGAGTTCAGAAAGTAGAACAAGATACAACGTAGGAAATAAAGTATTGAAAGTAAAACCTACCTTATTTTTCATTAAAACGTCAAAAAAACCAAGTAAGACAATTTATTCTCAACACACAAGGAAAGTAGGACTGTAATATTATCTCTCTCTCTCTCTCTCTCTCTCTCTCTCTCTCTCTCTCTCTCTCTCTCTCTCTCTCTCTCTCTCTCTCTCTCTGCTGCAGGGAATCTAAGAAATGGTTGCCTTCTCTGTTGAAGTGGAACGGCCTTTCTGGAGCTCAGGTACAGGAGGTCCTGGAAGCAGTTCAGGAGCCGAACACCAGAGAGACCAGAACATTGTTCTCATGTATCCCCATCTAGCGACCAGTGACACTAGTCGGACGATGGTACCAGATTAGAAAACTCTGCTGGCTGAAAACAATACAAATGCATTAAATAGGTTAACGTACGCGTTAACCTAGGATACGGTATATTTATCATTTACGTTTACATTTGGGGAATTTAGCAGACGCTTTTAACCATTACGTTTTTTCAGAAGAATGTCAAACAATATATCGCTGTCGTACAGTTACAGTACAGTACAGGTACAGTATCGCTAACAAAAACTCATGATGCATTCTGATATATTCGGCTCTATTGTTGTTATTTATTGGATGATTTTAAATGAGAACATTCACAATCATGTTCTCATGATTGTGGGGATACATGAGAACATTGTTCTCATGTATCCCCATCTAGCGACCAGCGACTCTACTCTGCCGATGGTACCAGATTAGAAAACTCTGCTGGCTGAAGACAATACGAATGCCTTAAATAGGTTAACATACACGTTAACCTAGGATACGGTATATTTATCATTTACATGTACATTTGGGGAATTAAGCTTTTAACCAAAGCGACTTACAATAAGTATGTTTTGTCAGAAGAATGTCAAACAATATATCGCTGTCGGTACAGTTAGGTACCAAAGCGACTTACAGTAAGTATGTTTTGTCAGAAGAATGTCAAACAATATATTGCTGTCGGTACAGTTAGGTACAGTTACAGTACAGTACAGTTACAGTATCGCCAACAAAAACTCATGATGCATTCTGATATATTCTGCTCTATTGTTGTTATTTATTGGATGATTGTAAATAGTTAATGTCAATGAATCAATAAAGTTTGCGAAGCATCCATACAGCAATGTGTGTTTATATTCTCTCAGACCAGCGGAACTGCCCTGGTCAAGTGACATTAAGACTGCTGCCTAAGACCTGATCGACCCTCACACTAGGGGTGCGCACGGGTACATGTGTAACCGGTTAGTAAATCATAACTAGGTTATGGGGAGCTAGGTTGTTCGTTCAGCATTCTGACAGCCTGTGGATAGAGGTTGTTGGTCTGTCCGAGCGGATGGAACGGTATCTTCGTCCAGAGGGCAGTCGCTGGAAGAGATGGTGCGCTGGGTGGAACTCTGTGGCGTAAATATCGACGGTGCAAGCGATGCGCACTGCACCGGGGCCCAGACTGCGCCAGCGGGCACATGGAGGAAGAAAAAATAAATAATCGCCTAGGGTGGCAAATGTGTCGGGGGCGCCCTCTGGTGGCGTCCTTCATTAATTAACTAAATTATGCGAAACCCTCACCGTAGCAAACATGACAACGCGATTCGTTTCCCCCCCCCCCCCCCCCCCCCGATTGAAAGTGGAGGGCCTCCTGTTCTGCCCTGGTGCAGCTGGAGAACCACACTTGTAGTCCGTAGGTGAGTACGCTCTCTACTGCACAGTGGTAGAAGTTGACCATCAGTCACTGTGGAAGTTTTGAAACTACACGCTCTATAAGACTCAAACAACATTCCTTTTTTTTACTACAAATAATGTTTTTATTTATAGTGAGGAGGATTTGGGGGAAGTCCCTTATTGGCGCTGTGATGAAGTCATTCAAATGATGTCGTTAAAACGGCATCTGTGTATAATCTATGTTCTTTTTTATTCAATAATTCATTTCTAAATTCTGTCTATTTTGATATTGTTATTAAGTATAATATTTAGTTTTTCATCCTTGGTTTGGCGTCCGTAGGGAACTAATGTACATACTGCGCATGCGTTTAGCCCGGTTACGGGCTGAGGTGAAGAGGTGTGTCCGACTACAGGGACTTTCAGAGTGCAGCCAGGTCACCATGACGACGGGAAGGGAGGGAAAGCGACTGAGTACCGGTACCTGAGTGCTGGGGGAGGCCCCCACGCACTCAGGTACTGCAGGGATGTTGATCGTTGTTTATGGATGCGTCAACCTAACTAGAATAACAAAGCCTCCATGACCAACTTTGAGTTTTATATATTTGTTTGAATGGTTTTGACTTGGCGCAACAAGTGTTTAGCCCAATGAAACAACCTGTGTAAGCTACATATCAACCAGGACGCATATAAGGAAACAAAGGTAACTAAGGACTCGGAAAATCCCTCGGCATACCGTGATGCGCTATAAACACCGCGACTCACTGCTGTAAACACCGATGGGCGCGCACATCAAAGCTATAAAAACCGCAGGTCGGGAAACTCACCGCTATAAACACCGCAGGGAGCGCACGGTGCGCACCTCATAGCCACACTTGGACTTCGGACCTCGATCCTCAAAATCTCAACATAAAGTGAATTCAAGAGAATTAAACTACGATGGATTCGAGGAAAACAAGCAACGCCTCTGCGTCTATAGGTAAGGTTATAGCGCACTTTTTCTTATCTGACCTCTGATGTGGCGGAGTTCCGCCTCTGGATCGTATCCGTCAACAAAAGGAGGATCGGGAATGAAAGTGACAGAGTTGACCAAGATTTTCAGTTATCATTATTTTATCTTCAGGACAACAGTGAGTGTGAAGCAACACGGACATATAGACAGACATCCGTAGGCTACGGCACCACAACCAACAGGGACTAATTAATAAAACGATAATTTATAACACGATATAAGTGACCAATGTGTCTGATAGACGTGGAGAATGTTCAAACGAGGAAATTATATTATTTTATAATCTATCATATCAGATAAAGAGTGATAGATATGATTACCTATGTGTGGCTGTGATCACACCTGGCATGAAAACGCATTTATGCAAATGAACTCGAAGTCGAAGGCAATGTACGACAAGAAGAGGAAGAAACCTGACGTGTAAGAGAATAACAGCTCGGCTCAGCAAGATGCCAAATAACAGCACTATTCTTATAGGCCTATAAAATAATACAATATCATGAGGTCTAATAAGCCTACTTAACAGTCCTGGATATAGAACAGTAAATTCATATCAGCACTTATGCGCATTTTCAATTTTGCATAAAAATATAATGCATCCCTATGAGTCTGATTGTATGAAAAGAACGATTCATCGCTTCTGAAGTTCCTGCCGAAAGGACTTCTGGGACGGCATTACGTCCTTTCCATTCGTAAGGGAAAAGGCAGGCTGCATTCCAAATCGCATACTTTTTAGTTTTACTTCCTACTGCAGCTACCCTTACAAAGTACGTATGCACACAGTATAAATACAACTGGAACACACTACAGGTGATTTCACTGATCAGCACACCTGTAGGGCCACCCACGTATCTTCTGCTGCGCGAGGATTGTGGGGCAGAATGACCTGTTGGTTTGCTAACTGCGAAGAGCGACCAACGGAAGATGATTAGGGACATACAGAAGAAAAAATTGTTTGTTCTGAAAAGAAATTCTGACTTTATTCTCAGAATCAAGTCAGAATTCTGTTTTCTTTTCTTCTTATGTGTGGCCCTAATCCTCTTCCGTTAGCGACCTGATGTAGTACAACATTCTGGTATTTTTGGCATTCTGCATTTTCGGCCTCCACAAGGTAGGCCTACTACTTGCTCTCAAAGATCCTCGAAGATCCGCATCCCCACTCCGAGACGGTACCCGCGGCGCCCCATGTGCCGGTCGACGTTGATTTAATCACCACCCCCATCACATCCTTAGGCCTATGTTACTTTTCCAGAATATCTTCAATGGAGATGGCTCGACCTTGGATTTGGCTGTTGATTCATTTGCATTTGTGGATGGAAGCCATCTACTGCCAACTTGTCCCCCCACATGTGAATCTGGGCATGGAAGTATGAAAGCACGATGGGGAGCTCTCCGGTGGTTCACCGGGTAGAGGGCATACTATTAAGGCCTAGTCCTAACCGCAGCGACCGGGGTTGCTGACCAGAGTCCTCTCTCTCCCATTCCATCCAGTCGTACTCACTCCTCAATAACAAGGATAAAACATTCAAAATTAAATCTTAAAAAAACAACAATGGAAGCATGTCTCGCGAGTCCAGAGGTTGAAGGTGGGGTCTGCAGAATTGTGAGCACAGCTTCACATGTGACACTTTTCCTTTCCGTTCACAGAACAAGGCCATGATGACGACTCTTCCACCTTCTTGAGCCCCACAAGAGCTGAAGAGACCCAGATCGACGGCCCTTTCCCCGCTCTGAATCATATGGGCCGAGAATTACTGGTCGAGTATCTGCAAGTGGAACATGACGCCTCTGCCAGCGTTGAAGACCTCATCAAGCGGTCAGCGGTGAAGCACTTCCCCTCGCCGCCACCAGGGGGCGACGGTGTGTTAACCCCGGAGCTGCTGGAGGAACACCTGAACGATGTGAGGCGGGCCGTGCACGACGAGCTGCATCGGCTGAACCCTCTGCGCAAGAACTACAAGGACCTGGCCGGTCTGGTGCCGTCGTACCACCGCCTCGCGATGGAACACGTGCACGCCCTCCTACCGAGGATCTCGTCGTCACAGCAGGCCTTTGTGCTCCTGGAGTGGCTCTGCAACACTTACTTTAGGTTGTCCGCAGCGCGCACACACTTTTCAGAACCATGTATTTAACCATCGCTGTGGCAACCCGTCAAACACATACGCATGACATAAAAATGACATATGTACAACCGTTTGTTAATACTGCACCTTGTGGAAGAGGATTTAACTCAACTGTGGTGGTTTAGTCTGTAGCTATACTGGACAAGCCATCTTTTCCAGTATAGCTACAGACCTAATCAAGATAAGATATGCTATTATTAATATTATTAATTATTAAGATATTATTAATCCCAGACAGGCCACCAAACCCGCAACTCTCCAATGCTCAGCTACCTTTGAGTTAATCCCTCTGTCGTAACTAACAAGCACCCCTAACTAACCCCTAACTCTCTGTAACTAACACCCCTAACGTACATACATACATACAAAAAGATAGAACCTTGTAGTTAGACCTGCAGCTCTAGGTAGTACCTTGTTAGACCTGAAGCTCTAGATAGAACCTTGTAGTTTGACCGGCAGCTTTAGATAGAACCTGTATCTTGTTGTGCCTTCACAGTCGGGGGTTCCTGCTAGACCCGGAATTCGGTGAGAACCAACAGAGGAGTCCCGTGGACGGTTTATGCATGCACTTGTACTCCGAGACGGTCGAATGCGTCAACCAAACCCTCCGGACCACACTGGAGGTAGGAAGACATGCTGCAGGAACTAGAACACCCACACAGGGTTAGCCTCTTCACCGGTTCCTGAAACCTTGAGGCTCCTGGAGCATGTTGGTACTGACCATCGACTGCACCTTGTGGAAGAGGATTTACTCAACTGTGGTGGTTTAGTCTGTAGCTATACTGGACAAGATGGCTTGTCAAGTATAGCTACAGACCTAATCAAGATAAGATATGCTATTATTAATATTATTAATTATTAAGATATTATTAATCCCAGACAGGCCACCAAACCCGCAACTCTCCAATGCTCAGCTACCTTTGAGTTAATCCCTCTGTCGTAACTAACAAGCAAACAGAGGACAGGCTGGCCTAGATTAATCTTGTCTTGTTTGACTGCAGGAGGATGTCCAGAGTTCTCTGGATGAGATCTTTCAGCGCCAGGAATCTAAAGAGTATTGGAGGTCCTGGACACTCCACACAGATGTCATCGAGGTACTGCGGACACAGGACGGTCCTGCACACTGGAATAACGTTAATATGTACACACGTGTGTAGAAACATATAAGCAGAATATATTGAGGATAAATAATATGCTTTTTTATCTGAAGTGCATCGATGGACAGATTGTCAGAGCGAAGTCCATCAGTGAGAACGTGCAGGAGTTCACCCGGCAGGTCTGCTTCCTCAAACTCCAGGAGTTTCTAAAGAGGTATGTCGTCCTTTTCTTCCTGACTATTGGTGTTTCCATGGTACCGTTGTTATTAAGTTGTTTGCAGTCGGGTTCTTCGGCTGTCAAGAGGCCTAAATTTGTCCTCCTTCTGGCTGCAGTTTCAACACGGCCAAACAGAAACTTCTGAAAACATACGAGAAAGATCCCAAGCTGAAAGAGAAGACCTGCCTCCAGACACTCAACACGCTCCATGGCATTGTGTGAGTAAAGGGCCATGCCCCATGCTAGTATGTGCGAGCATCAGATCCATGTCGGCAAGCCTGATGTCAGCCTGTCTGATCCATGTTTACATGTACTTATTTTACATGTCTGATCCATGTCAGCATGTCTGATGTTAACGTGTCTGAAGCATGCTAGTATGTCTTCTGCTGTATTGTACACATGTATTGTGTCATGGTAGGAAAGTGTCACGGTATATCAATAAAGGTTCTTGTTCTGCAGGAGCTACATCCAACCCTCCACTGATGGAGGGACCAAGGACCTCCAAGCGGAGGAGACCCTGTCCTCACTGAGGGCATTGAGGACCGCCGCCAGGACCTCCATGGGAGAGGCTCTCGTGAAGATCATCAAGGTGCAGAGAAGAACCGCTACTGTTGTTGTGTGTTGTTAGCCAGCAGTTTACGTGCTCAGCTAATACCGTGCTGACCAGGACCTTCTAGAATAACCTGTGGTTGTGGATTCCCTCAGGAGCGCCTTAAAAGCCATTTCAAAGACAGAGAGGAGGATTTTCTGCTGACGGAGATGAGGGAGATGTTCAGTGCTGAAGACTGTTGTCCAGACGTCCAGAAGGTAGAGGGAGACTTTCACTGGATCTTCTCCCTCGTGTGGTTGGACCTCAGCTGTTGATCAATCCGTGTCCTCATAACATCAGGTGTTGGATTAGCTGTTTTATGACAATCTATTTGTTTTAATTCTCTCTCTCTCTCTCTCTCCCCCCCCTCTCTCTCTCTCTCTCTCTCTCTCTCTCTCTCTCTCTCTCTCCCCCCCCCCCCCCCCCCCCTCTCTCTCTCTCTCTAAGGAGGCTCTTGACCTGGCCTATGAGCGGGTGAGCACCTTGTACCTGTACCGGCTGGTTGTCACCAAGAAGAAGGAGCTGGAGAAGCGATGGGGTCGTGACGTGGGTCAGAAAGTGACTCAGGACGCACGACATCTTCATAAGACCTTCTCAGACCTGGTGAGGGCCCCACACACTTCAGTCAGCCCTGCTCCGACCGTCGTGTAACGCAGGGCTTTGTGTCCGACGTCTGGAGCATGGAAATCTCCTCTCAGTGTGTGGACAAAGACGAATGAGCGTGGGAGTGTGTCTGGATGATCCTGTTACAGTGTTACAAGGTCCATGCTACCCACCAACTTTAACATTAACTTTGGTACACTTTGGGCAAATAGGTACTAAGTTCAGTACGCGTTCATGTGATTTGACAATTGAGTACAGAACAGTACTGCAGTACTTCTTAATCCGTCCTTACCATCCGTTTGCGTGTGTGTGTGTGTGTGTGTGTGTGTGTGTGTGTGTGTGTGTGTGTGTGTGTGTGTGTGTGTGTGTGTGTGTGTGTGTGTGTGTGTGTGTGTGTGTGTGTGTGTGTGTGTGTGTGTGTGTGTGCGACAGCACCCTGGTGTCTGCCAACAGAACCATGTGCTCCTGAAGGTGGAGGAGCTGATCCAGAGCCAGGATGTGAACTCAGTGAAGATCACCCTCTCTGGGATGATGCAGCTCTGCCAGTCGGAGTGAGTCCTCTACAGTATCTCCATCTCCATCTCTCTCTCTCTCTGTCTCTTCATCTCCCTCTTCATCTCTCAGAGCATCTCTTCAACTCTCTGCCTGTCAGCATGTCTGATCCATGTTAGCATATCTGATCTATCTGTCTCCATCTCTCTGCTTCTCTTTGTCTCTTTATCTCTCTATATCTCTTCATCTCTCTGTACCTCTTCATCGCTCTGTATCTCTACATCTCTCTGGTTCTCTTCACCACTCTGTATCTATACATCTCTGCATCTCTTCATCTCTCTTCTTGTCTTCGTCTGTTTCCTTTTTCTCTGTAGCTTTTCACTTCATGTCTCTATTTCTCCATATATATCTCCATATATCTTTGTCACAGTATCTCTCTTCATCCATCTGTACCCCCCTCTAACCTCTCTCTTCATATCTCCTCATCTATGTCTCAGTCTCTCTTCCTCCATCTTTTAATCTATAATTTTCAATTGTATTTCCATCTATTATCCCTTTGCATTTTTGTTCCATCTTAATCTCTTTTTCTTTCTGTGTCTGTGTAGCTCTATTCACCTTTGTCTCTCTCACTCCTCATTTCTTTCTATCTCTTCTCATCTCTCTCTCTCTCTCTCTCCCTCGCTCTCTCCTTCTTTCTCCGGATTCAAGATTCAAGCTTCAGGCTTTATTGGCATTGAAAATGTTACTTTACATTAATAGAGTTCAGAAAGTAAAACAAGATACAATGTAGGAAATGCAGTATTAAAAATGCAAATGTCCTTTTTTTTATTAAAAGGTCTAAAAAACAAAGTACGACAATTTAATTCTCAACACTCTCTCTCTCTGTCTCTCTCTCTCTCTCTCTCTCTCTCTCTCTCTCTCTCTCTCTCTCTCTCTCTCTGTCTCTCTGTCTCTCTGTCTCTCTGTCTCTCTGTCGCCCTGTCTCACTGCTGCAGGAAATCTAAGAAATTGTTGCCTCCTCTGTTGAAGTGGAACGGCCTTTCTGGAGCTCAGGTACAGGAGGTCCTGGAAGCAGTTCAGGTGCCGAACACCAGAGAGACCAGAACATTGTTCTCATGTATCCCCATCTAGCGACCAGCGACACTAGTCTGACGATGGTACCAGATTAGAAGACTCTGCTGGCTGAAGACAATATGAATGCATTAAATAGGTTAACGTGTACGTTAACCTAGGAAACTGTATATTTATCAATTACATTTACATTTGGGGAATTTAGCAGACGCTTTTAACCAAAGCGACTTACAATAAGTATGTTTTGTCAGAAGAAGGTCAAACAATATATCGCTGTCGCTGTACAGTACAGTACAGGTACAGTACTCTGTCAGGACAGTAAGGTAGTTACAGTACAGTACAGGTACAGTATGGCCAACAAAAACTCCCATGATGCATTCGGATATATTCTGCTCTATTGTTTTATTCATGGTTTAATTTATTTGATGATTGTAAAAAGTTAATGTCAATGAATCAATAAAGTTTGCGAAGCATCAATACAGCAATGTGTGTTTATATTCTCTCAGACCAACGGAACTGCCCTGGTCAAGTGACATGAAGACTCATGCCTAAGACCTGATCGACCCTCACACAAAGCACTCTTACACAAATTTGCTTCTGGTCCCGGAAGTAAATTTCCCGTTCATTTTCTCCATTGACGTTTCTTCAAATCGAGTTTCAAGCCTGGAACCAAGCCAATCATTTGTCATGGTAGTAGTATCTATCAAACATTTGTTTAGGAGCAAAACTATTTTTGGAAAATGAAATAAAAAACAAAGGTACAATACTGTGTACTTTTGTATTTTGAACGAGTGAGGAACAACTCATCCCATGAACCACGACAAATATTTTTTCGCAATGGTCACACCCCAATAGATTAGAACGTTTCTTACATCTTAGAACCTTTGTCATTATCATATTTTTTATATTGTTAATACAAGTTGTGTCATATAGTTTGTGTGTTCAAAGACGTGTTACACTTTAGTAGTGTAGTGCTTTTAAGCGACATTGCGAATAAAATAGTTTTTTCTAAAAATGCAAGTTCCCGTCTTTAACTTATGGCTTCTACAGCAGCATATACCATTGTTTCACCATACGGCTCATTGTAATCACACCTTGCATAGTTACGACATAATGGCTTTTAATCTAAACCTCTGTGGACAAAATTAATGGGATTTTTACTTCCAGAACTACACTGTTGCGCTCTTTGTTTTAGGCAAGGCAAGGCAAGGAAAGGCAAGGCAAGGCAACGTTAGGCCACTTTATTTATATAGCACTTTTCATACACGAGGCCGACTCAAATTTCTTGACATAGAAACATCGTCATACAATAAAATAAAGTAAAAGAGAAATGTACTAAAATATATAGAAAATAAAGGCAAAGTTAAAAAAAAAGCATTTTAGACAGTGCATTGTATTAAAAATCAGATCAAGTCTCTCTGGTACCCAAGTCGGGACTCCAACCCGACCTTAAGGAACTTGGTCCTTTCTCTGGAACTCCAACACGGCGTAAAGAAACTTGTTCCTAATTTTACTGCAAATAATGTTTTTATTTTTAGTAAGGAGGATTTAGGGGAAGTCCCTTATTGGTGCTATGATGAGGCCATTCAAAAAATGTCTTTAAAACGGCATGTGTGTATTAGCTATTTTCTTAGTAATCAATAATTAATTTCTAAATTCTTTCTATTTTGTAACTGATACTATCATTTTTTTATTAAAAAAATAATATACATATAATATTTAGTTTTTCATGCTTGGTTTCGCGCCCCTAGCGACGTAATTTACATACTGCGCATGCGTGTACCACGGTTACGGGCTCAGGTGTAGTAGAGGTGTTGTGTCCTGTAATGTGGACCACGGGGACTTTCGGAGTGCAGCCAGGTCACCATGACGACGGGACTGGAGGGAAAGCACCTGAGAACCTGAGCGCTGGGGGAAGCCCCCACTCAGGCACTGCGGTCACGGGAAGTGGACCTTTGTAGATAGATGCGACAAGCTTATAAGAATTATACAGATGTTTCATTGAATCCATAATCACCTTTAACATCACTTCCTGGTTTGGACCAATATCCAACATCAATATACCCACTAAACAGAATAATCAAACTGAGCAGCAAAAGAATCGTGTGTGTGTGTGTGTGTGTGTGTGTGTGTGTGTGTGTGTGTGTGTGTGTGTGTGTGTGTGTGTGTGTGTGTGTGTGTGTGTGTGTGTGTGTGTGTGTGTGTGTGTGTGTGTGTGTGCGTGTGCGTGTGTACGCGTTTGCTTATTGTATGCAGGCTACTGTTTGGGTATGGACAGACACACCCGGCTGCTCCTCCACATGTGAAGTTCCTAACGGATGAATAAAGTTCTTTGAATTTAAATTTGAATAACAATGCCATGACCGACTTTGATTGAGTTTGACTAGGCGCCCTAAGTGTTGACCGAGAAACAACCTGGTCTAAGTTTACCAATCAGGACGCAGCACGCTACATAAATCCCCCGGCATACCGTGATGCGCTTGCGCTATAAACACCGCACGGCCCGCACCTCACCCCTATAAACACCTCAGGGAGCGCACATCACAGCCACACTTCGGACCTCAACAAAGAGAATTCAAGAGAATTCAACTACGATGGATTCGAGGAAAACAAGCAACGCCTCTGCGTCTATAGGTAAGGTTATTGCTTATATGATATGATATTATATGATTTGTATTAGCAAACATTTTCTTATCTGTCGTCTGATGTATCCGAGTTCCGCCTCTGGATCGTATCCGTCAGTAAAAGCAGGCTCAGGAATGAAAGTGAAACAGACTTTATCAGATAAGAATCCATACCTTTTTTCCAGGGCAAGATTATCAGTTATAATGATCTTATCTTCAGGACTAATTAAAGCATTGAAACGCGTCTCCACTATGGAAATCTGGAGGGACACGTCTCTGCTCTACATGACACGTCTCTGCTCTACATGACACGTCTCTGCTCTACAAATAAACTCGAAGGCTACAAGATGAGAAGAGGAAGAAACCTGACATGTACGAGAATAACAGCTCAGCTCAGCAAGATGCCCAATAACAGCACCAGTTTTATAGGCCTAAACTAATCTGAGATCTAACACTTTGCAGGCCTGTAGGCCTATATAGAACAGTAAATTCATATCAGCAATTATGCGCATTTTCCATTGGTGCATAAAAAAAGGGTGCATCCCTATGAGTCTGATTGTCTGAAAAGAATGGTCTGTCATGTCAATTGTTTGTTTCCGTGAACGGCCGAACGATTCATCGCTTTTGATGTTTCTGCCGAAAGGACTTCTGGGACGGCCTTACGTCCTTTCCATTCGTAAGGGAAGATGCAGGCTGCGTTCCAAATCGCATAACTTTTAGTTTTACTTGTAGTACGAACTGCAGCTACCCTGACAAAGTACTACTGTCGCACACAGTATAAATACAAGTGGAACACACTACAGGTGATTTCACTGATAAGCACACCTGTAGGGCCACCCACGCCTTTTCTTTGCAGAGGATTGTGGGTCAGAAAAACCTGTTGGTTCACTAACTGCGAAGAGCGACCTACGGAAGAGGATTAGGGATTTACAGAAGAAAAAAAAAGTCAGAACTCTGAGATTAAAGTCAGAATTCTGACTTTATTCTCACAATTCTGACCTTTAACTCTGAATTCTGAGATTAAATCAGAATTCCGACTTTAATCTCAGAACTATGGAACTCTGAGTATACAGTCAGAATTCACATTTTAATGTCAGAATTCTGAGATTAATGTCAGAGTTCTTACATGTGGCCCTAATCCTCTTCCGACCTGATGTAGTACAACTTCATGTGCCGTGTTCCGATATCCATACTTCCACGAGTACACTTAAACAAAGTACACTATCCGCACTCACTAAGTGCGCTAATTTTCAGATGTCAGTGCTATTCCAAATCGAATACTCCGTGGTGCACTAACCGGAAATTATGATCAGGACTGCCGCCGCGGCTCCTCCCCCGCAATACACATCCCGCTTTGAACTGTGAACTCTTTACGCCTAGCAGCTATAAAAAGCTAATAAAACTATAAAATGACTATTAATGCAGGCTATGTGGAAAATGCGCCAAATGACTTTGGCTCAGCCTGGCTCCGCCCTCTTCCGCTACGTAGCTAAGATGGCTGCCGTTGAGTACGAAAAGAGTACATCGCACACTACGCAATTTGACCGTTTTGAGTACACCATCCGGGTCCTTTCAGTACACTTATTTTCGCCCGATCTGAATCGGAACGCCCTACGTACTCAAACTTAGGCTGGTAAGTACGGATAGGATGGATATTGGAACACTTTTCCGCTCCGTTCACAGATAGCGCCCATGATGACGACACTTCCATCTCCCGGAGCGACACAAGCGTTGAAGAGGAGACCCAGGTTGACGGCCCATCCGGCGCTCTGGACGATCAGGACCTGGAACCACTTCCCGCGGTTCTGGGTGTGGATACTGACGCGACTGCCAGCGCCGAAGAGCCGATCAAGCGGTCAGCGGGGAAGCACTTCCCCTCGCCGTCACCAGGGGGCGACGGTGCGTAAACCTTGGATAGTTACTCTGTCTATTTTAAATTCATATCAGCAATTATGCGCATTTTCAATTTGTGCATAAAAAAAGAGTGCATCCCTATGAGTCTGATTGTACGAAAAAAATGGTCGGTCATGTCAATCGTTTAGATTGACATGACGATTCATCGCTTTTGATGTTCCTGCCGAAAGGACGCTGATTTAATCAACATCTCCATCACATCCTTGGGCCTACGTTACTCTTGCAGAATATCTTCAATGGAGATGGCTCGACCTTGGATTTGCGGGTCGATTTGTGTACACTTGTGGATGGAAGCACTAAACTGCCCCCTTGTCCCTCCAGATTTGAACAGGACAAGGAAGTATAAAAGCACGATGCATCATGTCTCGGAAGTCCAGAGATGGAAGGGTGGGGTCTGCAGAAGTGTATACAGCACCACATGTGCTACTCTTCCTCTCCGTTCACAGATAGCGCCCATGATGACGACGTTTCTATCTCCCGGAGCGACACAAGCGTTGAAGAGGAGACCCAGGTTGACGGCCCATCCTGCGCTCTGGACCTGGAACCACTGGCCGCGGTTCAGCTACCCTTACAAAGTACGTACTGTCCTACACAGTATAAATACAAGTGGAACACACTACAGGTGATGTCACTGATCAGCACACCTGTTGGGCCACCCAGGTATCTTCTGCTGCGCAGAGGATTGTGGGGCAGTAAAACCTGTTGGTTAAAGATTAAAGTCAGAATTCTGACTTTAATCTCAGAATTCTGATTTTAAACTCCAAATTCTGAGATTAATGCTAGAGTTCTGAGATTAAAGTCATAATTCTGAGTTTAAAATCAGAATTCTGAGATTAAAGTGAGAATTCTGACTTTAAAATCAGAACTATGGAATTCTGAGATTAAAGTCAGAATTCGGAGATTAAAGTCAGAATTCTGTCTTTATTCTCACAATTCTGACTTTAATCTCTAAAATCAGAATTCAGAGATGAAAGTCAGAATTCTGAGATTAAATTCAGATTTTTTTTTATTTGTTGCCCTTATTCTCTTCCGTAGCGACCTGATGAGGTTGGGTCCGCAGAAGTGTGAACACAGCACCACATGTGCTACTCTTCCTCTCCGTTCACAGATAGCGCCCATGATGACGACACTTCAAGCGGACGGAGCATTGAAGAGGAGACCCAGGTTGACGGCCCATCCCGCGCTCTGGAACATCTGGACCTAGAAACACTGGGCGAGTGTCTGAAAGTGGAACAGGACTCCTCTGCCAGCGCCGAAGACCTCATCAAGCGGTCAGCGGTGAAGCACTTCCCCTCGCCGCCCCCAGGGGGCGACGGTGTGTTAACCCCGGAGCTGCTGAGGGAACACCTGAACGTTGTGAGGTGGGCCGTGCACGACGAGCTGCAGCGGCTGAACCCTCTGCGCGAGAAGTACAAGAACCTGGCCGGTCTGGTGCCGTCGTACCACCGCCTCGCGATGGACCGCGTGCACACCCTACTCAAGAGGATCTCGTCTCCACAACAGGCCTTTGTGCTCCTGGAGTGGCTCTGCAACACTTACTTAAGGTTGTCCGCAGCGCACACACTTTTCAGAACCATGTATTTAACCATCAGTGTGGCTACCCGTCAAACACATACACATGACATACAATGACATTATGAACACCCGTTGGTTAATATATTCATACATACATACATACATGTCATCCATACACCACAGTTAGCAGATGTTTAACTCGAGTCAGGGAAGCCTTGTAGTTAGACCTGCAGCTCTAGATAGTACCATGTTGTTAGAACAGCAGCTTTAGATAGAACCTGTATCTTGTTTCTTGCCTGTATCTTGTTTATTTCTTGTATCTTTCCTTCACAGTCTGGGGTTCATGGGAAACCCAGACTTCAGTGAGAACAAACAGAGGAGTTCCGTGGACATGCACTTGTACTCTGCGACGGTCGAATGCGTCAACCAAGCCCTCCGGACCACACTGGAGGTAGGAAGACATGCTGCAGGAACTAGAACATCCACACAGGGTTAGCCTCTTCACCGGTTCCTGAAACCTTGAGGCTCCTGGAGCATGTTGGTACTGACCATCGACCGCACCTTGTGGAAGGGGATTTACCCCACTGTGGTGGTTTAAAGGTCCCATGGCATGCTACTTAATGAATACCTTTGAATTAACCCTCTGACGTAACTAACAAACTAACAGAGGACCGGCTGGCCTAGATTCATCTTGTCTTCTTTGACTGCAGGAGGAAGTCAAGAGTTCTCTGGATGAGATCATTAAGCGCCAGGAATTAGAGTTTTGGAGGTCCTGGGAACTCCACACAGACGTCATCAAGGTACTGCGGACACAGGACGGTTCTGCACACTGGAATAACGTTAATACTGTGTAGAAACATATGAGCAGAATATATTGAGGACACAAAATATGTTGTTTTCTTCTGAAGTGCATCGATGGACCGATTGTCAGAGCGGAGTCCATCAGTGAGAACGTGCAGGAGTTCACCCGGCAGGTCTGCAACCCCAAACTCCTGGAGTTCCTAGAGACGTATGACGCCCTTTTCTCCCTGACTTTTGGTGTTTCCATGGTACCGTTGTTATTAAGTTGTTTGCAGTCAGGTTCTTTGGCTGTCCAGAGGCCTAAATGAATCCTCCTTCTGGCTATAGGTTGAACGAGGCCAAACAGAGACTTCTGAAAAGATACGAGAAAGATCCCAAGCTGAAAGTGGAGACCTGCCTTAAGACACTCAACACGCTCAACGGCCTTGTGTGAGTAAAGGGCCATGCTACATGCAAGCATGTGCGAGCATCAGATCCATGTCGGAATGCCTGATGTCAGCCTGTCTGATCCATGTTTGCATATACTTAGTTCACATGTCTGATCCATGTCAGCATGTCTGATGTTAACGTGTCTGAAGCATGCTAGTATGTCTTCTGCTGTATTGTACACATGTATTGTATCATGGTAGGAAAGTGTCACGGTATATCAATAAAGGTTCTTGTTTTGCAGGAACTACATCCAACCCTCCACTGATGGAGGGACCAGGGACCTCCAAGCGGAGGAGACCCCGTCCTCACCAAGGACATTGGAGACCGCCGCCAGGACCTCCATGGGAGAGGCTCTCGTGAAGATCATCAAGGTGCAGAGAAGAACCGCTACTGTTGTTGTGTTGCCAGCCAGCAACTTACGTTCTCAACTAATACCGTGCTGACCAGGACCTTCTAGAATACATGAGTGATGCTCCAGTAATACATCCATGGTTGTTATAACAAGTCTGGTGGTGAGAAGAAAAAATACAGTTCATAAAACCTGTGGTTGTGGATTCCCTCAGGAACGCCTGAATGGACATTTCAAGAGCAGAGAGGAGGATTTTCTGCTGAACGAGATGCAGAAGATGTTCAGTGCTGTAGGCTGTTGTCCAGACGTCCAGAAGGTAGAGGGAGACTTTCTACAACCTTCTGTTAGTTGCTGGGTAAGCTGTTTTATGAATGACAATCTATTTGCTCTCTCTCTATCTCTCTGTCTCTCTCTCTCTCTCTCTCTCTCGCTCTCTCGCTCTCTCTCTCTCTCTCTCTCTCTCTCTCGCTCTCTCGCTCTCTCTCTCTCGCTCTCTCTCTCGCTCTCTCAGAAGGCTCTTGACCTGGCCTATGAGCGGGTGAGCACCTTGTACCTGCACCAGCTGGTTGTCACTAAGAAGAAGGAGCTAGAGAAGCGATGGGGTCGTGACGTGGGTCAGAAAGTGACTCAGGACGCACAACATCTTCATAAGACCTTCTCAGACCTGGTGAGGGCCCGGGTACAGCACAGTACTTCACACTCAATGGTTCTTACTGCTTTATCTACCTCATTACTTACAGTGTGTGTGTGTGTGTGTGTGTGTGTGTGTGTGTGTGTGTGTGTGTGTGTGTGTGTGTGTGTGTGTGTGTGTGTGTGTGTGTGTGTGTGTGTGTGTGTGTGTGTGTGTGTGTGTGATAGCACCCTGGTGTCAGACAACAGAACCATGTGCTCCTGAAGGTGGAGGAGCTGATCCAGAGCCAGGACGTGGACTCAGTGAAGATCACCCTCTCTGAGATGCTGCAGCTCTGCCAGCCAGAGTGAGTCTACAGGGTCTCCGTCTCCATCTCCCTCTCCATCTATGTGTCTCTTGATCTCTCTCTCTTAATCTCTCTCTCCATCGCTCTCTCCCTATTCTTCTCTCTGTGTCTTTTCATCTCTCAGAACATCTCCGTCTCTCTCCATTGCTCTCTCTTCATCGCTCCCTCCCTCTTCTTCTCTCTGTGTCTTTCCATCTCTTCATCTCTCAGAACACATCCATCTCTCTTCATCTTTCACTCTTCATCCCTCTCTTCATCTTTCTTTTCATCTCTTCATCTCTACATCTCCTTTATCCTTCTCCTTCTCTCTCTTTATCTTTGACTTAAATAGAATAAAATTTGACAAATGTTTGTGTGTATACACAGCACACTGTTGAAGGTAGGATTATAATATTCTGTCTCTTTCTCTCTCTGTCTCACTGCTGCAGGAAAGAAAAAAAAAAAACTGTGTTCTGCTCTGTTGGTGTGGAAAGGAGGTCTCTCCGACCATGAGGTCAAAGAGGTCCTGGCTTGTGTGGAGTAGAAAACGTTTTGAGCTGTGCTGGCTGGAGACAACATGAATTTATGAAATAGATGACCCAAGTTCTACTTTAAGACGGACCACCTGGTGGGGACTCTCGTGATTTTCCTGCTGGTGATGCTGAGGGGTTTGTCCTTGGATCTCTATGCAAAATTGTAAATGATTGTTTTATTCAGATGAAATATCAGCTTAAAGCAATGAATCAATAAAGAACGCGATGCATGCAGCATGATGGTGAGTTTATATTCTCTCAGACCAAAGAAACTGCCCCTGGTCACGTGACATCAAGACTCATTTCAGACTCATGCTTCATACGTCATCTTCAATGATGTGGTTTATCTTCAGAGGGACAGCGCACATTTTAAAGTATTGCCCCAGAGTTATCGAGCAGCTAATTCAGATCTGATTTTTATTTACTATGCAATTGTCTAATCCCATTCCATCATGGGAGCTTGATGTCTGCTCCTGAAGGCTCTGATGCTTTCATACAAAGTGTGTTAGTAACTTACTAACCCTCAGACAACAGGTGGCCCCAGTGGGAATCGAACCCCTAAGCCTGCACGGTGTCCTCATCAGTAAGTAGTTCAGCGCAGTGTTTCTAGAACTGTTTTTACCAGTTTACCCCCTCTAAGATATTTCTTCGGCTGAGTACCCCCTTCCCTGGTACAATTTTGCGATAAAATAATGTATGTGTGTGTTTTATCTGGCACTGTAAACAGTATAAGGGTGCAAATTCTAACAATTGAGTGATAAACATGGGCCTGTGCTTAATGCAAGTGTTGGCTAATTGCTCCCGGGTAATGAAGCAGAACACCAGGGGAGGGTCAGAGCATGGAGAGGGGAATCCCAATCAAGTAATTTCTTCCTACATTTCAGACAACTTTCCATTTTCTTGATTTTCGATTGCCTAACTTTCAGAATTAAAACTTAAAATTGTATTTCATTTTATTTACTGTAAATTTTCTAAATACTCCCTGCAGTACACCAAAGTACCCCTAAGGGTACGAGAACCACCTGTTTAGTGAATATGATGGTCTGTGACTGGGGGTGTAAGGTGGACAGGCTTTGTGGGGCCCAAGGCAGCGCGGGGCCCATGGAAATTTTAGATATTTTTTATTTTATTTTACTACCACCTCCTAGTGGTAGGAGCCCCACACTGCGCCCAGTGGCAACTTGCTGCTGTATTTAGGTCACGTGAATGAGAAATCGCGAAATGACTGGCTTTCCATCCCACTGCCAGCCCTGCCAGTACTCTTCCCGATCACCTGCCTGCACCTCCCACCTAATCAGTGCAACCACCTTCGCCTGTGTTCCCTCACCTTATTTAAACCCACTCCTTCCACTCAGTCTCTGCCAGATTGTCTTCAACACCATGAAAAGCTCTCTAGCACTATTTCCCGGATTGCCTCCTTGGCTTCGACCCTGCTTGTCCCTGCACCCGTCATCGTCGTCCCTGCCCTGGTGACCCGAACAGCCTTCTGTCCCTGACCCCTCTGCCTGCTCGCCCCTTGTCTGTCACCAGTAAGCTTGGATTCCCTTTTTGGACAATAAACTATTGAACTGTTCCAACGCAGGTCTCGGTCTGTGCTGGTCTTTGGTCCAACCTCACGTCTGCCTCCACAGATAACTTTTCACTTTTTTCCGCACTTGCTCTAGGATAGGAAATGCAACCAAATTACAGGATAAAGTATGCAGATAGGATGAAAAATGAATAGTAGCTTCTCCCAACAAGGACGCTCGATGGGCGACGTTGAACATTTGCAATCGTTATTTGGACAGGCCCACGCTGACTACCAGACTGTGACATTGCTAGTTTGAATGCCTGACCCCATCTGACCCCCACGATTGAATATAATACAATTTGAAGTGAGCCATCGCAACCCGCAATTTACTTTTTTATCTCACTGCGTTGCATGAAGGATCATGGGAAAGAATTCCCTTTGATCTGTTGGGATGTCAATGAATAATAGATAATTTTTTACATGTTCAGGCTTATTAGCCTTGTCTAAGAAACTTGCAACTGCACCCTCTGTACAGCTGGGAAGTTTGAAGGTGGTTGGATATTTGCAAACATTATTTGGATAGACTATTAGGTATGGTCCTAAGCAGGGGCGGTGCTAGACCTAGAGCTTTACTGGGGCACAGGCCCCCTACTCCCAGTATTTCAGCTAAATAATGTAACAAACAAATAAAACAGTCTCTTTATGACCTACACTTTATTTAAAGCAGTCATATGCAGGATGCTCCCTTTTAAGGAGAAGTTGTGCCTTAGGCTAACAAACTAACAAGATGGCAAAATGTAAAACCCACATGTATACTTATTTACAAGCTGTGTGGACGCAGCATAAGTTTGGCAGAACGACATGGACACACAATATATCTCCCCTAGGTCACAGATATCCTCCTCCATATTCTGATCCAGCCCCCATCATGTCCTCATCCGATTCTTGCCTGTCTCTCGCCTCCTCCTCCCCCTGCCTGGCTCTGGACTGCCCAACCTGTTCTCCTTCTCCCCTCTCTCCTCCTCCTCTTCTTCCTCCTCCTCTTCCTCCCCCTCCTTCTGCCGCACTCTGCCCCACAATTAGTGTAGCAGCCACTGGCCAGCAACATCCACATAGGCCTAAATATACTCACTGCATGCATTTCATAGGCTTTCCTACTTAACAACCAGGAAGCTGACCTATTTCAGTTTAGACAAAACTGAAATAGGCAAAATTGAGATGGACTGGCAAAACCAGTCAGAAAGTCTATTACAGTTGTTTTTTTGACAATGATAAAACTATTACATTTACCGTAGGGTCCTATAGTCATCCTGTCAATATTGCAGTTCTTTGTAGCTTAAATACTAAAGCCTTCATACTGACTTTTAGTGACTTTTAATATAGCCCACTCTGATTTTGTAGATTATAAAAGGTATATTTTCAAATGCAGCAAACTTATTTAAGTTTGCAATTAAACCATTGATCAAATCACAGCACATCATACTAGCAATTACCAGCATAAATATTAATGTCAACGTTAATGTGGTCAATTATCATACCTCCCTCGTCCACCTCAGCACTCCTCACTGCTCCTCTGTTGGCTAGCTGCTAAATTTATGCTACAGACGCTCAGTATTCAATAACTGATTCTAATTATGTGGGCAACATTCTCTAACAGCAATCAAGTTGTCATTGTTTGTGTCCAACAAGATATGAATTTGTTGTAACATTATAACAGGAGATTACTTAGTTCTTTGTACTGTTTCCAGCTCCTGTGGTTTCCACTGTTTATAACGAAACATTCAGAAGAATAACGTGAACGATTCAAGAATTACTATTCTCCAGTCTAATTTCTTAAAATCGAATTTAACATGGACGGAGCAAACCTTGTTTACCTTGTTATGTCTGACGCCTCACAATTTAACCTAGAAAGTATATTTTGACCTTCTGCCTTCTCCTGGTCGACATCCTCGACTCTTCCCAACTGCGCCGCCTCAGTGGCCAAGACAAAAGCCCACAGTGAGCGCACCTTGGATTCAGGGCATAAACCACACAGCGGGCTGAGGGCTTCAACATCCCAACCTTGGCTTCATGTGTCAGAGCAAGACCATGTGATAGAGTTTAACATTGTTGTGGAGACACAACAATAAAACACACAGATTTCCCATGATCCTTTGTGGCATTGACGCGTTTCACACAAAGTAAATTGCTCGCTGCATGTGAGTTAGGTGAGATCAGGCAGTAAAATGAGTTGTGTCACGGTCCGGTCGTCAGTAGACTTTGACCATACCTAATCTAGTCTATGGAAATAATGTTTGCAAATATCCAACCACCTTCAAACGTCCCTGTTTAATGGGTGCAGTTCAATGTTTCCAAGACAAGTATTATCAGCCTGGACATGTAAAAACTATTTAAAAAAATAAATCTATTACTAAGAATTACTAAGAATTACATATAATGCTTCTAAAATTATACTTCAGAATGAATACATGGAGAAAGAAATACCAACATGTATTTCCCCCTCATTGAATATCTTTGCACAAGAAATTGGAGAGGAAGGTACAGAGCAAGACAGAGAAAGACAAGGCCCAAGTTTCTTCTCAGCCTAGACTACCCAGCCAGACAATATCATGTGCATGTAATAAGCCCCATGGTTATTTTACTGTTCTGCCTTTAATACTTTTAAAGTGAGCTACTCACACTTCAGCTTTCTAAATTACGTTTGATAAATTGCTTATTTTAGCTGATTCGTTGGTTAGGTGAAGGTATTAGGTTAGAGGTTATTTACAGCAGCTATAGAGATGAAAGGTATAAGATGTTAACATTTCCACATCAAATTATCCAACAACAACGAGATGTTTAATATTTTGTATCTGTGAGAATATCTCCTCTGATGACAGAGAGATAGAAGGGAAACATTACTAGCAACTGCAGAGCGAAATTTGAAGGTGGTTGGATATTTGCAAACATAATTTGTATAGACTATTAGGCCTAAATATACTGACGACCGGACCGGGAAATTGCTCATTTTACACAATGTGAAGCGTTTTCAGCGAGCCATTAGCCAAAAGTCTTTGTGTGAGACAGGTCAACAAGTTGCGAGAATACGTGATCTCTGTGAGAAAGGGAAAACGGACACACAAGTGTCTCCATTCTATTTCTTGTTGTTCCTTGGATTTGAGCTACCGACTCTACTGGTGAGTACCATCTCAAATCAGAGAGATAACTCTTTTAGAGTTTTATTGTTTCGCTTTTTTGATTGTAGATTCTTCGCTTTTGAAAGAATGTTAATATGAAGACATGTCTACCAAGTAGCTTGTTTTATTTATTATCCGAACAGGTTATTTCTCAAGTATCAACTATGGGGTCCATTCGTCTCATCTGCAGTTTGATTGGTAAGTTTTCCACACAGCACTACAGTATTAATCATTATCCAGTTCATTGAATTTAATTAATGAAAATGTACCTGCCATAACTTTTGACGGCTTGCCTCTTTTTTTTTTTACATATATATATATTAAATAAATTGACATATATATAAAAATCATTTTTGTTATGGATTGAACATTGCACACATTGACAAAACAGGCATGAGAATCATGAATGTAATGCAGTTCAATACAGAGTATTTATAATAAGAAATAAATATCCAAGAGGAAGAAGAAACAAGAACAAGAAGAAAACATTGATCAGGGTTTTTAGAAGTGTACAGTATTAGGTCTCAGTCTTGGCCCTTTATGTACAACAGTGGAGGGTCCCAGATCAGACAGGCTTACCACTATGACCACGCCTGGTCTCGTCTGATCTCGGAAGCTAAGCATGGTTGGGCCTCGTTAGTACTTGGATGGGAGACCGCCTGGGAATACCAGGTGCTGTAAGTGGTGTCGGGTGGTGGAACTCTGGCCTTAACATCAATCCCAGTGCAGTGACGGGGACACTGTGCTGTGGAAGGCGTCGCCCTTCGGAGGAGACGTAAAAATGAGGTCCTGACTCACTGAGGTCCTATAAAGATCCTAGGGCACTTATCGCAAAGAGTAGGGGCTTCCCCGGTTTCCTTGCTAAAACTGCCCAACCAGGCTCATTCAATCTTGCCCCATAATCATCCTCCTGTATAATTGGCTGACTCATTAATTCCCTCACACTCCACCTCAAGCTGGTGTGTGGTGAGCGTTCTGGCGCAGATTGGCTGCCGTTCATCACCCAAGTGGGTGCTACACACTGGTGGTGGTGAGTGAGGTACCCCCGTTCACTGTAAAGCGTCTTTGAGCGTCTAGAAAAGTGCTATATTAATTCAATCTATTATTATTAGATCTAATCAAAGTATTTACATTTTTCATTGTTGTGATATCTGATCTTTTCAAGGCTTAGTACTTTCCCCATTTCCCTTTGCCACGATTCATGACTTGTTGCAGAGTCAGTTATCCACATAGTTGCGGGATATATGCTTGTAAATATTAGCTGATAATAGCTGAGATATTACTTATTTTCAGTAAATAGTATTTTCTCTTCACCAGGTGTTTTGGTCCTCTTGTGGAAGTCACCTGGATTTTCAGGTATTTCTATGTGCCCAATTTAGGGGCCGATTACAAGTTATCCAATCAGGCAAGTATTTCAATATGTTTTTTCTACTTGACAAACTGATCTGTGGTTTCATTCTCCATTAGCTGCATCCCGCATTAACGTAGCGTTGAGTGGCACAGCTACTCAGTCTACAACCGGTTGGGGAGGGCTGGCCGAACGCTCCATCGATGGGAACAACGACCCTCTGTGGAGGCACAACAGTTGCAGCTGTACCGCCTCACAGGCTAAAGCATGGTGGAGACTGGAGCTGCCTGGTGTGTACCGGGTGTCAGAGATTGAGGTCACCAATAGGAATGCCGTTAGGTGGAGGCTCAACAACGTGGAAATTCTCATCGGGGATTCACTGTCAAACAACGGCAATGACAATCCAAGGTGAATCACTGGTCACCGTCCCTACATTTACTCCATACTGTTAGACTCCCAGCAAATCTTTCTAGGTTTTATCTCTCATGACCTCGACCTGCTTTTAAGTGTCTTTGGATAAAAGTATAGAACAGTTTATTCCCAGAAAATAAGGAAACACAACCAGTGCACTTGGACACACACCAGTTACTGGAATTTAGCCTCTGATACCTACCTTCACCAGACTACTGTATCGTCTCTCATTTTCGCTCAGGTGTGCCATCATCAACGATGACCCAGGCTGCTTGACTCAGACTGTCAAGTGTTGGGGAATGGAAGGGAGGTTTATAAACCTCTACCGGTCCTCTGATGCAACAGAAGCTCTGCAGCTCTGTGAGGTCAAGGTGTACGGAGGTAGGAACCCCGTCCATCATTACATGATCATCAAAGGGGGATTGGTGTACCAGTACCATTGCTGGTAAAACATACTTGGTCAATGGTCAAACACTGCTGGTCCTGTGTAGCTCAACTGGTTGAGCATGGCAGTATAACTCCCAGCATTAGAGGTTTGTTTTTCTCTGGGCTACCTGTTATAACAATAAATGCACAGGTATTGTAAGACGCTTTGGTAAAATAATCTAGCAAAGGGCAATCAGCATACAGTGTTTTCAACCTGTGGTACGCTTACTACTGGTGGAACACGATGGTACTGCAGGTGGTACGCTTACTACTGGTGGAAAACGATGGTACTGCAGGTGGTACGCTTACTACTGGTGGAACACGATGGTACTGCAGGTGGTACGCTTACTACTAGTGGAACATGATGGTACTGCAGGTGGTACGCTTACTACTGGTTCAACACGATGGTACTGCAGTTGGTACGCTTACTACTGGTGGAACACGAGGGTACTGCAGCTGGTACGTGGAATTTTATTTTTGAAAGAGGCAAATGCAAGATAAAGGAAAAGAAAATACAGATCAAAGATTCAATTATAAATATTCAGGAAACAAAGTATTATGGTTTGTTTGTCTAATGTTCTCAATCAATGATTTGTGTTTGCTGAATATACACAAAGGTAGCATAAGCAGCGTTACTGACTTCTTCTTTCCGCTGTTTCCCACTGGCCATGGCCTTCCTGCAGTAATACTTGTGTATAAAGGGTTTGATGGCACTCTTTGCTCAAGCACTGCATTTGTATTTAACTTTTTTCTGCTGTTTGCATACAAGCTGGTCAGTGAATGGTCTTGACGACAATTTGGTGGTCCACCAAAAGTCAAACGTTAGGCCCCACTGATCTACGTGACATCCCAATTGCATTGGGATGTTTCAGAGTGAGTTTGTGAAGTATGTTTTTTTTCTGTATGGTCCAAGACATCCAATAGACTTTGACATCAATTGAGTTCACGTGTTCTGAGATTTCTGAGGGAAAAAGTAAAGCCAAGTGTCTGAAGGTGTTGTATATGCATTTTAAAAACATCCCACACTGTTTGACGATTTAGTGTCAGAAATTACTCTTTGGTAGATGTAAAAGTGTCTGCTAACTGTCTTAATAGTGGGCAGGGATAAGGTGTGTGCTCAAAGAGACATAAAGGGATACTTACACGGCTGAGAGTAGTAATCCCTCACAGCCACACTGTCTTTTGGTTCCCCAGAGTTAGGGCGTGCTCCACCCTCCGTCATCATTCAGGAGATGGGGAGGAACATCACTCTGGTGGGGAGGCGGCTGTGCTGGTCAGACGCCCTGCTCTACTGCAGAGACATTCACTGGGACCTGCTGAGCCTCAGAGACCCAGAAGAGCATGAGAGGATTGATGAGCTGGTGGCTCGCGCCCTCTTCCCACTAACCAGCCACCTCTGGGTGGGACTGCGCAGGTACTGCCCAGACCTTAGTGTCTATCAGGCAATCAAGTCCTTAAGATCAACTTGTTGTCCATCACTTTGTTTGATGAAATACTATGAACATCACAAAAGCTAAATATTTGGCCACATTATTCTTCCTTCAAACCAGCTCACCCTTTATCTCTGTCAATGTTGTTAGGTCCATTTTAGGAAGCTCCTGGTTTTGGATGTCCGGTGAACCGATGGACTTCAGCCAATGGGACGAAGGCTCACACCATTCCAGCCCCTGTGGGGGCGTGTCCAGTGTGGAACCTTCCACATGGAGGCAACGCTCCTGTGAAGAACATCTTAACTTCATCTGCTTCACAGGTTGGTCCAGACTATTAGCAGGTCCTTATCAAGCTATATATATCTATACATTTATACCATGGTCTTGGGAAATACTCAATTCTGATTGGCTAATCCCTGATATATGGACACCTATTAAGTAGTTCCAGTCAAATTGTCTGTTCAGCCTTCAAAGCGAGAGCTGGTAAATTGTGTACAAATTATAAATTCGTACACTTCATGTAGAAAGTACAAACCGTCACGATTCCCATTGAAGCGAATGGCGCGGTTATTTCTCTTCAAAACGAGAGCTGGTAAATTGTGAAAAATGAATTAAACTGTAATCAGACAACGCGGTTATATGTTATAGACCCTAGAGTATCTGTGGTATAAAGGCTGGGACGAATTTAGAATTATAAATATGTACAATGTATAACGTTAGCTCTCAGATTCAGATTCATTTTTATTGGCCAGGTTTGCATAACAAAAAAGGAATTTGACTTTGGTTAACCCTTTGCCCTCAAAGTACAACACTCAACACTTAACCTATTGTTAATATATAAAATAACTATAATATATAAATATACTGTTAAGTAATCAGTATAACAATGCAATATTATATACTGATTTGCAAAAAAGAATATACAACAACAACATAAGAGAGGAAGAAATGGAGTAATATCAGTACAGTCAATATACGGTCAGAGATTTAAGATTTCAATATAAATATAAATACAGTGCAAGGCAGTTCAGTGCAATGGCAATATATTAAAAACAACAATATCGGAAATGGAACAAATATAAAAAAAAAAAAATTGAAATATACATGAGGTAGATGCAGAACAGTATTGATAGCCCTTGTTCTGTGAAAGGTCGGGGGCTATTTCTGAGCGTTCACCAGACTGCCTGGGGAAAGAAGCTGACTTTGTGTCGGCTGGTTTTGGCAAACCGCGCCCTGTATCGCCTATCAGAGGGAAGGAGGTTGAGCAGTTTGTGGCCAGGATGTCTGGGATGTAGGGCGATTTCTGCTGCCCTTTTCCTGACCCTGGACTGGTACAGGTCCTCGATGGTGGGAAGGTCAGCTGCAATGACCCTCTCCGCAGCCCGTATTGTCCGTTGCGGTCTGGTCCTGCCCCGTTTGGTGGCTGACCCAAACCAGACAGTTATCGAGGTGCAGATGACAGACTGGATGATGGCTGAGTAGAAGGTGGTCAGCAGCTCTTTAGGCTGATTAAACTTCCTTAGTTGTCACAGGAAGTATAACCTCTGCTGGGCCTTTGTCAGGACAGAGAAAATGTGGGACACCATTTTAGGACCTGTGAAATGGTTGTCCCCAGGAACCTAAAGGAATCCACAGTGGACACTGTGTCGTTCGAGGTGGTGCAGTATGTATTGCAGTCCCATGTTGACAGCATCATCCACCGACCTGTTTGACCTGTAGGTAAACTGCAGGGGGTCCAGCAGGGGTCCTTTTATGTCCCTCAGGTGGCTCAACACCAGTCTTTCAAAAGATTTCATGACCACATACACAGACTCTCTGGCTCATAGCTGAGCAGACTAGAATACCTCCCGTTGCCAAGTCGTATCTAAGGTCCGTCCTATTTACTGGAGGAGTGAACAATGTTTCTGTTGCATAAGAACCTTACGGGCGGGTAATGATTGTTTCAGGTATTAGTCAAGCTCTCAGGCATACCAGGGAAACTAAATTATGCCTTGTGAAAAACTTTATATTTGGATTTTAAAACGCATGGAAATATAAATGAATGGTCTTTATTTATTTTATTTTGCAAGTGACCATGGTAAAAGCGGAATAATGCCCTTCAAGGCGTCATCCGCCGCGCGTCGGACGGTTCTAAGGCCTCCAAGTCGTCCATTTATTCCTGATAATGGACACCTCGTTGGGCATTATCCCTTACATATATATATATATATATGTATATATATATATACATTCAATCCTTTTTAATTGAACATTTAAACAATTACGAACTGCTTTACACAGTAAGAGGGTCGAGATTCCAGTTTGGGCAAATAAAAGTCCTCATAAGTATTGTGCTCAACCTAGGAGTGTGAACGAGTGTAATCAGCTGTAGGTATTCTACGCCACTTTCATTATCCTTCTTGTATATATTTATGTTTCCACAGGTCAGACCGAGGGAGTGAAGAAGTTGCACTTCTATAGTTCCACAAGAGAGAATCAAATTCGCTGCACCTAACTTGGCCTCACTGGGGAACAGAGCTTCTGATTCCGACAAGGTCCTACGTAGTGAAGCTTCCGAATGCTGTAGCTCAGAGTGTCCGCAGTAGATGGCTTGTTCTGCATAGTATCACATTATGGACAATGTGACATAGCATGTAGAATACATTCACTTTAGAAGTTGATCAATTCATTCCTTCACGAGCAGATGTAGGTGTGTCATGCATCAGTCTTTTGTTTCGAAATGTTGAGATGTGAGTTCAAGTATCTGGTGGCTTCTATCTCTGTCTGGCTAGTTGGTCGGCTCTGTGCGTGTATGCATCTGGCTCCAGAACTTTGTGTTTCTCTTGTTGGAATACAAACTCATGTATAGCTGTTTGTTATCAAACATATATTTCCTGATTCTATTTTGTAATTGCTCTAATTGAAGTCACTTATGGGGCCCTCGAAATGTAGTTGAAGGCATGAGTTGACCCGTAAGCATTTCATGCGGGGTTAGATGTGTCATTCTGTTAGCTTTAATGTGATAACTCATTAGTGCTACTGCATCTACACAATTCAATTGAGTCAAATTTTGATTACAGCATCCACACCACACTTTGATTTAATTTCTCACTAGGGTAGAATAAAGAGTCATCCGAACTTGTAGCAATTCATAAATCATACGGTAATAACGGTACAGTGACACACAATAAACACACACGCACATGCTTCTTTCTTCTTCTATTTTTCTTTCACTTCACTGTGGATAACATGAATTAGAAATTTAGGTAACATTTTATCCTACTTATTTAGTCAAATTTTAGGCATTGTCGATTATTATCTCTTGATTAAATGATCACTTTTAATATAATGTCTGTAATTACAGTATCTCTCAGGGAATATGCTGTGGACAACTTTAAATGCTAATTGTTGCTCTAGTCTAGATTATAAAAGGTACATTTTCAAATGCAGCAATCTTATTTAAGTTTGCCATTAAACCATTAATCAAATCAAAGCACATCATAATAGCAATTACCAGCATAAATATGAATGTTAACGTTAATGTGGGCAATTATCATACCTCCCTCGTCCACCTCAGCTCTCCTCACTGCTCCTCTGCCTCTGTTCATGAAGAATTTGCTCAAATAGTTATTCAGAAGGCTAATGTGTAGTTTTACAGGACAGCTTCACAAAACAAAGGCCTATACTTTTACAGGGCTCCTCGAGTTTTGAAGACAATTATTTATTCATTATTCATTTTCTGCGTGTGTGCGTGCACGCATAGTGTGTGTGTGGGTGTGAGAGGGAGCAGACTGTACAACTGTTGGGTAGCTGCTAAATTTAGGCTACAGACGCTCAGTATTGAAAAACTGATGCTTATTATGTGGGCAACATTCTCTAACAGCAATCAAGTTGTCATTGTTTCTGTCCAACAGGTTGTGAATTTGTTGTGACATTATAACAGGGGATTACTTACTCTACGCTGTTTCCAGCTCCTGTGGTCTCCTCTGTGTTCATAACGAACCATTCAGAAGAATAACGTGAACGATTCAAGAATTACTATTCTCCAGTCTATTTTCTTGTTGTACTTTGAAATCGAATTTAGCATAGACAGAGCAAACCTTGTTTACCTCGTTATGTCCGACACCTCACAATTGAATAGAATAGTATATTTTCCGCACCCCACTTTTGACCTTCTTCCTTCCCAACTGCGCCGCCTCAGTGGCCAAGACAAAAGCCCACAGTGAGCGCACCTTGGCCTCAGGGCACAAACCACAGGGGGCTTGAGGACTGGGGAGGCAGCAAGAGGCATCCGTCTGCGGCTAGCGGGCCCGGGGTCCATCACGCATCAGCCCAGGCCCCTCCGCCCCTCTGCCAGCCAGGACACCGAAGACCCAGGCTCCAGAAGGGAGGTGGGGACGGGTACTCCCTGGAGAGGGTGGAGCAGGCTCAAGGAACCAATGGGGTGTCGCAGAATATACTGTTTGGGTTAATTGGGAGACGTCAGACATAACATGGTTAACCAGGGGTTAGCAAGACCATGTGACAGAGCAAGACCATGTGACAGAGTTTAACATGATCCTTTGTGACATTGACGGGTCTCACACAAAGTAAATTGCTCGCTGCATGTGAGTTAGGTGAGATCAGGCAGTAAAATGAGTTGTGTCACGGTCCGGTCGTCAGTAGACTTTGACCATACCTAATCTAGTCTATGGAAATAATGTTTGCAAATATCCAACCACCTTCAAACGTCCCTGTTTAATGGGTGGAGTTTAATGTTTCCAAGACAAGTATTATCAGCCTGGACATGTCAAAACTATTTAAAAAAATAAATCTATTTGGCCTACTAAGAATTACAAATAATTACATATAATACTTCTAAAATTATACTTCAGAATGAATACATCGAGGAAGAAATACACACATGTATTTCCCCCTCATTGAATATCTTTGCACAAGAAATTGGAGAAGAAGGTACAGAGACAGACAAGAAAGACAAGGCCCTAGCTGGTGATCAAACACTTCAATGACAAGATTCTCCTCAGCCTAGACTACCCAGCCAGACAATATCATGTGCATGTAATAAGCCCCATGGTTATTTTATTGTTCTGCCTAAATGAGCTACTCACACTTCAGCTTTCTAAATTACGTTTGATAAATTGCTTATGTTAGCTGGTTTGTTGGTTGGGTGAAGGTACTAGGTTAGAGGTTATTTACAGCAGCTATAGAGATGAAAGGTATAATATGTAACATTTCCACATTAAATTATTCACCAACAACGAGATGTTTTATATTTTGTATCTGTGAGAATATCTCCTCTGATGACAGATAGATAGAAGGGAAACATTACTAGCAACTGCAGAGCGAAATTTGAAGGAGGTTGGATATTTGCAAACATCGTTTGTATAGACTATTAGGTATAAGTATACTGACGACCGGAATGGGAATTTGCTCATTTTACGTGACGCGTTTTCAGAGAGCCATTAGCCAAAAGTCTTTGTGTGATACACGTCAACAAGTTGCACAAAGAGAATATGTGATCTCTGTGTGAGAAAGGGAAAACGGACACACAAGTGTCTCCATTCTATTTCTGTTCCTTTGAATTGAGCTACCGACTCTACTGGTGAGTACCATCTCAAATCAGAGAGATAACTCTTTTAGAGTTTCGTTGTTTTGCTTTTTGATGGTAGATTCTTCCCTTTTGAAAGAATGTTAATATGAAGACATGTCTACCAAGTAGTTTTTACTATTTATTATCTGAACAGGTTATTTCTCAAGCATCAACTATGGGGTCCATTCGTCTCATCTGCAGTTTGATTGGTAAGTTTTCCACACAGCACTACAGTATTAATCATTATCCAGTTCATTGAATTTAATTCATGAAAATGTACCTGCCGTAACATTGGACTGCTTACCTCTTTTTTTATATATAAAAAATATTTTTATAACATATCTGTAATTGTTTTTTAATATATACGTATATATGTATATATATATATGTATATATTAAAAAAAAATACACATATTGACAAAACAGGCATGAGAATCATGAATGTAATGCAGTTCAATACAGAGTATTTAAAATAAGAAATAAATATCCAAAAGAAAACATTGATCAGGGCTTCCAGAAGTGTGTACAGTATTAGGTCTCAGTCTTGGCCCTTTATGTACAACAGTGGAGGGTCCCAGATCAGACAGGCTTACCACTATGAACACGCCCGGTCTTGTCTGATCTCGGAAGCTAAGCATGGTTGGGTCTGGTTAGTACTTGGGTGGGAGACCGCCTGGGAATACCAGGTGCTGTTGGTGCTGTCGGGTGGTGGCAAAAAGATGGAACTCTTCCCTCTGGCCTTAACATCCATCCCAGTGCAATGACGGGGACACTGTGCTGTGGAAGGCGTCGCCCTTCGGAGGAGTCGTAAAACGGAGGTCCTGACACACTGAGGTCATAAAAAGATCCCAGGGCACTTATCGCAAAGAATAGGGGTTTTCCCCGGTGTCCATGCTAAAACTGCACAAACAGGCTCAATCTTGCCCCATAATCATCCTCCTGTATAATTGGCTGACTCATTAATTCCCTCACTCTCCACCTCAAGCTGGTGTGTGGTGAGGGTTCTTGCGCAGATTGGCTGCCGTTCATCACCCAAGTGGGTGCTACACACTGGTGGTGGTGAGTGAGGTACCCCCGTTCACTGTAAAGCGTCTTTGAGGGTCTAGAAAAGTGCTATATTAATTCAATCTATTATTAGAGTCATTTATCCACATAGTTGTGGGATATATGCTTGTAAATATAAGCTGATAATAGCTTAGATATTACTTATTTTGAGTAAATAGTATTTTCTCTTCACCAGGTGTTTTGGTCCTCTTGTGGAAGTCACCTGGATTTTCAGGTACTTCTATGTGCCCAATTTAGGGGCAGATTACAAGTTATCCAATCAGGCAATTATTTCAATATGTTTTTTCAACTTGACAAACTAGTCTGTGGTTTCATACTCCAATAGCTGCAGCCCGCATTAACGTAGCATTGAGTGGCACGGCTATTCAGTCTTCAACCATCAACGGAGGGCTGGCCGAACGCTCCATCGATGGGAACAACGACCCTCAGTGGGAGCACAACAGTTGCAGCATTACCGCCCTCCAGGCTAAAGCATGGTGGAGGCTGGAGCTGCCTGGTGTGTACCGGGTGTCAGAGATTGAGGTCACCAATAGGAATGCCAATAGATGGAGGCTCAACAACGTGGAAATTCTCATCGGGGATTCACTGTCAAACAACGGCAATGACAATCCAAGGTGAATCACTGGTCACCGTCCCTACATTTACTCCATACTGTTCGTCTCCATGCAAATCTTTCTGGGGTTTATCTCTCATGACCTCGACCTGCTTTTAAGTGTCTTTGGATAAAAGTATAGAATAGTTTATTCCCAGAAAATAAGGAAACACAACCAGTGCTCTGCTCTAGTACACCTTGACACACACCAGACACTGGAATTTAGCCTCTGATACCTACCTTCACCAGACTACTGTATCGTCTCTCATTTTCGCTCAGGTGTGCCATCATCAACGATGACCCAGGCTGCTTGACTCAGATTGTCAAGTGTTGGGGAATGGCAGGAAGGTTTATCAACTTCTACCAGTCCTCTGACGCACCAGAATATCTGCAGCTCTGTGAGGTCAAGGTGTACGGAGGTAAGAACCCCGTCCATCATTACATGATAATCAAAGGGGGATTGGTGTACAAGTACCATTGCTGGTAAAACATATTTGGTCAATGGTCAAACACTGCTGGTCCTGTGTAGCTCAACTGGTTGAGCAAGGCAGTATAACTCCCAGCATTAGAGGTTTGTTTTTCTCTGGGCTACCTGTTATAATAATGAATGCAGTATTGTAAGACGCTTTGGTAAAATAATCTAGCAAAGGGCAATCAGCATACAGTGTTTTCAACCTGCGGTACACTTACTACTGGTGGAAAACGACGGTACTGCAGGTGGTACGCTTACTATTGGTGGAAAACGATGGTACTGCAGGTGATACGCTTACTACTGGTGGAACACGAGGGTACTGCAGGTGGCACGCTTGCTACTACTGCCTTCTTGCAGTAATACTTGTGTATAAAGGGTTTGATGGAACTCTTTGCTCAAGCACTGCATTTGTATTTACCTTTTTTTCTGCTGTTTGCATATAAGCTGGTCAGTGAATGGTCTTGACGACAATTTGGTGGTCCACCAAAAGTCAAATGTGAGGCCCGACTGATCTACGTTACTGTTCTGTATTGGGATGTTTCAGAGTTAAGTATGAAGTATGTGGTTTTCTGTATGGGCCAAGACACCCAATAGACTTCGACATCAATTTAGTTCACGTGTGCTGAGATTTCTGAGGGAAAAGTAAAGCCAAGTGTCTGATGGTGTTGTATATGCATTTAAAAAACATCCCACACTGTTTGACGATTTAGTGTCAGAAATGACTCTTTGGTAGATGTAAAAGTGTCTGCTAAATGTCTTAATAGTGGGTAGGGATAAGGTGTCTGCTCAAAGAGAAATAAAGGGATACTTACACACGGCTGAGAGTAGTAATCCCTCACAGCAACACTGTCTTTTGGCTCCCCAGAGTTAGGGCGTGCTCCACCCTCCGTCAGCATTCAGGAGACGGGGAGGAACATCACTCTGGTGGGGAGGCGGCTGTGCTGGTCAGACGCCCTGCTCTACTGCAGAGACTTTCACTGGGACCTGCTGAGCCTCAGAGACCCAGAAGAGCATGAGAGGATTGATGAGCTGGTGGCTCGCGCCCCCTTCCCACTAACCAGCCACCTCTGGGTGGGCCTGCGCAGGTACTGCCCAGACCTTAGTGTCTATAAGGCAATCAGGTCCTGAGGATCATCTTGTTGTCCATCACTTTGTTGAGTGAATTACTATGAATATCACAAAAGCTAAATATTTGGCCACATTATTCTTCCTTCAAACCAGCTCACCCTTTATCTGTCAATGTTGTTAGGTCCATTTTAGGAAGCTCCTGGTTTTGGATGTCCGGTGACCCGATGGACTTCAGCCAATGGGATGAAGGCTCTCACCACTCCAGCCCCTGTGGGGGCGTGTCCAGTGTGGAACCTTCCTCATGGAGGCAACGCTCCTGTGAAGAGCATCTTAACTTCATCTGTTTCACAGGTCGGTCCAGACTATTAGCAGGTCCTTATCAAGCTATATATATATATATATATATATATATATATATATATATATATATATATATATATATATAGTTCTTTGAGGTGCAGTAATTAGTGTAGAGGGAGAAGAGCAACAGGGAGAGGACTCACCCCTGGGGGGCGCAAGTGCTGATGACCGGGTTTTGGATGAGATGCTCCCCAGTCTTACATGCTGCTCCCTGTCAATCAGGAAGCTGATGATCCACTGGCAGGTGGTGTCCGGCACTGCCAACTGGGTGAGCTTCTGATGTAGGACTTCAGGGATGATGGTGTTGAAACCGAGCTGAAGTCCACAAACAGGGTCCTGGCATACGTCCCTGGGTAGTCGAGGTGGTGCAGCATGTATTGCAGTCCCATGTCGACAGCCTCATCCACCGACCTGTCTGCCCTGTAGGTATACTGCAGGGGGTCCAGCATGGGTCCTGTTATGTCACTCAGGTGGCTCAACACCAGTCTTTCAAAGGATTTCATGACCACAGACACTGTCTCTCTGGCTCATAGCTGAGTGGACTAGAATACCTCCCGTTGCCAAGTCGTATCCAAGGTCCGTCCTATTTACTGGAGGAGTGAACAATGTTTCCGTTGCATAAGTACCTTACAGGAGGGTAATGATTGTTCGAGGTATTAGTCAAGCTCTCAGTCATAATGGAAATATAAATGAATGGTCTTAATTTATTTTCTTTGGTAAGTGACCATGGTATAAGCGGGATAATGCCCTTCAAGGTGTCATCCTCCGCGCGTCGGACGGTTCTAAGGCCTCCAAGTCGTCCATTAATTCCTGATAATGGACACCTCATCGGGCATTAGCCCTTACATATATATATATATATATCCATTCAATCCTTTTTAATTGAACATTCAAACAATTACGAACTGCTTAAAGTAAATAAAGGTCCTCATAAGTATTGTGCTCAACCTAGGAGTGTGAACGAGTGTAATCAGCTGTAGGTATTCTACGCCACATTCATTATCCTTCTTGTATATATTTATATTTCCGCAGGTCAGACCGAGGGAGTGAAGAAGTTGCACTTCTATAGTTCCACAAGAGAGAAGGAAATTCGCTGCACCTAACTTGGCCTCAATGGGGCACAGAGCTGCTGATTCCGACAAGGTCCTACGTAGTGAAGCTTCCGAATGCTGTAGTTCAGAGTGTCCGTGGTAGATGGCTTGTTCTGCATAATGTCACATTATGGACAATGTGACATAGAATATAGGATACATTTACTTTAGAAGATAATCAATTCATTCCTTCACGAGCAGATGTAGGTGTGTCATGCATCAGTCTTTTGTTTCGAAATGTTGAGCTTGTGAGTTCAGGATTGTATCGAAAGCCTAGTTAAAGTATCCGTTGGCTTCTATCTCTGTCCGGTTGATTCAGAAATAATATCCACAACGTAGAGTTGTTTCTTAAACTCTGATCGATTTAGTTGTTTTCAGGGAATTTAAAGGGGGGGGGGTAATATTTATTTATTGATTCGGATGATGAAAGCGGTTCAAACAGAGATACACCTTTTGAGAATGTGTAAAATGTGATTTCCAGTCAAACTTGATGAACCAGTGTGGGCGTTTTAATAATGTTAACACTTTATCCAGTTGTGATTGTGCTGGTTTTTCTTTCTTTTTGCATATAATTGTAACATAGCTAATGTTTGTTGCTAGTGTCATCCTGCTATCACTGACCCAAATACCCAATCATTAGAGTTTGAGATCCATAAATTACCCATCCATCCCATCCAGACAGCCCTGCAACACACGGCCCGTCAAGGCAGCAGCCCACGCCTCTGGTCTCCAGGATGGAGGGGGGAGGTCGCTTAGAGGTCACGCTTGGGCGAGTGGGGAGTGGGGACAATGTTTTTTTTTAATTTTAAGTTGGTTAATTTAATAATAATAATAATTAATTTCATTTGAGGGCGCCTTTCATAGCACTCAAGGTCACCTTACAGGGCAGTGTTTAAAAAACAAAATCAACAATCATAAAAACACAAGAACAAGATACATTACAATTTACACAAGTGGGGTGAAATGGGTGGGAGACAATGAATTAGATTGATTATGTCAGTTTAAAAAGATGTGGAGAGAGTGTCAGAGTTACGGATGTCAGGTGGGAGGGTGTTCCAGAGGTGGGGGGCAGATCGGCTGAATGCCCTGGACCCCATGGTGACCAGGCGGGCGGTTGGTACAGTGAGTTGAATGGAAGAAGAGGACCAGAGAGTGCGGGTGGGTGTGTTGGTGTGCAGGAGTTCACAGATGTATGGAGGGGCGAGGTTGTGGAGGGCCTTGAAGGTAAGGAGCAGAATCTTGAAATGGATGCGGGTTTTGACCGGAAGCCAGTGAAGCTGCTGAAGGACAGGAGTGATGTGATTAACGGAGGGGGTTCTGGTGATGATGCGAGCGGCAGAGTTCTGGACCAGTTGAAGCTTACGGATGGACTTGAGGGGGATACCAAAGAGGAGGGAGTTACAATAATCGATGCGGGAAGTGACCAGGGTGTGAACAAGGATGGCTGTGCTATGGGGTGTGAGGGATGGGCGGAGGCGGTTGATGTTGCGTAGATGGTAATAGGCAGACCTGGTGATGTTATTGATGTGTGCTTGGAATGAGAAGAGTCTGTTGTTTTAGTTGGGTATGGTAAGACTGGTCGGAGCCCAGCCTGTGTATTTTGTGTGTGGATTATGGATTAGTGGTTGTGGGGTTGGGTGAAGCTGCACACCTGTTGTACATTGATTAATCAATGTGCACAGGTTAAGTCAGCCATCACCACACACACTCTGTAGGGAGATGTCCTACATGGCAACATGGATCACTATCTTCCTGTCTTACTGTCTGCAAACTCTACAATAAACCGGCTTTAAACATTAACACATGTGTCTGCGTGTCATGACAATAACAGTTAAAGGGACGTTTGGAATGAAGTCACATTTCCGCAACTATGGGATCAGGATATGTGTTTGGGCAGTGGGACAGTGTCAGTCCTAAGATGAATTAAGTCTCTTGAGCTCAGGGTTTAGAGTATAGCCTCGCAACATGGAACCAGATTCTAGCATCATGGAGACGATATGTGGTGGTGGTGGTGGAGTGCCCGGTTCAGGTAGTGATAAGGGGAGTCAGGGAGCCGATGGGCAGGCAGACGGCTTCACCCAAGCGCTAGAACATCAAGACATGAATCAGGAATTGCTTGCAACATTTTCAATTTTTATTGAATGTTTAACCATCAACAAGAGCTAAAATGATTTAACCTTTTTAACTTGTTTTCATTATAAAAAAAAATTAGGAGCAGTTACTTTAAAACTTCTATAAGAAAAGAAGTTCCCCCGATTGGATTCTGAGGAAAAAGCAAAGTCCTGTCGCAGCGCTCTGTAGTCCCGGACCTGGTATAAGAAAAGTTGAATCGACATGAAGTTGGAACAATCACAGAGAACTCTGAAAGAGATTTGATTAAAATAATAATTATTTCAGTCGCCATTGTAAGACTATATAGAGGAAGCAAAGGGCAATAATTGTAGAATAATGAAGCCGAGGGACACTATAATCTGGCTTCAACAAGGGGTCGAGGGACACTAAGTCTGGCTCCACATTAGAAGTCGAGGGACACTAAGTCTGGCTTCATTAAGGTTAGGGGTCGAGGGACAAAATATATTGTCTGGCTCCATTGTGTTTAAGTTTGAAGTCGGCAGACACTAGTCTGGCCCCATTATATTTCAAGTTGTGATAAGACGTTGGTTTGGAAGTTATATTCCTAGCGGTAGCAAGACGCCGCCTCGAGTCAAATCAGTTATACTTCTAACCCCGAGGGGCTAAGCCAACTTGCATGAATCACAAATATTTTTTTGTGAATAACCCTTTTATGTAAAAAATAGCATCCAACGTAACATACAAGCATGCATTAGTAATGCATGCTTGTATGTTACGTTGGATGCTATTTTTTCCTCCTGGGTGAAGATTTTTCATGTGGCAGACAAATCCCTTTGTCTGTGAGAGAGGGCCAACATTCCAACATTATCTGTTGTTTACATATGTCACATATAATCATAGATGCCACATATGTCCTTGGCATCTAGAGAGGCGTCCAGCTCATAAAAGGAGCTATTCATTCATGCATCAATTCTGGAGGTACCAGCACGCCAGTTGGCTGAGAAACTCAAGACGCTCGAGGCCACAAAAGCAAGTGTAATTCCCGCACATAGCCACTAGAGGACAGCACCAAGCCAGAAACCAAGTTGCAATGCCCACATATAGCCACAAGGGACCAACATCAAGTTTTAAAGTCACAACCAGAGGCGGACAGAGTACACAGCTTCCTTACTTGAGTAAAAGTACAGATACCCCTTGCTAAATTTTACTCAAGTACAAGTAAAAGTACTACAGTCAGATGTCTACTTAAGTAAAAGTACTGAAGTACTTGTTGTTAAAAGTACTTGAGTATAAAGAGTACAAGAGTATTTTTTCTAAATATTGCATTACTACTGCCACAGTGCTTACATTTATGTATAGAAACGTCCTACATGGAGTTATGAAAAATGTTAACACCTTGGAGAATGTAAAAGGAATTGAAAGTAAAATCAAGTAATTTTCATCTTTTTACCATGGCAATAGCACAATAGTATACAGTATAACAGTATACTCAAGAACATAAAAACAATTGCTCAGCTTACATAAATATGCAATATCAGAAAAGAAAATTCAGCTAACAATTCTATGTATGTGTGAGTTTCTCCGTTTTTTTATCAATCAAATCAACAATCGTCTCTCATCTAATTCTGACCATGGAGTTGGCGGAAAGCGAAGGTGATTGCTGATAGGCTGAAGGCTGTCCTAATCAGTTTGAGAGGGAATCACGTTTGAGAGGGAAACAACAAATTGAGGGTTTCCGTGATTTTTCTTTTCTCCTTTTATTTTTTATTTTTCAGAAGGAGTAACGGGTACTCACGGTTATGGATAGAAATGTAACGGAGTAAAGAGTACAATATTTGCCTCTCAAATGTACTTGAGAAAAGTCATGAATACTCCCAAAAAATGATACTCGAGTAAAGTACAGATCCCTCAAAATTTTACTTAAGTACTGTACTCAAGTAAATGTACTCCGTTACTGTCCGGCTCTGGTCACAACACATAGCCAAGGGGGCCAGAACGCTCTAGGTAACGCATCCATTAGATGTCTTACCAAGCGTATCTCCACGTGTGCCCATAAAATTTCTCTCCTTTTGCTTCATAGATATCAAAACGATCCTTTATCAAATAAAGTGAGTTACAAGCGATCCTGACTCTGCAACCTTTTTCCAAAAGAACACAGCAAGGTTGGTAGCACGATCACATGTGAGCGTCCTCCTGGCATCCAATTATCTGCTCGCCCGTACCAGAAGTCAGGAACAATTTCCCAAACGGGGAGCCGGATCAGGTCGGGCCCCCCTGGCAGATTCTCGCCTGTGTTCAACGATTCATCCTTGATCTCCATGTAAGCTTGGATGGCACCTGGCGCTCCTGGAGCACTCACCGCAAACAGGTTCTCCATCCATCCAGTGAGGTGTATTGTTGGGGATAAAAGTGCAACATGTCGTCCCTATCATCCAACACACCCCTTCTTGCTCTGCCAATAATATATCCAAGCCTAGCCTATTCTGATAGGTCATTCTGAGGTGGCATGTAATTGTTCTGAAAGACCCCTGACCGCATCAGTGGTAAAATTGACCAAACTTTTGCTGATTATAGCATATATAATTTATCCAATCAACATTTTTGTTAATGGTGGACCACCAAAACAACTAATTCAACCCTGCCGCTATTTGATTGCATCATTTGGCTGTTGCGCTTGGCTCGGCTGGTTCAGTTTCTGGGGTAGTTGGTCGGCTCTTGGTGTGTATGCATCTGTTTCTAATTGCTCCCTTATGGGGCCCTCGGAATTTAGATGAAGGCATGAGTCGACCCTCAAGCATTTCATGCGGGGTTAGATGGGTCATTCTGTTAGCTTGCATGTGATAACTCATTAGTGCCACTGGTAGTGCATCTACACAATTCAATTGAGTCAAATTTTTGATTTCAGCATCCACACTTGTAGCAATTCATAAGTCATACGGTAATAACGGTACAGTGACGTACAATAACCACACACACACATGCTTCTTTCTTCTTCTATTTTTTTTTCACCTCACTTCTTCACTGTGGATAACATGAATTAGAACTTTAGGTAACATTTTATCCTACTTATTTAGTCAAATCTTAGGCATTGTCGATTATTATCTCTAGATTATATGATCACTTTAAATATAATGTCTGTTATTACCGTATCTCTCAGGGAATATGCCGTGGACAACTTTAAATGCTAATTGTTGCTCTAGTCTAGATTATAAAAGGTACATTTTCAAATGCAGCAATCTTATTTAAGTTTGCCATTAAACCATTGATCAAATCACATCACATCATACTAGCAATTACCAGCATCAATATTAATGTTAACGTTAATGTGGGCAATTATCATACCTCCCTCGTCCACCTCAGCTCTCCTCACTGCTCCTCTGCCACTGTTCATGAAGAATTTGCTGAAATCGTTATTCAGAAGGCTAATGTGTAGTTTTACAGGACAGCCTCACAAAACAAAGGCCTATACTTTTACAGGGCTCCTCGAGTTTTGAAGTGTGCGTGCAGTGCACGCATGTGTGTGTGGGTGTGAGAGGGAGCAGACTGTACAACTGTTGGCTAGCTGCTGAATTTAGGCTACAGACGCACAGTATTGAAAAACCGATGCTTATTATGTGGGCAACATTCTCTAACAGCAATCAATTTGTCATTGTTTCTGTCCAATAAGTTCTGAATTTGTTGTAACATTATAACAGGGGATTACTTACTCTATGCTGTTTCCAGCTCCCGTGGTTTCCACTGTGTTTATAACAAACCATTCAGAAGAATAACGTGAACGATTCAAGAATTACTATTCTCCAGTCAATTTTCTTGTTGTACCTTCAAATCGAATTTAGCATAGACAGAGCAAACCTTGTTTACCTTGTTATGTCTGACGCCTCCCAATTTAACCTAGAAAGTATTTTTTGACCCTCTGCATTCTCCTGGTCGACATCCTCGACTCTTCCCAACTGCGCCGCCTCAGTGGCCAAGACAAAAGCCCACAGTGAACGCACCTTGGATTCAGGGCATAAACCACAGCGGGCTGAGGGCTTCAACATCCCAACCTTGGCTTCATGTGTCAGAGCAAGACCATGTGATAGAGTTTAACATGTTGTGGAGACACAACAATATAACACACAGATTTCCCATGATCCTTTGTGGCATTGACGCGTTTCACACAAAGTAAATTGCTCGCTGCATGTGAATTAGGTGAGATCAGGCAGTAAAATGAGTTCTGTCACGGTCCGGTCGTCAGTAGACTTTGACCATACCTAATCTAGTCTATGGAAATAATGTTTGCAAATATCCAACCACCTTCAAACGTCCCTGTTTAATGGGTGCAGTTTAATGTTTCCAAGACAAGTATTATCAGCCTGGACATGTAAAAACTATTAAAAAAAATAAATCTATTACTAAGAATTACTAATAATTACATATAATGCTTCTAAAATTATACTTCAGAATGAATACATGGACAAAGAAATACCAACATGTATTTCCCCCTCATTGAATATCTTTGCACAAGAAATTGGAGAGGAAGGTACAGAGCCAGACAGAGAAAGACAAGGCCCAAGTTTCTTCTCAGCCTAGACTACCCAGCCAGACAATATCATGTGCATGTAATAAGCCCCATGGTTATTTTACTGTTCTGCCTTTAATACTTTACTTTTAAAGTGAGCTAACTCACACTTCAGCATTCTAAATTACGTTTGATAAATTGCTTATTTTAGCTGATTCGTTGGTTAGGTGAAGGTATTAGGTTAGAGTTTATTTACAGCAGCTATAGAGATGAAAGGTATAAGATGTTAACATTTCCTCATCAAATTATCCAACAACAACGAGATGTTTAATATTTTGTATCTGTGAGAATATCTCCTCTGATGACAGATAGATAGAAGGGAAACATTACTAGCAACTGCAGAGCGAAATTTGAAGGTGGTTGGATATTTGCAAACATCATTTGTATAGACTATTAGGTATAAATATACTGACGACCGGACCGGGAAATTGCTCATTTTACACAATGTGAAGCGTTTTCAGCGAGCCATTAGCCAAAAGTCTTTGTGTGAGACAGGTCAACAAGTTGCGAGAATATGTGATCTCTGTGTGAGAAAGGGAAAACGGACACACAAGTGTCTCCATTCTATTTCTTGTTGTTCCTTGGATTTGAGCTACCGACTCTACTGGTGAGTACCATCTCAAATCAGAGAGATAACTCTTTTAGAGTTTTATTGTTTTGCTTTTTTGATGGTAGATTCTTTGCTTTAGAAAGAATGTTAATATCAAGACATGTCTACCAAGTAGCTTGTTTTATTTATTATCCGAACAGGTTATTTCTCATCAACTATGGGGTCCATTCGTCTCATCTGCAGTTCGATTGGTAGGTTATCCACACAGCACTGCAGTATTAATCATTATCCAGTTCATTGAATTTAATTAATGAAAATGTACCTGCCATAACTGTTGACGGCTTACCTCTTTTTTTTTACATATATATTAAATAAATTGACATATATACAAAAATCATTTTTGTTATGGATTGAACATTGCACATATTGACAAAACAGGCATGAGAATCATGAATGTAATGCAGTTCAATACAGAGTATTTATAATAAGAAATAAATATCCAAAAAAAAACATTGATCAGGGTTTCCAGAAGTGTACGGTATTGGGTCTCAGTCTTGGCCCTTTATGTACAACAGTGGAGGGTCCCAGTTCAGACAGGCTTACCACTATGAACACGCCCGGTCTCGTCTGATCTCGGAAGCTAAGCATGGTTGCGCCTCGTTAGAACTTGGATGGGAGACCGCCTGGGAATACCAGGTGCATTAAGTGGTGTCGGGTGGTGGAACTCTGGCCTTAACATCAATCCCAGTGCAGTGACGGGGACACTGTGCTGTGGAAGGCGTCGCCCTTCGGAGGAGACGTAAAAATGAGGTCCTGACACACTGAGGTCATATAAAGATCCTAGGGCACTTATCACAAAGAGTAGGGGTTTCCCCGGTGTCTTTGCTAAAACTGCACAACCAGGCTCATTCAATCTTGCCCCATAATCATCCTCCTGTATAATTGGCTGACTCATTAATTCCCTCACACTCCACCTCAAGCTGGTGTGTGGTGAGCGTTCTGGCGCAGATTGGCTGCCGTTCATCACCCAAGTTGGTGCTACACACTGGCGGTGGTGAGTGAGGTACCCCCGTTCACTGTAAAGCGTCTTTGAGCGTCTGGAAAAGTGCTATATTAATTCAATCTACTATTATTAGATCTAATCAAAGTATTTAAACTTTTCATTGTTGTGATATCTGATCTTTTCAAGGCTTAGTACTTTCCCCATTTCCCTTTGCCACGATTCATGACTTGTTGCAGAGCCAGTTATCCACATAGTTGCGGGATATATGCTTGTAAATATTAGCTGATAATAGCTGAGATATTACTTATTTTCAGTAAATAGTATTTTCTCTTCACCAGGTGTTTTGGTCCTCTTGTGGAAGTCACCTGGATTTTCAGGTATTTCTATGTGCCCAATTTAGGGGCCGATTACAAGTTATCCAATCAGGCAAGTATTTCGATATGTTTTTTCTACTTGACAAACTGATCTGTGGTTTCATTCTCCAATAATGCCCTTCAAGGTGTCGTCCTCCGCGCATCGGACGGTTCTAGGGCCTCCAAGTCGTCCATTAATTCCTGATAATGTAGGCTACACCTCATCGGGCCCTTACATATATATAAATATATATATATATATATATATATATATATATATATATATATATATATATATATATATATATATATATATATATATATATATATATATATATATATATATATGTATACATTCAATCCTTTTTAATTGAACGTTTAAACAATTACGAACTGCTTTACACAGTAAGTGGGTCGAGATTCCAGTTTGGGTAAATAAAAGTCCTCATAAGTATTGTGCTCAACCTAGGAGTGTGAATGAGTGTAATCAGCTGTAGGTATTCTACGCCACTTTCATTATCCTTCTTGTATATATTTATGTTTCCGCAGGTCAGACCGAGGGAGTGAAGAAGTTGCACTACTATAGTTCCACAAGAGAGAATCAAATTCGCTGCACCTAACTTGGCCTCACTGGGGAACTGATTCCGACAAGGTCCTACGTAGTGAAGCCTCTGAATGCTGTAGCTCAGAGTGTCTGTGGTAGATGCCTTGTTCTGCATGATATAACATTATGGACAATGTGACATAGCATGTAGAATACATTCACTTTAGAAGTTAATCAATTCATTCCTTCACGAGCAGATGTAGGTGTGTCATGCATCAGTCTTTTGTTTCGAAATGTTGAGCTTGTGAGTTCAGGATTGTATCGAAAGATTCGATAAAGTATCTGTTGGCTTCTATCTCTGTCTGGCTAAGCTGATTCAGAAATAATATCCACACTGTAGAGATGTTTCTTAAACTCTGATCGATTTAGTTGTTTTCAGGGAATTTAGAGGGGGGGTAATATTTATTTATTGATTTGGATGATGAAAGCAGTTCAAACACAGAGATACACCATTTGAGAATGTGTAAAATGTGATTTCCAGTCAATCTTTATGAACCAGTGTGTGCGTTTTAATAATGTTAACACTTTATCCAGTTGTGATTGTGCTGTTTTTTCTTTCTTTTTGCATATAATTGCAACATAGCTAATGTTTGTTACTAGTGTCATCCTGCTATCACTGACCCAAATACCCAATCATTAGAGTTTGATATCCATACATATATAAGGCTAGCCTATTCTGATAGGTCATTCTGGAGGTGGCATCTAATTGTTCTGATAGTCCCTTGACCGCATCCGTTGTCAAATTGACCAAACCGTTGCTGATTATAGCATATATAATTTATCCAATCGACATTTTTGTTAATGGTGGCCCACCAAAACAACTGATTCAAACCCTGCCTCTATTTGATTGCATCATGTGGCTGTTGCTCTTGGCGCGGCTGGCTCTGGTCCTGGGGTAGTTGGTCGGCTCTGTGCGGGTATGCATCTGGCTCCGGAACTTTGTGTTTCTCTTGTTGGAATACAAACTCATGTATAGCTGTTAGTTATCAAACATATATTTCTTAATTCTATGTCTAATTGCTCCCTTATGGGGCCCTCGAAATGTAGGCGAAGGCATGAGTCGACCCGTAAGCATTTCATTCGGGGTTAGATGTGTCATTCTGTTAGCTTGCATGTCATAACTCATTAGTGCTACTGGTAGTGCATCTACACAATTCAATTGAGCCAATTTTTTGATTTCAGCATCCGCACTTTGATTTAATTTCTCACTAGGGTAGAATAAAGAGTCATCCGAACTTGTAGCAATTCATAAATCATACGGTAATGATGCTACAGTGACACAGAATAAACACACACGCACATGGTACTTTCTTCTTCTATTTTGTTTTCACTTCACTGTGGATAACGTGAATTAGAAATGTAGGTAACATTTTATCCTACTTATTTCGTCAAATTTTAGGCATTGTCGATTATTATCTCTTGATTAAATGATCACTTTTAATATAATGTCTGTAATTACCGTATCTCTCAGGGAATATGCTGTGGACAACTTTAAATGCTAATTGTTGCTCTAGTCTAGATTATAAAAGGTACATTTTCAAATGCAGCAAACTTATTTAAGTTTGCCATTAAACCATTAATCAAATCACAGCACATCATAATAGCAATTACCAGCATAACTATTAATGTTAACGTTAATGTGGGCAATTATCATACCTCCCTCGTCCATCTCAGCTCTCCTCACTGCTCCTCTCCCTCTGCCTCTGTTCATGAAGAATTTCCTGAAGTCATTATTCAGAAGGCTAATGTCTAGTTTTACAGGACAGCTTCACAAAACAAAGGCCTATACTTTTACAGGGCTCCTCGAGTTTTGAAGACGGACAATTATTTATTCATTATTCATTTTCTGGGTGTGTGCGTGCACGCATAGTGTGTGTGTGTGTGTGTGTGTGTGAGAGGGAGCAGACTGTACAACTGTTGGCTAGCTGCTCAATTTAGGCTACAGACGCTCAGTATTGAAAAACTGATGCTTACTACGTGGGCAACATTCTCTAACAGCAATCAAGTTGTCATTGTTTCTGTCCAACAGGTTGTGAATTTGTTGTAACATTATAACAGGGGATTACTTACTCTACGCTGTTTCCAGCTCCCGTGGTTTCCACTGTGTTTATAACAAAACATTCAGAAGAATAACGTGAACGATTCAAGAATTACTATTCTCCGGTCTATTTTCTTGTTGTACCTTAAAATCGAATTTAGCATAGACAGAGCAAACCTTGTTTACCTCGTTATGTCCGACACCTCACAATTGAATAGCAAGTATATTTTTCCACACCCCACTTTTGACCTTCTTCCTTCCCCTGGTCGACATCCTCAACCCTTCCCAACTGCGCCGCCTCAGTGGCCAAGACAAAAGCCCACAGTGAGCGCCTCTTGGCCTCAGGGCACAAACCACAGGGGGCTTGAGGACTGGGGAGGCAGCAAGAGGCATCCGTCTGCGGCTAGCGGCCCCGGGGTCCATCACGCATCAGCCCAGGCCCCTCCGCCCCTCTGCCAGCCAGGACACCGAAGATCCAGGCTCCAGAAGGGAGGTGGGGACGGGTACTCCCTGGAGAGGGTGGAGCAGGCTCAAGGAACCAATGGGGTGTCGCAGAATATACTGTTTGGGTTAATTGGGAGACGTCAGACATAACATGGTTAACCAGGGGTTAGCAAGACCATGTGACAGAGCAAGACCATGTGACAGAGTTTAACATGATCCTTTGAGACATTGACGGGTCTCACACAAAGTAAATTGCTCGCTGCATGCGAGTTAGGTGAGATCAGGCAGTAAAATGAGTTGTGTCACGGACCGGTCGTCAGTAGACTGTGACCATACCTAATCTGGTCTATGGAAATAATGTTTGCAAATATCTAACCACCTTCAAACGTCCCTGTTTAATGGGTGGAGTTTAATGTTTCAAAGACAAGTATTATCAGCCTGGACAAGTAAAAACTATTTAAAAAATAAATCTATTACTAAGAATTACAAATAATTACATATAATGCTTCTAAAATTATACTTCAGAATGAATACATGGAGGAAGAAATACCAACATGTATTTCCCCCTCATTGAATATCTTTGCACAAGAAATTGGAGAGGAAGGTACAGAGGCAGACAGAGAAAGACAAAGCCCAAGTTTCTTCTCAGCCTAGACTACCCAGTCAGACAATATCATGTGCATGTAATAAGCCCCATGGTTATTTTACTGTTCTGCCTTTAATACTTTTAAAGTGAGCTTCTCACACTTCAGCTTTCTAAATTACGTTTGATAAATTGCTTATTTTAGCTGATTTGTTGGTCAGGTGAAGGTATTAGGTTAGAGGTTATTTACAGCAGCTATAGAGATGAAAGGTATAAGATGTTAGCATTTCCACATCAAATCCAACAACAACGAGATGTTTAATATTTTGTATCTGTGAGAATATCTCCTCTGATGACAGATAGATAGAAGGGAACCATTACTAGCAGCTGCAGAGCGAAATTTGAAGGAGGTTGGCTATTTGCAAACATCATTTGTGTAGACAATTAGGTATAAGTACACTGATGACCGGACCAGGAATTTGCTAATTTTACACCATGTGACGCGTTTTCAGCGAGCCATTAGCCAAAAGTCTTTGTGTGAGACACAACAGACTCAACAAGTTGCACAAAGAGAATATGTGATCTCTGTGTGAGAAAGGGAAAACGGACACACAAGTGTCTCCATTCTATTTCTGTTCCTTTGAATTGAGCTACCGACTCTACAGGTGAGTACCATCTCAAATCAGAGAGAGAGAACTCTTTTAGAGTTTTATTGTTTTGCTTTTTGATGGTAGATCCTTCACTTTTGAAAGAATGTTAACATGAAGACATGTCTACCAAGTAGCTTGGACTATTTATGATCTGAACAGGTTCTTTCTCAAGTATCAACTATGGGGTCCATTCGTCTCATCTGCAGTTTGATTGGTAGGTTTTCCACAGCACTACAGTACTAATCATTATCCGGTTCATTGAATTTAATTTATGAAAATGTACCTACCATAACTGTTGACGGCTTGCCTCTTGTTTTTTTATATATATACTATAGATAATTTCTTTTTTTACAGATATAAATAAAAGTAATTTTGGTTATGGATTGAACATTGCACATATTGCAAAACAGGCATGAGAATCATGAATGTAATGCAGTTCAATACAGAGTATTTACATTAAGAAATAAATATCCCAAAGAAAACATTGATCAGGGTTTCCAGAAGCGTACATTAGGTCTCAGTCTTGGCCCTTTATGTACAACAGTGGAGGGTCCCAGATCAGACAGGCTTACCACTATGAACCCGCCCGGTCTCGTCTGATCTCGGAAGCTAAGCATGGTTGGGTCTGGTTAGTACTTGGATGGGAGACCGCCTGGTAATACCAGGTGCTGTAGGTGGTTTCGGGTGGTGGCAAAAAGATGGAACTCTTCCCTCTGGCCTTAACATCAATCCCAGTGCAGTGACGGGGATACTGTGCTGTGGAAGGCGTCGCCCTTCGGAGGAGACGTAAAAATGAGGTCCTGACTCACTGAGGTCATATAAAGATCCTAGGGCACTTATCGCAAAGAGTTGGGGTTTCCCCGGTGTCCTTGCTAAAACTGCCCCACCAGGCTCATTCAATCTTGCCCCATAATTGGCTGACTCATTAATTCCCTCAAGCTGGTGTGTGGTGAGCCTTCTGGTGCAGATTGGCTGCCGTTCATCACCCAAGTGGGATCTACACACGTCTAGAAAAGTGCTAGATTAATTCAATCTATTATTAGAAAATTTCAATTTTTCATTGTTGTGGTATCTGATTTTTTCAAGGCTTAGTACATTCCCCATTTCCCTTCGCCACGATTCTTGACTTGTTGCAGAGTCATTTATCCACATAGTTGCGGGATATATGCTTGTAAATATTAGCTGATAATAGCTGAGATATTACTTATTTTAAGTAAATAATATTTTCTCTTCACCAGGTGTTTTGGTCCTCTTGTGGAAGTCCCCTGGATTTTCAGGTATTTCTATGTGCCCAATTTAGGGGCCGATTACAAGTTATCCAATCAGGCAAGTATTTCAATATGTTTTTTCAACTTGACAAACTAGCCTGTGGTTTCACTCTCCATTAGTTGCATCCCGCATTAACGTAGCATTGAGTGGCACGGCTATTCAGTCTACAACCGATTGGGGAGGGCTGGCCGAACGCTCCATCGATGGGAACAGCGACCCTGACTTTGAGCACTACACTTGCAGCATTACCGCCAAACAGGCTAAACCATGGTGGAGGCTGGAGCTTCCTGGTGTGTACCGGGTGTCAGAGATTGTGGTCACCAATAGGAATATTGGTAGGAGCATGCTCAACAACGTGGAAATTCTCATCGGGGATTCACTGTCAAACAACGGCAATGACAATCCAAGGTGAATCACAGGTCACCGTCCCTACATTTGCTCCATACTGTTAGACTCCCAGCAAATCTTTCTGGGTTTTATCTCTCATGACCTCAACCTGCTTTTAAGTGTCTTTGGATAAAAGTATAGAATAGGAAACACAACCAGTGCTCTGCTCTAGTACACTTGGACACACACCAGGTACTGGAATTTAGCCTCTGATACCTACCTTCACCAGACTACTGTATCGTCTCTGTCTTTCGCTCAGGTGTGCCATCATCAACGATGACCCAGGCTGCTTGACTCAGACTGTCAAATGTTGGGGAATGGAAGGAAGGTTTATCAACTTCTACCGGTCCTCTCATGAAATCGAATATCTGCAGCTCTGTGAGGTCAAGGTGTATGGAGGTAGGGACCCCGTCCATCATTACATGATCATCAAAGGGGGATTGGTGTACCAGTACCATTGCTGGTAAAACATATTTGGTCAATGGTCAAACACTGTATGGCTCAACTGGTTGAGAATGGCAGTATAACTCCAAGCATTAGAGGTTTGTTTTTCTCTGGGCTACATGTTATAACAATAAATGCACAGGTATTGTAAGATGCTTTTTGTAAAATAATCTAGCAAAGGGCAATCAGCATGCAGTGTTTTCAACCTGTGGTACGCTTGCTACTGGTGGAAAACGATGGTACTGCAGGTGGTACGCTTACTACTGGTGGAACACGATGGTACTGCAGGTGGTACGCTCACTACTGGTGGAACACGAGGGTACTGCAGGTGGTACGCTTACTACTGGTGGAACACGAGGGTACTGCAGGTGGTACGCTTACTACTGGTGGAACACGAGGGTACTGCAGGTGGTACGCTTACTACTGGTGGAACACGATGGTACTGCAGTTGGTACGCTTACTACTGGTGGAACACGAGGGTACTGCAGGTGGTACGCTTACTACTAATGGAACACGAGGGTACTGCAGCTGGTACGTTGAATTTTATTCTTGAAAGAGGCAAATGCAAGATAAAGGAAAAGAAAATACAGATTAAAGATTAAATTATAAATATTCAGTAAACAAAGTATTATGGTTTGTTTGTCACTTTTTTGCATTGTAATGTTCTCAATTGATGATTTGTGTTGATTTGTGAATGCTGAATATACACAAAGGGAGCATAAGCAGCGTTGCTGACTTCTTCTTTCCGCTGTTTCCCACTGGCCATGGCCTTCCTGCAGCAATACTTGTGTGCAAAGGGTTTGATGGCACTCTTTGCTCAAGCACTGCATTTGTATTTACCTTTTTTCTGCTGTTTGCATATAAGTTGGTCAGTGAATGGTCTTGACGACAATTTAGTGGTCCACCAAAAGTCAAACGTGAGGCCCCACTGATCTACGTGACTGTTCTGTATTGGGATATTTCAGAGTGAAATATGAAGTATGTGGTTTTCTGTATGGGCCAAGACACCCAATAGACTTCGACATCAATTGAGTTCACGTGTGCTGAGATTTCTGAGGGAAAAGTAAAGCCAAGTGTCTGATGGTGTTGTTTATGCATTTAAAAAACATCCCACACTGTTTGACGATTTAGTGTCAGAAATGACTCTTTGGTAGATGTAAAAGTGTCTGCTAAATGTCTTAATAGTGGGTAGGGATAAGGTGCTCAAAGAGAAATAAAGGGATACTTACACGGCTGAGAGTAGTAATCCCTCACAGCCACACTGTCTTTTGGTTCCCCAGAGTTAGGGCATGCTCCACCCTCCGTCAGCATTCAGGAGACGGGGAGGAACATCACTCTGGTGGGGAGGCGGCTGTGCTGGTCAGACGCCCTGCTCTACTGCAGAGACTTTCACTGGGACCTGCTGAGCCTCAGGGACCCAGAAGACCAGGAGAGGATTGATGAGCTGGTGGCTCGCGCCCCCTTCCCACTAACCAGCCACCTCTGGGTGGGCCTGCGCAGGTACTGCCCAGACCTTAGTGCCTATCAGGCAATCAAGTCCTTAAGATCAACTTGTTGTCCATCACTTTGTTTGATGAAATACTATGAATATCACAAAAGCTAAATATTTGGCCACATTATTCTTCCTTCAAACCAGCTCACCATTTATCTCTGTCAATGTTGTTAGGTCCATTTTAGGAAGCTCCTGGTTTTGGATGTCCGGTGACCCGATGGACTTCAGCCAATGGGACGAAGGCTCACACCATTCCAGCCCCTGTGGGGGCGTGTCCAGTGTGGAACCTTCCACATGGAGGCAACGCTCCTGTGAAGAGCATCTTAACTTCATCTGTTTCACAGGTCGGTCTAGACTATTAGCAGGTCCTTATCAAGCTATATATATCTATACATTTATACCATGGTCTTGGGAAATACTCGATTCTGATTGGCTAATCCCTGATATATGGTATATCAGGGATATATATATATATATATATATGTCATAACCCGGCTCAACGGCGATGACAAAAACGGGAGAGACGGTGCATTACCAATATAAAATAAAGGTTTATTTCCATACAAAACATAACTTTAACGAAACCGCCAACGAAATCCCCAAAAGGTGTGGACGCCTGTAAGGAGGGCCAATGAGTAGCGCCCACAGCAAGCAATCAGCTGCTCTTTTATTCGGCTGGAGCACCGGTCCCAGGTGCTCCAGATCCAGCTGATGGCATCAGCTGATCACCTTAAGGGAGAGAGGTAGTCAACAAGTAGGCGGGGTCGTCACACCCCCCCCCCATAAAGTCGGTGTCCCAAAAGGAACACCGGCACATGCTAAACCAATTGACCTGAAATTATCCACCCCAAAAATATATTAATTCAAAGACAAGATAAATCTAAGAAAGAACACACATAACTCCACCCACATACCGACCAACTCTTTACCCTACCGACCAACTCATCTCCATACCGACCAACTCATCTCCATACCGACCATCTCATCCCATGCATCCCAGCCACTGAACTAGCAACCAGAACCGGACGCACGCCTTCCTCAGCCTGACCTGACTCACTAACACGGTTGTAGTTCTAACGGCTTCAACAAGTTAATGTGACAAAGCTGTTTGGACTTTCTCCGCTCTGGTGTCGCAATGAAATAGTTCAAATCCGAGAGTTTCTCAATGACCGTATACGGGCCGGTATACCTAGCCTGGAACGGCGAACCCACAATAGGCATTAATGCCAAAACTTGGTCCCAGGGGCTAAACTCTCGCTGCTCTGTGTGACGGTCATATTTTTTTTTCATTTTGCCCTGCGACATCTGCAACTTGTCCCGTGCCATACTACCCGCCACGAACAAACGATGCCGAAATCCGTTCACAAAATCAATCAGATTTTTTGGTGGCTAAGCAGGAATCGGTTGCAGAGGAGCAGACTTCACACTCTGATTCGGCTTCCCCGTTAATTGGCACACATGGCAGGTTTTAACATATTCGGCAACATCTCGTTTTACACGCGGCCAAAAGAACCGTTTCAAGACATTTAAATACGTTTTCCTGACACCAAAGTGCCCACTCTCGTCGTGTGCCACTTTAAGGACCAGAGGCCTGAATTTAGTCGGTACAACCAACTGGTACACAGCATCCCCCACACCGTCACCCAAAACAGCCCATTTCCGAAACAGCAGTCTGCTACGCAAAAAGTAGCCACTGGCTGCACTCTTTATCTCTGCAGCAGACAAAACACGACCAAATAATTCAGTTAAAGAGGAATCACCAATTTGCTCCTGCAGCAACTCGCTCTGTGACACTGACAGTGGAAAATCAGACAAAGACGGATCCTCAAAATCATCGTCACCAAGCTCCCCATCTGATAACTCAGGCTCAGCCTTACTCATTGCTCCTGTAACCACACAGGCTGAAAGAACCTCAGGTACCTCACTGGAACTCCAGTCAGAGACAGTACTAACCGGACAGAGCGTAACAACAGGTGAGGGAGGAGCATCAGCCCAGAGGCGGCCGCCAGCCAAGCCATTGCCCAAAATAAAATGAACCCCCTCTATAGGCAACGCCGGCCGCACTCCCACAGCTACCTCACCCTGCACAAGCTCACAATCCAGGACCACCTTATGCAAGGGCACGGGTAAAACCGTCAACCCCATCCCTCGACTGAGAATACGGTCCCCGCTGTCCCGTCTCCGCGGACAAAGGCAGCACTGACTCAGTCATATAGGAATCATATGCCCCTGTGTCCCTCAAGATTGTAACCGGGACTTTAACATCGCTACCAACTAGCGATACAAAACCACTTCTAATGAAAGGAGCGTATGCTTTCAGAACATCCGGCTCACAGACAGAGGAAAACCCATTAGAAACACAGCCATTTCCCAGCGTAGCTGCAGCCGGCTTAACATTATAGCTGCTCCCCCCATGTCTAGACCGCAACCCCGGACAATCAGCCTTCCAATGGCCCATCTCACGACAATAGTTACAGGTTATACTGCTGTCAACACTGCTCCGTGAGTAAGACTCGGGTCTAAACATGCCAGACGTCCCGGAACGCATCTGGTCAGCCGCCGCAACACCTCGCCTGCTTCCACCCCAGCCAGAATCATAGCGGCCGAGTGCGCGCTCTCTCACATCGCCCTTATGGAGCAGCATGTACTCATCTGCTGACACAGCCGCTTCTGCAGCAGAGGCAATCTTCCTTTCATTAATATATGTTGCAATCATACCAGGTAGCGTATTTTTAAACTGCTCCAAAATTACCAACTCACACAACTCATCAAAAGTAGATATATCAAGCGCAGCCAACCAACGTTTAAAATGGGTAGTTAAATCCCGAACAAATTCAACATAGGTTTGGCCACTTTCCCTTTCCCAAGCCCGAAAACGTTGGCGATATGCTTCAGGCACAAGCTCATAAGCCTTCAGCACTGCAGATTTTATTTTAACGTAACTACTGCTATCAGCCGCGCTCATAGACGAATATGCCCCCTGCGCCTTACCCGTGAGGACGCACTGGAGCAGCAGAGCACAGTCCTCATCAGACCAACGCCTCGCCCCGGAAACACGCTCAAAAAGCACAAAAAATGAGTCAGGATCCCTCTCATTAAACGGTGGCAACAGCCGCAAGTTGTTGATGTCAAAGGGCCGCGCACCGACCCCAGACACCTGCCCCTTCTGACTCTCAGCAGCCAGACGATAACCCTCCCGCTGGCGGATCACCTCCAGCTCTATTTGTTTTTTTGCTTCCATCTCACATTTAAATCTCTCATGTTCCAACTGCATCGAAAGGAGCTCCTTCTGCTGCTCAAACGTCAGCCCCTGGGTCTGAAAAGGCATGCCTACGGCAGGTGGATAAGCTGGCACCGGGCCAGACGTAAGGACTCCCAGTTCAATAAGTTTTACCTTCAAAGCAATTTTAATATCTTCTTTACGCTTCCTTTCTATCCCGGCCACCGAATAATAATCCGACAGTTTCAACAACTGTTCCTTTGTACACTTGTCCAAGGCCTCCTCTGACGGAGCCGCCACAAACGCTTCACATTCAGCCATCTCAAAACCACCACTAGGACCAAGCAAAACACACCGTTATGCCCGAACCGGACCAGCAAGACAGCGAAGTGTCCCCATGCGCCCTAATAGGATCCCAGTTTGGAGTTTCCCCGCTAACTAAACATCAACCCCCTACCTAAACTCCCGGCTAGTCTTCATGCAGCGGGCAGTGGCGGGTACTTACGCACTAGAGACCGCTGACCCGGGAAAGCGACTAGCAAGCCAGCAACTCCCCCGAAATCACGGACATGCTCCCAAGACAATGCTTTAACCACTATGCCGCCACAACACTACCACGACCCCCCAACGAACCCAAAGGGGAACGCCGCTATGCCTACCAGGGAAAACTCCGCACCGCACTAAGACCCACACGCTGAGGCAACACTTGTCAACCGGCTATTGTTAATGGCATAAATTAAATGAGCGACCCAGATACTCACCCTGATCCGTCAACCCATATGCACCATGAACTCTCCCCTTAATTACGGAAAAACACTCGCAAAATGAGCAACAACCGTTTTACCCTTAAGGCAAACAAACAAAGGCACATGTGTGCCGGTGTGCCTCCACCAGCACCGCCCACAAAGTCCGTACTAAAAGGAAAACACCTGCAGCCAGGCCAACCAAACTCCAAACTCACGTCAAACAAAATCTACACTCAACTATGGCAAACCGAATGGACGAGCCCCCATTGGTCATAACCCGGCTCAACGGCGATGACAAAAACGGGAGAGACGGTGCATTACCAATATAAAATAAAGGTTTATTTCCATACAAAACATAACTTTAACGAAACCGCCAACGAAAACCCCAAAAGGTGTGGACGCCTGTAAGGAGGGCCAATGAGTAGCGCCCACAGCAAGCAATCAGCTGCTCTTTTATTCGGCTGGAGCACCGGTCCCAGGTGCTCCAGATCCAGCTGATGGCATCAGCTGATCACCTTAAGGGAGAGAGGTAGTAAACAAGTAGGCGGGGTCGTCACAACACCTACTAAGTAGTTCCAGTCAAATTGTCTGTTCAGCCTTCAAAACGAGAGCTGGTAAATTGTGTACAAATTTATAATTTGTACACAATTTACCAGCTCTCGTGTAGAAAGTGTAGAAAGTATAAACCGTCACGATTCCCATTGAAACGAGTGGCAAGGTTATTTCTCTTTAAAACGAGAGCTGGTAAATTGTGAAAAATGAATTAAACTGTTATCAGACAACGCGGTTATATGTTATAGACCCTAGAGTACCTGTGGTATAAAGGCTGGGACGAATTTCGAACTATAAATATGTACAATGTAACGTTAGCTCTCAGATTCAGATTCATTTTTATTGGCCAGGTTTGCATAACAAACAAGGAATTTGACTCCGGTTAACCCTTTGCCCTCAAAGTACAACACTCAACACTTAACCTATCGTTAATACATAAAATAACTATAATGTATAAATATACTGTTAAGTATACAGTATAACAATACAATATAATATACTAATTTGCAAAAAAGAATATACAATAACAACATAAGAGAGGGAAGAAATGGAGCAATATCAGTGCAGTCAATATACGGTCAGAGATTTAAGATTTAAATATAAATATAAATACAGTGCAAGGCAGTTCAGTGCAATGGCAATATATTAAAAACAACTATGTTGTTGTTTTTAATATATTGCTACACAGTCCTCATAAGTATTGTGCTCAACCTAGGAGTGTGAATGAGTGTAATCAGCTGTAGGTATTCTACGCCACTTTCATTATCCTTCTTGTATATATTTATGTTTCCGCAGGTCAGACCGAGGGAGTGAAGAAGTTGCACTTCTATAGTTCCACAAGAGAGAATCAAATTCGCTGCACCTAACTTGGCCTCACTGGGGAACAGAGCTGCTGATTCCGACAAGGTCCTACGTAGTGAAGCTTCCGAATGCTGTAGCTCAGAGTGTCTGTGGTAGATGGCTTGTTCTGCATAATTCCACATTATGGACAATGTGACATAGAATATAGGATACATTCACTTTAGAAGTTAATCAATTCATTCCTTCACGAGCAGATGTAGGTGTGTCATGTATCAGTCTTTTGTTTCGAAATGTTGAGCTTGTGAGTTCAGGATTGTACCGAAAGACTAGATAAAGTATCTGTTGGCTTCTATCTCTGTCTGGCTACGCTGATTCAGAAATAATATCCACACAGTAGAGATGTTTCTTAAACTCTGATCGATTTAGTTGTTTTCAGGGAATTTAAAGGGGGGGTAATATTTATTTATTGATTTGGACGATGAAAGCGGTTCAAACACAGCGATACACCATTTCAGAATGTGTAAAATGTGATTTCCAGTCAAACTTTATGAACCAGTGTGTGTGTTTTAATAATGTTAACACTTTATCCAGTTGTGATTGTGCTGTTTTTTCTTTCTTTTTGCATATAATTGCAACATAGCTAATGTTTGTTTGTAGTGTCATCCTGCTATCACTGACCCAAATACCCAATCATTAGAGTTTGAGATCCATAACTAACCCATCCAGCCCATCCAGACAGCCCTGCAACACGTGGCCCGTCAAGGCAGCAGCTCAGACCTGTGGTCTCCAGGATGGAGGGGGGGGAGGTCGCTCAGAGGTCACGCTTGGGGAGGTGTGGGGAGTGGGGACAATGTTTTTTTCAATTTATTTTTTAAGTTGGTTAAGAGTCTGTTGTTTTAGTTGGGTATGGTAAGACTGGTCAGAGCCCAGCTTATGTATTTTGTTTTATGGAGTGTGGATTAGTGGTTGTGGGGCTGGGTGAAGCTGCACACCTGTTGTACATTGATTAATCAATGTGCACAGGAGCCACTAGAGGTCAGCACCAAGCCACAAACCAAGTGGCAATGCCCACACATAGCCACAAGGGACCAACACCAGGTTTTAAAGTCACAACACATAGCCCAGGGGGCCAGAACGCTCTATGTCACGTACCCATTAGATGTCTTACCAAGCGTATCTCCACGTGTGCCCATACAATTCCCCTCCTTTTGCTTCATAGATATCATAACAAAACCTTTACCAAATAAAGTGAGTTACAAGCGATCCTGACTCTGCGACCTTTTTCCAAAAGAACACAGCAAGGTTGGTAGCACGATCACATGTGAGCGTCCTCCTGGCATCCAATTATCAACTCGCCCGTCCCAGAAGTCAGGAACATTTTCCCAAACGAGGAGCCGGATCAGGGCGGGCCCCTCTGGCAGATCCTCGCCTGTGTCCACCGATTCATACTTGATCTCCATGTAAGCTTGGATGTCACCTGGCGCTCCTGGAGCACTCACCGCAAACAGGTTCTCCATCCATCCAGTAAGGTGTATTGTTGGGGATAAAAGTACAACATGTCGTCCCTATCATCCTATACACACCCCTGCTTGCTCTGCCAATAATATATATAAGGCTAGCCTATTCTGATCGGTCATTCTGGAGGTGGCAACTAATTGTTCTGATAGTCCCTCGACCGCATCCGTGGTCAAATTGACCAAAGTGTTGCTGATTATACAACGGGGGGCCTGAATCCAGCGATCTGATTGGTTCCTAACTGTTGTATAATGAGCGTATACATAACTGTTATGACGCCCAATCATTTTGTGAAAGTATCACTCCGCTTCTTGAAGTGGAAAGTGTCAAAGAATACATCCGTATTTTTCTAGTGTGTGTGTGGAGTCATTTTGCCACAATTGTAACAGTTGTATAATAGCAATAGCACAGTTCACTGAAGCCTAAAATCGGCGAGTGAACTGCTCCATAGGATAAATTGCCGGCAAACCGCTCTAGCCGAGCCTTCTCTCGGAGGGACGCTAAAGTGTGTTGCATAGCGACCGTCGTGCATTTTGAAGGCAGCCAGGAGGGACTACTTTTTTGTATTCTTTAATAAAACTGCTACTTTGACTTTCTTGGTTTCTTTTTAAATGTAGTGCGTCTATGACTTTCGTTTTGCCATAATAGTAACCGTTGTATAAAAGCAATAGATCACTTCAGTCAGTGGTATGTGCTCATTATACCACTGTGAAGGGGGTCGCCGGCCCTCCGCTGCGCGTCGGGGCCGGACAACGCCCCTTAACAGTGGTATAATGAGCACATACCACAGCCTGTCGTGATCTATTGCTTAATCATAGCATATATAATTTATCCAATCAGCATTTTTGTTAATGGTGGCCCACCAAAACAACAGATTCAAACCCTGACGCTATTTGATTTCATCATGTGGCTGTTGCTCTTGGCTGGGCTGGCTCTGGTCCTGGGGTAGTTGGTCGGCTCTGTGCGGGTATGCATCTGGCTCCGGAACTTTGTGTTTCTCTTGTTGGAATACTAACTCATATATAGCTGTTAGTTATCAAACATATATTTCTTAATTCTATGTCTAATTGCTCCCTTACGGGGCCCTCGAAATGTAGGTGAAGGCATGAGTCGACCCGTAAGCATTTCATGCAGGGTTAGATGTGTCATTCTGTTAGCTTGCATGTGATAACTCATTAGTGCTACTGGTAGTGCATCTACACAATTCAATTGAGTCAATTTTTTAATTTCAGCATCCGCACTTTGATTTAATTTCTCACTAGGGTAGAATAAAGAGTCATCCGAACTTGTAGCAATTCATAAATCATACGGTAATAACGGTACAGTGACACAGAATAAACACACACGCACATGGTACTTTCTTCTTCTATTTTTTTTTCACTTCACTGTGGATAACATGAATTAGAATTTTAGGCAACATTTTATCCTACTTATTTAGTCAAATTTTAGGCATTGTCGATTATTATCTCTAGATTATATGATCACTTTTAATATGATGTCTGTTATTACCGTATCTCTCAGGGAATATGCTGTGGACAAATTTAAATGCTAATTGTTGCTCTAGATTATAAAAGGTGCACTTTCAAATTCAGCAAACTTATTTAAGTTTGCCATTAAACCATTGATCAAATCACAGCACATCATACTAGTAATTCCCAGCATAAATATTAATGTTAACGTTAATGTGGCCAGTTATCATACCTCCCTCGTCCACCTCAGCTCTCCTCACTGCTCCTCGTCCTCTGTTCATGAAGAATTTGCGGAAACCGTTATTCAGAAGGCTAATGTGTAGTTTTACAGGACAGCTTCACAAAACAAAGGCCTATACTTTTACAGGGCTCCTCGAGTTTTGAAGAAAATTATTCACACATTATTCATTTTCCGCGTGTGTGCGTGCACGCATAGTGTGTGTGTCGTGTGAGAGGGAGCAGACTTTACAACTGTTGGCTAGCTGCTCAATTTAGGCTACAGACGCTCAGTATTGAAAAACTGATGCTTATTATGTGGGCAACATTCTCTAACAGCAATCAATTCGTCATTGTTTCTGTCCAACAAGTTGTGAATTTGTTGCAACAGGAGATGACTTACTCTGTGCTATTTACAGCTCCCGGGGTTTCCACTGTGTTTATAACGAACTATGCAGAAGAATAACGTGAACGATTGAAGAATTACTATTCTCCAGTCTATTTTCTTGTTGTACCTTAAAATCGAATTTAGCATAGACAGAGCAAACCTTGTTTACCTCGTTATGTCCGACACCTCACACCTTAATAGCAAGTATATTTTTCCACACCCCACTTTTGACCTTCTTCCTTCTCCTGGTCGACATCCTCAACCCTTCCCAACTGCGCCGCCTCAGTGGCCAAGACAAAAGCCCACCGTGAGCGCACCTTGGCTTCAGGGCACAAACCACAGGGGGCTTGAGGACTGGGGAGGCAGCAAGAGGCATCCGTCTGCGGCTAGCGTCCCCGGGGTCCATCACGCATCAGCCCAGGCCCCTCCGCCCCTCTGCCAGCCAGGACACCGAAGACCCAGGCTCCAGAAGGGAGGTGGGGACGGGTACTCCCTGGAGAGGGTGGAGCAGGCTCAAGGAACCAATGGGGTGTCGCAGAATATACTGTTTGGGTTAATTGGGAGACGTCAGACATAACATGGTTAACCAGGGGTTAGCAAGACCATGTGACAGAGCAAGACCATGTGACAGAGTTTAACATGATCCTTTGTGACATTGACGCGTCTCACACAAAGTAAATTGCTCGCTGCATGTGAGTTAGGTGAGATCAGACAGTAAAATGAGTTGTGTCACGGTCCGGTCGTCAGTAGACTGTGACCATACCTAATCTGGTCTATGGAAATAATGTTTGCAAATATCCAACCACCTTCAAACGTCCCTGTTTAATGGGTGGAGTTTAATGTTTCCAAGACAAGTATTATCAGCCTGGACATGTCAAAACTATTTAAAAAAATAAATCAATTTGGCCTACTAAGAATTACAAATAATTACATATAATACTTCTAAAATTATACTTCAGAATGAATACATCGAGGAAGAAATACACACATGTATTTCTCCCTCATTGAAAATCATTGCACATGAAATTGGAGAGGAAGGTACAGAGCCAGACAGAGAAAGACAAGGCCCAAGTTTCTTCTCAGCCTAGACTACCCAGCCAGACAATATCATGTGCATGTAATAAGCTCCATGGTTATTTTATTGTTCTGCCTTTAATACTTTTAAAGTGAGCTACTCACACTTCAGCTTTCTAAATTACGTTTGATAAATTGCTTATTTTATCTGGTTTGTTAGTTAGGTGAAGGTATTAGGTTAGAGGTTATTTACAGCAGCTATAGAGATGAAAGGTATAATATGTAACATTTCCACATTAAATGATTCACCAACAACGAGATGTTTTATATTTTGTATCGTTGAGAATATCTCCTCTGATGACAGATAGATAGAAGGGAAACATTACTAGCAACTGCAGAGCGAAATTTGAAGGAGGTCGGATATTTGCAAACATCGTTTGTATAGACTATTAGGTATAAGTATACTGACGGAATTTGCTCATTTTACACCATGTGACGCATTTTCAGCGAGCCATTAGCCAAAAGTCTTTGTGTGAGACACGCCAACAAGTCGCACAAAGAGAATATGTGATCTCTGTGTGAGAAAGGGAAAACGGACACACAAGTGTCTCCATTCTATTTCTTGTTGTTCCTTTGAATTGAGCTACCGACTCTACTGGAGGGCATTAACTTCAAATCAGAGAGAGAGAACTCTTTTAGAGTTTCGTTGTTTTGCTTTTTGATGGTAGATTCTTCACTTTTGAAAGAATGTTAATATGAAGACATGTCTACCAAGTAGTTTTTACTATTTATTATCTGAACAGGTTATTTCTCAAGCATCAACTATGGGGTCCATTCGTCTCATCTGCAGTTTGATTGGTAGGTTTTCCACACAGCACTACAGTATTAATCATTATCCAGTTCATTGAATTTAATTCATGAAAATGTACCTGCCGTAACATTGGACTGCTTACCTCTTTTTTTATATATAAAAAATATTTTTATAACATATCTGTAATTGTTTTTTAATATATACGTATATATGTATATATATATATGTATATATTAAAAAACAATACACATATTGACAAAACAGGCATGAGAATCATGAATGTAATGCAGTTCAATACAGAGTATTTAAAATAAGAAATAAATATCCAAAAGAAAACATTGATCAGGGCTTCCAGAAGTGTGTACAGTATTAGGTCTCAGTCTTGGCCCTTTATGTACAACAGTGGAGGGTCCCAGATCAGACAGGCTTACCACTATGAACACGCCCGGTCTTGTCTGATCTCGGAAGCTAAGCATGGTTGGGTCTGGTTAGTACTTGGGTGGGAGACCGCCTGGGAATACCAGGTGCTGTTGGTGCTGTCGGGTGGTGGCAAAAAGATGGAACTCTTCCCTCTGGCCTTAACATCCATCCCAGTGCAATGACGGGGACACTGTGCTGTGGAAGGCGTCGCCCTTCGGAGGAGTCGTAAAACGGAGGTCCTGACACACTGAGGTCATAAAAAGATCCCAGGGCACTTATCGCAAAGAATAGGGGTTTTCCCCGGTGTCCATGCTAAAACTGCACAAACAGGCTCAATCTTGCCCCATAATCATCCTCCTGTATAATTGGCTGACTGATTAATTCCCTCACTCTCCACCTCAAGCTGTTGTGTGGTGAGGGTTCTTGCGCAGATTGGCTGCCGTTCATCACCCAAGTGGGTGCTACACACTGGTGGTGGTGAGTGAGGTACCCCCGTTCACTGTAAAGCGTCTTTGAGGGTCTAGAAAAGTGCTATATTAATTCAATCTATTATTAGAGTCATTTATCCACATAGTTGTGGGATATATGCTTGTAAATATAAGCTGATAATAGCTTAGATATTACTTATTTTGAGTAAATAGTATTTTCTCTTCACCAGGTGTTTTGGTCCTCTTGTGGAAGTCACCTGGATTTTCAGGTACTTCTATGTGCCCAATTTAGGGGCAGATTACAAGTTATCCAATCAGGCAATTATTTCAATATGTTTTTTCAACTTGACAAACTAGTCTGTGGTTTCATACTCCAATAGCTGCAGCCCGCATTAACGTAGCATTGAGTGGCACGGCTATTCAGTCTTCAACCATCAACGGAGGGCTGGCCGAACGCTCCATCGATGGGAACAACGACCCTCAGTGGGAGCACAACAGTTGCAGCATTACCGCCCTCCAGGCTAAAGCATGGTGGAGGCTGGAGCTGCCTGGTGTGTACCGGGTGTCAGAGATGAGGTCACCAATAGGAATGCCAATAGATGGAGGCTCAACAACGTGGAAATTCTCATCGGGGATTCACTGTCAAACAACGGCAATGAGAATCCAAGGTGAATCACTGGTCACCGTCCCTACATTTACTCCATACTGTTCGTCTCCATGCAAATCTTTCTGGGGTTTATCTCTCATGACCTCGACCTGCTTTTAAGTGTCTTTGGATAAAAGCATAGAATAGTTTATTCCCAGAAAATAAGGAAACACAACCAGTGCTCTGCTCTAGTACACCTTGACACACACCAGACACTGGAATTTAGCCTCTGATACCTACCTTCACCAGACTACTGTATCGTCTCTCATTTTCGCTCAGGTGTGCCATCATCAACGATGACCCAGGCTGCTTGACTCAGATTGTCAAGTGTTGGGGAATGGCAGGAAGGTTTATCAACTTCTACCAGTCCTCTGACGCACCAGAATATCTGCAGCTCTGTGAGGTCAAGGTGTACGGAGGTAAGAACCCCGTCCATCATTACATGATAATCAAAGGGGGATTGGTGTACAAGTACCATTGCTGGTAAAACATATTTGGTCAATGGTCAAACACTGCTGGTCCTGTGTAGCTCAACTGGTTGAGCAAGGCAGTATAACTCCCAGCATTAGAGGTTTGTTTTTCTCTGGGCTACCTGTTATAATAATGAATGCAGTATTGTAAGACGCTTTGGTAAAATAATCTAGCAAAGGGCAATCAGCATACAGTGTTTTCAACCTGCGGTACACTTACTACTGGTGGAAAACGACGGTACTGCAGGTGGTACGCTTACTATTGGTGGAAAACGATGGTACTGCAGGTGATACGCTTACTACTGGTGGAACACGAGGGTACTGCAGGTGGCACGCTTGCTACTACTGCCTTCTTGCAGTAATACTTGTGTATAAAGGGTTTGATGGAACTCTTTGCTCAAGCACTGCATTTGTATTTACCTTTTTTTCTGCTGTTTGCATATAAGCTGGTCAGTGAATGGTCTTGACGACAATTTGGTGGTCCACCAAAAGTCAAATGTGAGGCCCGACTGATCTACGTTACTGTTCTGTATTGGGATGTTTCAGAGTTAAGTATGAAGTATGTGGTTTTCTGTATGGGCCAAGACACCCAATAGACTTCGACATCAATTTAGTTCACGTGTGCTGAGATTTCTGAGGGAAAAGTAAAGCCAAGTGTCTGATGGTGTTGTATATGCATTTAAAAAACATCCCACACTGTTTGACGATTTAGTGTCAGAAATGACTCTTTGGTAGATGTAAAAGTGTCTGCTAAATGTCTTAATAGTGGGTAGGGATAAGGTGTCTGCTCAAAGAGAAATAAAGGGATACTTACACACGGCTGAGAGTAGTAATCCCTCACAGCAACACTGTCTTTTGGCTCCCCAGAGTTAGGGCGTGCTCCACCCTCCGTCAGCATTCAGGAGACGGGGAGGAACATCACTCTGGTGGGGAGGCGGCTGTGCTGGTCAGACGCCCTGCTCTACTGCAGAGACTTTCACTGGGACCTGCTGAGCCTCAGAGACCCAGAAGAGCATGAGAGGATTGATGAGCTGGTGGCTCGCGCCCCCTTCCCACTAACCAGCCACCTCTGGGTGGGCCTGCGCAGGTACTGCCCAGACCTTAGTGTCTATAAGGCAATCAGGTCCTGAGGATCATCTTGTTGTCCATCACTTTGTTGAGTGAATTACTATGAATATCACAAAAGCTAAATATTTGGCCACATTATTCTTCCTTCAAACCAGCTCACCCTTTATCTCTGTCAATGTTGTTAGGTCCATTTTAGGAAGCTCCTGGTTTTGGATGTCCGGTGACCCGATGGACTTCAGCCAATGGGATGAAGGCTCTCACCACTCCAGCCCCTGTGGGGGCGTGTCCAGTGTGGAACCTTCCTCATGGAGGCAACGCTCCTGTGAAGAGCATCTTAACTTCATCTGTTTCACAGGTCGGTCCAGACTATTAGCAGGTCCTTATCAAGCTATATATATATATATATATATATATATATATATATATATATATATATAGTTCTTTGAGGTGCAGTAATTAGTGTAGAGGGAGAAGAGCAACAGGGAGAGGACTCACCTCTGGGGGGCGCAAGTGCTGATGACCGGGTTTTGGATGAGATGCTCCCCAGTCTTACATGCTGCTCCCTGTCAATCAGGAAGCTGATGATCCACTGGCAGGTGGTGTCCGGCACTGCCAACTGGGTGAGCTTCTGATGTAGGACTTCAGGGATGATGGTGTTGAAACCGAGCTGAAGTCCACAAACAGGGTCCTGGCATACGTCCCTGGGTAGTCGAGGTGGTGCAGCATGTATTGCAGTCCCATGTCGACAGCCTCATCCACCGACCTGTCTGCCCTGTAGGTATACTGCAGGGGGTCCAGCATGGGTCCTGTTATGTCACTCAGGTGGCTCAACACCAGTCTTTCAAAGGATTTCATGACCACAGACACTGTCTCTCTGGCTCATAGCTGAGTGGACTAGAATACCTCCCGTTGCCAAGTCGTATCCAAGGTCCGTCCTATTTACTGGAGGAGTGAACAATGTTTCCGTTGCATAAGTACCTTACAGGAGGGTAATGATTGTTCGAGGTATTAGTCAAGCTCTCAGTCATAATGGAAATATAAATGAATGGTCTTAATTTATTTTCTTTGGTAAGTGACCATGGTATAAGCGGGATAATGCCCTTCAAGGTGTCATCCTCCGCGCGTCGGACGGTTCTAAGGCCTCCAAGTCGTCCATTAATTCCTGATAATGGACACCTCATCGGGCATTAGCCCTTACATATATATATATATATATCCATTCAATCCTTTTTAATTGAACATTCAAACAATTACGAACTGCTTAAAGTAAATAAAGGTCCTCATAAGTATTGTGCTCAACCTAGGAGTGTGAACGAGTGTAATCAGCTGTAGGTATTCTACGCCACATTCATTATCCTTCTTGTATATATTTATATTTCCGCAGGTCAGACCGAGGGAGTGAAGAAGTTGCACTTCTATAGTTCCACAAGAGAGAAGGAAATTCGCTGCACCTAACTTGGCCTCAATGGGGCACAGAGCTGCTGATTCCGACAAGGTCCTACGTAGTGAAGCTTCCGAATGCTGTAGCTCAGAGTGTCCGTGGTAGATGGCTTGTTCTGCATAATGTCACATTATGGACAATGTGACATAGAATATAGGATACATTTACTTTAGAAGATAATCAATTCATTCCTTCACGAGCAGATGTAGGTGTGTCATGCATCAGTCTTTTGTTTCGAAATGTTGAGCTTGTGAGTTCAGGATTGTATCGAAAGCCTAGTTAAAGTATCCGTTGGCTTCTATCTCTGTCCGGTTGATTCAGAAATAATATCCACAAGGTAGAGTTGTTTCTTAAACTCTGATCGATTTAGTTGTTTTCAGGGAATTTAAAGGGGGGGGGGGTAATATTTATTTATTGATTCGGATGATGAAAGCGGTTCAAACAGAGATACACCTTTTGAGAATGTGTAAAATGTGATTTCCAGTCAAACTTGATGAACCAGTGTGGGCGTTTTAATAATGTTAACACTTTATCCAGTTGTGATTGTGCTGGTTTTTCTTTCTTTTTGCATATAATTGTAACATAGCTAATGTTTGTTGCTAGTGTCATCCTGCTATCACTGACCCAAATACCCAATCATTAGAGTTTGAGATCCATAAATTACCCATCCATCCCATCCAGACAGCCCTGCAACACACGGCCCGTCAAGGCAGCAGCCCACGCCTCTGGTCTCCAGGATGGAGGGGGGAGGTCGCTTAGAGGTCACGCTTGGGCGAGTGGGGAGTGGGGACAATGTTTTTTTTTAATTTTAAGTTGGTTAATTTAATAATAATAATAATTAATTTCATTTGAGGGCGCCTTTCATAGCACTCAAGGTCACCTTACAGGGCAGTGTTTAAAAAACAAAATCAACAATCATAAAAACACAAGAACAAGATACATTACAATTTACACAAGTGGGGTGAAATGGGTGGGAGACAATGAATTAGATTGATTATGTCAGTTTAAAAAGATGTGGAGAGAGTGTCAGAGTTACGGATGTCAGGTGGGAGGGTGTTCCAGAGGTGGGGGGCAGATCGGCTGAATGCCCTGGACCCCATGGTGACCAGGCGGGCGGTTGGTACAGTGAGTTGAATGGAAGAAGAGGACCAGAGAGTGCGGGTGGGTGTGTTGGTGTGCAGGAGTTCACAGATGTATGGAGGGGCGAGGTTGTGGAGGGCCTTGAAGGTAAGGAGCAGAATCTTGAAATGGATGCGGGTTTTGACCGGAAGCCAGTGAAGCTGCTGAAGGACAGGAGTGATGTGATTAACGGAGGGGGTTCTGGTGATGATGCGAGCGGCAGAGTTCTGGACCAGTTGAAGCTTACGGATGGACTTGAGGGGGATAACAAAGAGGAGGGAGTTACAATAATCGATGCGGGAAGTGACCAGGGTGTGAACAAGGATGGCTGTGCTATGGGGTGTGAGGGATGGGCGGAGGCGGTTGATGTTGCGTAGATGGTAATAGGCAGACCTGGTGATGTTATTGATGTGTGCTTGGAATGAGAAGAGTCTGTTGTTTTAGTTGGGTATGGTAAGACTGGTCGGAGCCTAGCCTGTGTATTTTGTGTGTGGATTATGGATTAGTGGTTGTGGGGTTGGGTGAAGCTGCACACCTGTTGTACATTGATTAATCAATGTGCACAGGTTAAGTCAGCCATCACCACACACACTCTGTAGGGAGATGTCCTACATGGCAACATGGATCACTATCTTCCTGTCTTACTGTCTGCAAACTCTACAATAAACCGGCTTTAAACATTAACACATGTGTCTGCGTGTCATGACAATAACAGTTAAAGGGACGTTTGGAATGAAGTCACATTTCCGGAACTATGGGATCAGGATATGTGTTTGGGCAGTGGGACAGTGTCAGTCCTAAGATGAATTAAGTCTCTTGAGCTCAGGGTTTAGAGTATAGCCTCGCATCATGGAACCTGATTCTAGCATCATGGAGACGATATGTGGTGGTGGTGGTGGAGTGCCCGGTTCAGGTAGTGATAAGGGGAGTCAGGGAGCCGATGGGCAGGCAGACGGCTTCACCCAAGCGCTAGAACATCAAGACATGAATCAGGAATTGCTTGCAACATTTTCAATTTTTATTGAATGTTTAACCATCAACAAGAGCTAAAATGATTTAACCTTTTTAACTTGGTTTTCATTATAAAAAAAAATTAGGAGCAGTTACTTTAAAACTTCTATAAGAAAAGAAGTTCCCCCGATTGGATTCTGAGGAAAAAGCAAAGTCCTGTCGCAGCGCTCTGTAGTCCCGGACCTGGTATAAGAAAAGTTGAATCGACATGAAGTTGGAACAATCACAGAGAACTCTGAAAGAGATTTGATTAAACTAATAATTATTTCAGTCGCCATTGTAAGACTATATAGAGGAAGCAAAGGGCAATAATTGTAGAATAATGAAGCCGAGGGACACTATAATCTGGCTTCAACAAGGGGTCGAGGGACACTAAGTCTGGCTCCACATTAGAAGTCGAGGGACACTAAGTCTGGCTTCATTAAGGTTAGGGGTCGAGGGACAAAATATATTGTCTGGCTCCATTGTGTTTAAGTTTGAAGTCGGCAGACACTAGTCTGGCCCCATTATATTTCAAGTTGTGATAAGACGTTGGTTTGGAAGTTATATTCCTAGCGGTAGCAAGACGCCGCCTCGAGTCAAATCAGTTATACTTCTAACCCCGAGGGGCTAAGCCAACTTGCATGAATCACAAATATTTTTTTGTGAATAACCCTTTTATGTAAAAAATAGCATCCAACGTAACATACAAGCATGCATTAGTAATGCATGCTTGTATGTTACGTTGGATGCTATTTTTTCCTCCTGGGTGAAGATTTTTCATGTGGCAGACAAATCCCTTTGTCTGTGAGAGAGGGCCAACATTCCAACATTATCTGTTGTTTACATCTGTAGCATATGTCACATATAATCATAGATGCCACATATGTCCTTGGCATCTAGAGAGGCGTCCAGCTCATAAAAGGAGCTATTCATTCATGCATCAATTCTGGAGGTACCAGCACGCCAGTTGGCTGAGAAACTCAAGACGCTCGAGGCCACAAAAGCAAGTGTAATTCCCGCACATAGCCACTAGAGGACAGCACCAAGCCAGAAACCAAGTTGCAATGCCCACACATAGCCACAAGGGACCAACATCAAGTTTTAAAGTCACAACCAGAGGCGGACAGAGTACACAGCTTCCTTACTTGAGTAAAAGTACAGATACCCCTTGCTAAATTTTACTCAAGTACAAGTAAAAGTACTACAGTCAGATGTCTACTTAAGTAAAAGTACTGAAGTACTTGTTGTTAAAAGTACTTGAGTATCAAGAGTACAAGAGTATTTTTTCTAAATATTGCATTACTACTGCCACAGTGCTTACATTTATGTATAGAAACGTCCTACATGGAGTTATGAAAAATGTTAACACCTTGGAGAATGTAAAAGGAATTGAAAGTAAAATCAAGTAATTTTCATCTTTTTACCATGGCAATAGCACAATAGTATACAGTATAACAGTATACTCAAGAACATAAAAACAATTGCTCAGCTTACATAAATATGCAATATCAGAAAAGAAAATTCAGCTAACAATTCTATGTATGTGTGAGTTTCTCCGTTTTTTTATCAATCAAATCAACAATCGTCTCTCATCTAATTCTGACCATGGAGTTGGCGGAAAGCGAAGGTGATTGCTGATAGGCTGAAGGCTGTCCTAATCAGTTTGAGAGGGAATCACGTTTGAGAGGGAAACAACAAATTGAGGGTTTCCGTGATTTTTCTTTTCTCCTTTTATTTTTTATTTTTCAGAAGGAGTAACGGGTACTCACGGTTATGGATAGAAATGTAACGGAGTAAAGAGTACAATATTTGCCTCTCAAATGTACTTGAGAAAAGTCATGAATACTCCCAAAAAATGATACTCGAGTAAAGTACAGATCCCTCAAAATTTTACTTAAGTACTGTACTCAAGTAAATGTACTCCGTTACTGTCCGGCTCTGGTCACAACACATAGCCAAGGGGGCCAGAACGCTCTAGGTAACGCATCCATTAGATGTCTTACCAAGCGTATCTCCACGTGTGCCCATAAAATTTCTCTCCTTTTGCTTCATAGATATCAAAACGATCCTTTATCAAATAAAGTGAGTTACAAGCGATCCTGACTCTGCAACCTTTTTCCAAAAGAACACAGCAAGGTTGGTAGCACGATCACATGTGAGCGTCCTCCTGGCATCCAATTATCTGCTCGCCCGTACCAGAAGTCAGGAACAATTTCCCAAACGGGGAGCCGGATCAGGTCGGGCCCCCCTGGCAGATTCTCGCCTGTGTTCAACGATTCATCCTTGATCTCCATGTAAGCTTGGATGGCACCTGGCGCTCCTGGAGCACTCACCGCAAACAGGTTCTCCATCCATCCAGTGAGGTGTATTGTTGGGGATAAAAGTGCAACATGTCGTCCCTATCATCCAACACACCCCTTCTTGCTCTGCCAATAATATATCCAAGCCTAGCCTATTCTGATAGGTCATTCTGAGGTGGCATGTAATTGTTCTGAAAGACCCCTGACCGCATCAGTGGTAAAATTGACCAAACTTTTGCTGATTATAGCATATATAATTTATCCAATCAACATTTTTGTTAATGGTGGACCACCAAAACAACTAATTCAACCCTGCCGCTATTTGATTGCATCATTTGGCTGTTGCGCTTGGCTCGGCTGGTTCAGTTTCTGGGGTAGTTGGTCGGCTCTTGGTGTGTATGCATCTGTTTCTGAGTCGACCCTCAAGCATTTCATGCGGGGTTAGATGTGTCATTCTGTTAGCTTGCATGTGATAACTCATTAGTGCCACTGGTAGTGCATCTACACAATTCAATTGAGTCAAATTTTTGATTTCAGCATCCACACTTGTAGCAATTCATAAGTCATACGGTAATAACGGTACAGTGACGTACAATAACCACACACACACATGCTTCTTTCTTCTTCTATTTTTTTTTCACCTCACTTCTTCACTGTGGATAACATGAATTCGAACTTTAGGTAACATTTTATCCTACTTATTTAGTCAAATCTTAGGCATTGTCGATTATTATCTCTAGATTATATGATCACTTTAAATATAATGTCTGTTATTACCGTATCTCTCAGGGAATATGCCGTGGACAACTTTAAATGCTAATTGTTGCTCTAGTCTAGATTATAAAAGGTACATTTTCAAATGCAGCAATCTTATTTAAGTTTGCCATTAAACCATTGATCAAATCACATCACATCATACTAGCAATTACCAGCATCAATATTAATGTTAACGTTAATGTGGGCAATTATCATACCTCCCTCGTCCACCTCAGCTCTCCTCACTGCTCCTCTGCCACTGTTCATGAAGAATTTGCTGAAATCGTTATTCAGAAGGCTAATGTGTAGTTTTACAGGACAGCCTCACAAAACAAAGGCCTATACTTTTACAGGGCTCCTCGAGTTTTGAAGTGTGCGTGCAGTGCACGCATGTGTGTGTGGGTGTGAGAGGGAGCAGACTGTACAACTGTTGGCTAGCTGCTGAATTTAGGCTACAGACGCACAGTATTGAAAAACTGATGCTTATTATGTGGGCAACATTCTCTAACAGCAATCAATTTGTCATTGTTTCTGTCCAATAAGTTCTGAATTTGTTGTAACATTATAACAGGGGATTACTTACTCTATGCTGTTTCCAGCTCCCGTGGTTTCCACTGTGTTTATAACAAACCATTCAGAAGAATAACGTGAACGATTCAAGAATTACTATTCTCCAGTCAATTTTCTTGTTGTACCTTCAAATCGAATTTAGCATAGACAGAGCAAACCTTGTTTACCTTGTTATGTCTGACGCCTCCCAATTTAACCTAGAAAGTATTTTTTGACCCTCTGCATTCTCCTGGTCGACATCCTCGACTCTTCCCAACTGCGCCGCCTCAGTGGCCAAGACAAAAGCCCACAGTGAACGCACCTTGGATTCAGGGCATAAACCACAGCGGGCTGAGGGCTTCAACATCCCAACCTTGGCTTCATGTGTCAGAGCAAGACCATGTGATAGAGTTTAACATGTTGTGGAGACACAACAATATAACACACAGATTTCCCATGATCCTTTGTGGCATTGACGCGTTTCACACAAAGTAAATTGCTCGCTGCATGTGAGTTAGGTGAGATCAGGCAGTAAAATGAGTTCTGTCACGGTCCGGTCGTCAGTAGACTTTGACCATACCTAATCTAGTCTATGGAAATAATGTTTGCAAATATCCAACCACCTTCAAACGTCCCTGTTTAATGGGTGCAGTTTAATGTTTCCAAGACAAGTATTATCAGCCTGGACATGTAAAAACTATTTAAAAAAATAAATCTATTACTAAGAATTACTAATAATTACATATAATGCTTCTAAAATTATACTTCAGAATGAATACATGGACAAAGAAATACCAACATGTATTTCCCCCTCATTGAATATCTTTGCACAAGAAATTGGAGAGGAAGGTACAGAGCCAGACAGAGAAAGACAAGGCCCAAGTTTCTTCTCAGCCTAGACTACCCAGCCAGACAATATCATGTGCATGTAATAAGCCCCATGGTTATTTTACTGTTCTGCCTTTAATACTTTTAAAGTGAGCTACTCACACTTCAGCATTCTAAATTACGTTTGATAAATTGCTTATTTTAGCTGATTCGTTGGTTAGGTGAAGGTATTAGGTTAGAGTTTATTTACAGCAGCTATAGAGATGAAAGGTATAAGATGTTAACATTTCCTCATCAAATTATCCAACAACAACGAGATGTTTAATATTTTGTATCTGTGAGAATATCTCCTCTGATGACAGATAGATAGAAGGGAAACATTACTAGCAACTGCAGAGCGAAATTTGAAGGTGGTTGGATATTTGCAAACATAATTTGTATAGACTATTAGGCCTAAATATACTGACGACCGGACCGGGAAATTGCTCATTTTACACAATGTGAAGCGTTTTCAGCGAGCCATTAGCCAAAAGTCTTTGTGTGAGACAGGTCAACAAGTTGCGAGAATACGTGATCTCTGTGAGAAAGGGAAAACGGACACACAAGTGTCTCCATTCTATTTCTTGTTGTTCCTTGGATTTGAGCTACCGACTCTACTGGTGAGTACCATCTCAAATCAGAGAGATAACTCTTTTAGAGTTTTATTGTTTTGCTTTTTTGATGGTAGATTCTTTGCTTTAGAAAGAATGTTAATATCAAGACATGTCTACCAAGTAGCTTGTTTTATTTATTATCCGAACAGGTTATTTCTCATCAACTATGGGGTCCATTCGTCTCATCTGCAGTTCGATTGGTAGGTTATCCACACAGCACTGCAGTATTAATCATTATCCAGTTCATTGAATTTAATTAATGAAAATGTACCTGCCATAACTGTTGACGGCTTACCTCTTTTTTTTTACATATATATTAAATAAATTGACATATATACAAAAATCATTTTTGTTATGGATTGAACATTGCACATATTGACAAAACAGGCATGAGAATCATGAATGTAATGCAGTTCAATACAGAGTATTTATAATAAGAAATAAATATCCAAAAAAAAACATTGATCAGGGTTTCCAGAAGTGTACGGTATTGGGTCTCAGTCTTGGCCCTTTATGTACAACAGTGGAGGGTCCCAGTTCAGACAGGCTTACCACTATGAACACGCCCGGTCTCGTCTGATCTCGGAAGCTAAGCATGGTTGCGCCTCGTTAGAACTTGGATGGGAGACCGCCTGGGAATACCAGGTGCATTAAGTGGTGTCGGGTGGTGGAACTCTGGCCTTAACATCAATCCCAGTGCAGTGACGGGGACACTGTGCTGTGGAAGGCGTCGCCCTTCGGAGGAGACGTAAAAATGAGGTCCTGACACACTGAGGTCATATAAAGATCCTAGGGCACTTATCACAAAGAGTAGGGGTTTCCCCGGTGTCTTTGCTAAAACTGCACAACCAGGCTCATTCAATCTTGCCCCATAATCATCCTCCTGTATAATTGGCTGACTCATTAATTCCCTCACACTCCACCTCAAGCTGGTGTGTGGTGAGCGTTCTGGCGCAGATTGGCTGCCGTTCATCACCCAAGTTGGTGCTACACACTGGCGGTGGTGAGTGAGGTACCCCCGTTCACTGTAAAGCGTCTTTGAGCGTCTGGAAAAGTGCTATATTAATTCAATCTACTATTATTAGATCTAATCAAAGTATTTAAACTTTTCATTGTTGTGATATCTGATCTTTTCAAGGCTTAGTACTTTCCCCATTTCCCTTTGCCACGATTCATGACTTGTTGCAGAGTCAGTTATCCACATAGTTGCGGGATATATGCTTGTAAATATTAGCTGATAATAGCTGAGATATTACTTATTTTCAGTAAATAGTATTTTCTCTTCACCAGGTGTTTTGGTCCTCTTGTGGAAGTCACCTGGATTTTCAGGTATTTCTATGTGCCCAATTTAGGGGCCGATTACAAGTTATCCAATCAGGCAAGTATTTCGATATGTTTTTTCTACTTGACAAACTGATCTGTGGTTTCATTCTCCAATAATGCCCTTCAAGGTGTCGTCCTCCGCGCATCGGACGGTTCTAGGGCCTCCAAGTCGTCCATTAATTCCTGATAATGTAGGCTACACCTCATCGGGCCCTTACATATATATAAATATATATATATATATATATATATATATATATATATATATATATATATATATATATATATATATATATGTATACATTCAATCCTTTTTAATTGAACGTTTAAACAATTACGAACTGCTTTACACAGTAAGTGGGTCGAGATTCCAGTTTGGGTAAATAAAAGTCCTCATAAGTATTGTGCTCAACCTAGGAGTGTGAATGAGTGTAATCAGCTGTAGGTATTCTACGCCACTTTCATTATCCTTCTTGTATATATTTATGTTTCCGCAGGTCAGACCGAGGGAGTGAAGAAGTTGCACTACTATAGTTCCACAAGAGAGCATCAAATTCGCTGCACCTAACTTGGCCTCACTGGGGAACTGATTCCGACAAGGTCCTACGTAGTGAAGCCTCTGAATGCTGTAGCTCAGAGTGTCTGTGGTAGATGGCTTGTTCTGCATGATATAACATTATGGACAATGTGACATAGCATGTAGAATACATTCACTTTAGAAGTTAATCAATTCATTCCTTCACGAGCAGATGTAGGTGTGTCATGCATCAGTCTTTTGTTTCGAAATGTTGAGCTTGTGAGTTCAGGATTGTATCGAAAGATTCGATAAAGTATCTGTTGGCTTCTATCTCTGTCTGGCTAAGCTGATTCAGAAATAATATCCACACTGTAGAGATGTTTCTTAAACTCTGATCGATTTAGTTGTTTTCAGGGAATTTAGAGGGGGGGTAATATTTATTTATTGATTTGGATGATGAAAGCAGTTCAAACACAGAGATACACCATTTGAGAATGTGTAAAATGTGATTTCCAGTCAATCTTTATGAACCAGTGTGTGCGTTTTAATAATGTTAACACTTTATCCAGTTGTGATTGTGCTGTTTTTTCTTTCTTTTTGCATATAATTGCAACATAGCTAATGTTTGTTACTAGTGTCATCCTGCTATCACTGACCCAAATACCCAATCATTAGAGTTTGATATCCATACATATATAAGGCTAGCCTATTCTGATAGGTCATTCTGGAGGTGGCATCTAATTGTTCTGATAGTCCCTTGACCGCATCCGTTGTCAAATTGACCAAACCGTTGCTGATTATAGCATATATAATTTATCCAATCGACATTTTTGTTAATGGTGGCCCACCAAAACAACTGATTCAAACCCTGCCTCTATTTGATTGCATCATGTGGCTGTTGCTCTTGGCGCGGCTGGCTCTGGTCCTGGGGTAGTTGGTCGGCTCTGTGCGGGTATGCATCTGGCTCCGGAACTTTGTGTTTCTCTTGTTGGAATACAAACTCATGTATAGCTGTTAGTTATCAAACATATATTTCTTAATTCTATGTCTAATTGCTCCCTTATGGGGCCCTCGAAATGTAGGCGAAGGCATGAGTCGACCCGTAAGCATTTCATTCGGGGTTAGATGTGTCATTCTGTTAGCTTGCATGTCATAACTCATTAGTGCTACTGGTAGTGCATCTACACAATTCAATTGAGCCAAATTTTTGATTTCAGCATCCGCACTTTGATTTAATTTCTCACTAGGGTAGAATAAAGAGTCATCCGAACTTGTAGCAATTCATAAATCATACGGTAATGATGCTACAGTGACACAGAATAAACACACACGCACATGGTACTTTCTTCTTCTATTTTGTTTTCACTTCACTGTGGATAACGTGAATTAGAAATGTAGGTAACATTTTATCCTACTTATTTCGTCAAATTTTAGGCATTGTCGATTATTATCTCTTGATTAAATGATCACTTTTAATATAATGTCTGTAATTACCGTATCTCTCAGGGAATATGCTGTGGACAACTTTAAATGCTAATTGTTGCTCTAGTCTAGATTATAAAAGGTACATTTTCAAATGCAGCAAACTTATTTAAGTTTGCCATTAAACCATTAATCAAATCACAGCACATCATAATAGCAATTACCAGCATAACTATTAATGTTAACGTTAATGTGGGCAATTATCATACCTCCCTCGTCCATCTCAGCTCTCCTCACTGCTCCTCTCCCTCTGCCTCTGTTCATGAAGAATTTCCTGAAGTCATTATTCAGAAGGCTAATGTCTAGTTTTACAGGACAGCTTCACAAAACAAAGGCCTATACTTTTACAGGGCTCCTCGAGTTTTGAAGACGGACAATTATTTATTCATTATTCATTTTCTGGGTGTGTGCGTGCACGCATAGTGTGTGTGTGTGTGTGTGTGTGAGAGGGAGCAGACTGTACAACTGTTGGCTAGCTGCTCAATTTAGGCTACAGACGCTCAGTATTGAAAAACTGATGCTTACTACGTGGGCAACATTCTCTAACAGCAATCAAGTTGTCATTGTTTCTGTCCAACAGGTTGTGAATTTGTTGTAACATTATAACAGGGGATTACTTACTCTACGCTGTTTCCAGCTCCCGTGGTTTCCACTGTGTTTATAACAAAACATTCAGAAGAATAACGTGAACGATTCAAGAATTACTATTCTCCGGTCTATTTTCTTGTTGTACCTTAAAATCGAATTTAGCATAGACAGAGCAAACCTTGTTTACCTCGTTATGTCCGACACCTCACAATTGAATAGCAAGTATATTTTTCCACACCCCACTTTTGACCTTCTTCCTTCCCCTGGTCGACATCCTCAACCCTTCCCAACTGCGCCGCCTCAGTGGCCAAGACAAAAGCCCACAGTGAGCGCCTCTTGGCCTCAGGGCACAAACCACAGGGGGCTTGAGGACTGGGGAGGCAGCAAGAGGCATCCGTCTGCGGCTAGCGGCCCCGGGGTCCATCACGCATCAGCCCAGGCCCCTCCGCCCCTCTGCCAGCCAGGACACCGAAGATCCAGGCTCCAGAAGGGAGGTGGGGACGGGTACTCCCTGGAGAGGGTGGAGCAGGCTCAAGGAACCAATGGGGTGTCGCAGAATATACTGTTTGGGTTAATTGGGAGACGTCAGACATAACATGGTTAACCAGGGGTTAGCAAGACCATGTGACAGAGCAAGACCATGTGACAGAGTTTAACATGATCCTTTGAGACATTGACGGGTCTCACACAAAGTAAATTGCTCGCTGCATGCGAGTTAGGTGAGATCAGGCAGTAAAATGAGTTGTGTCACGGACCGGTCGTCAGTAGACTGTGACCATACCTAATCTGGTCTATGGAAATAATGTTTGCAAATATCTAACCACCTTCAAACGTCCCTGTTTAATGGGTGGAGTTTAATGTTTCAAAGACAAGTATTATCAGCCTGGACAAGTAAAAACTATTTAAAAAATAAATCTATTACTAAGAATTACAAATAATTACATATAATGCTTCTAAAATTATACTTCAGAATGAATACATGGAGGAAGAAATACACACATGTATTTCCCCCTCATTGAATATCTTTGCACAAGAAATTGGAGAGGAAGGTACAGAGCAAGACAGAGAAAGACAAGGCCCAAGTTTCTTCTCAGCCTAGACTACCCAGCCAGACAATATCATGTGCATGTAATAAGCCCCATGGTTATTTTACTGTTCTGCCTTTAATACTTTTAAAGTGAGCTTCTCACACTTCAGCTTTCTAAATTACGTTTGATAAATTGCTTATTTTATCTGGTTTCTTAGTTAGGTGAAGGTATTAGGTTAGAGGTTATTTACAGCAGCTATAGAGATGAAAGGTATAAGATGTTAGCATTTCCACATCAAATCCAACAACAACGAGATGTTTAATATTTTGTATCTGTGAGAATATCTCCTCTGATGACAGATAGATAGAAGGGAAACATTACTAGCAACTGCAGAGCGAAATTTGAAGGAGGTTGGCTATTTGCAAACATCATTTGTGTAGACAATTAGGTATAAGTACACTGACGACCGGACCAGGAATTTGCTAATTTTACACCATGTGACGCGTTTTCAGCGAGCCATTAGCCAAAAGTCTTTGTGTGAGACACAACAGACTCAACAAGTTGCACAAAGAGAATATGTGATCTCTGTGTGAGAAAGGGAAAACGGACACACAAGTGTCTCCATTCTATTTCTTGTTGTTCCTTGGATTTGAGCTACCGACTCTACAGGTGAGTACCATCTCAAATCAGAGAGATAACTCTTTTAGAGTTTCGTTGTTTTGCTTTTTGATGGTAGATCCTTCACTTTTGAAAGAATGTTAACATGAAGACATGTCTACCAAGTAGCTTGTACTATTTATGATCTGAACAGGTTCTTTCTCAAGTATCAACTATGGGGTCCATTCGTCTCATCTGCAGTTTGATTGGTAGGTTTTCCACAGCACTACAGTACTAATCATTATCCGGTTCATTGAATTTAATTTATGAAAATGTACCTACCATAACTGTTGACGGCTTGCCTCTTGTTTTTTTATATATATACTATAGATAATTTATTTTTTTACAGATATAAATAAAAGTAATTTTGGTTATGGATTGAACATTGCACATATTGCAAAACAGGCATGAGAATCATGAATGTAATGCAGTTCAATACAGAGTATTTACATTAAGAAATAAATATCCCAAAGAAAACATTGATCAGGGTTTCCAGAAGTGTACATTAGGTCTCAGTCTTGGCCCTTTATGTACAACAGTGGAGGGTCCCAGATCAGACAGGCTTACCACTATGAACCCGCCCGGTCTCGTCTGATCTCGGAAGCTAAGCATGGTTGGGTCTGGTTAGTACTTGGATGGGAGACCGCCTGGTAATACCAGGTGCTGTAGGTGGTTTCGGGTGGTGGCAAAAAGATGGAACTCTTCCCTCTGGCCTTAACATCAATCCCAGTGCAGTGACGGGGATACTGTGCTGTGGAAGGCGTCGCCCTTCGGAGGAGACGTAAAAATGAGGTCCTGACTCACTGAGGTCATATAAAGATCCTAGGGCACTTATCGCAAAGAGTTGGGGTTTCCCCGGTGTCCTTGCTAAAACTGCCCCACCAGGCTCATTCAATCTTGCCCCATAATTGGCTGACTCATTAATTCCCTCAAGCTGGTGTGTGGTGAGCCTTCTGGTGCAGATTGGCTGCCGTTCATCACCCAAGTGGGATCTACACACGTCTAGAAAAGTGCTAGATTAATTCAATCTATTATTAGAAAATTTCAATTTTTCATTGTTGTGGTATCTGATTTTTTCAAGGCTTAGTACATTCCCCATTTCCCTTCGCCACGATTCTTGACTTGTTGCAGAGTCATTTATCCACATAGTTGCGGGATATATGCTTGTAAATATTAGCTGATAATAGCTGAGATATTACTTATTTTAAGTAAATAATATTTTCTCTTCACCAGGTGTTTTGGTCCTCTTGTGGAAGTCCCCTGGATTTTCAGGTATTTCTATGTGCCCAATTTAGGGGCCGATTACAAGTTATCCAATCAGGCAAGTATTTCAATATGTTTTTTCAACTTGACAAACTAGCCTGTGGTTTCACTCTCCATTAGTTGCATCCCGCATTAACGTAGCATTGAGTGGCACGGCTATTCAGTCTACAACCGATTGGGGAGGGCTGGCCGAACGCTCCATCGATGGGAACAGCGACCCTGACTTTGAGCACTACACTTGCAGCATTACCGCCAAACAGGCTAAACCATGGTGGAGGCTGGAGCTTCCTGGTGTGTACCGGGTGTCAGAGATTGTGGTCACCAATAGGAATATCGGTAGGAGCATGCTCAACAACGTGGAAATTCTCATCGGGGATTCACTGTCAAACAACGGCAATGACAATCCAAGGTGAATCACAGGTCACCGTCCCTACATTTGCTCCATACTGTTAGACTCCCAGCAAATCTTTCTGGGTTTTATCTCTCATGACCTCAACCTGCTTTTAAGTGTCTTTGGATAAAAGTATAGAATAGGAAACACAACCAGTGCTCTGCTCTAGTACACTTGGACACACACCAGGTACTGGAATTTAGCCTCTGATACCTACCTTCACCAGACTACTGTATCGTCTCTGTCTTTCGCTCAGGTGTGCCATCATCAACGATGACCCAGGCTGCTTGACTCAGACTGTCAAATGTTGGGGAATGGAAGGAAGGTTTATCAACTTCTACCGGTCCTCTCATGAAATCGAATATCTGCAGCTCTGTGAGGTCAAGGTGTATGGAGGTAGGGACCCCGTCCATCATTACATGATCATCAAAGGGGGATTGGTGTACCAGTACCATTGCTGGTAAAACATATTTGGTCAATGGTCAAACACTGTATGGCTCAACTGGTTGAGAATGGCAGTATAACTCCCAGCATTAGAGGTTTGTTTTTCTCTGGGCTACATGTTATAACAATAAATGCACAGGTATTGTAAGATGCTTTTTGTAAAATAATCTAGCAAAGGGCAATCAGCATGCAGTGTTTTCAACCTGTGGTACGCTTGCTACTGGTGGAAAACGATGGTACTGCAGGTGGTACGCTTACTACTGGTGGAACACGATGGTACTGCAGGTGGTACGCTCACTACTGGTGGAACACGAGGGTACTGCAGGTGGTACGCTTACTACTGGTGGAACACGAGGGTACTGCAGGTGGTACGCTTACTACTGGTGGAACACGAGGGTACTGCAGGTGGTACGCTTACTACTGGTGGAACACGATGGTACTGCAGTTGGTACGCTTACTACTGGTGGAACACGAGGGTACTGCAGGTGGTACGCTTACTACTAATGGAACACGAGGGTACTGCAGCTGGTACGTTGAATTTTATTCTTGAAAGAGGCAAATGCAAGATAAAGGAAAAGAAAATACAGATTAAAGATTAAATTATAAATATTCAGTAAACAAAGTATTATGGTTTGTTTGTCACTTTTTTGCATTGTAATGTTCTCAATTGATGATTTGTGTTGATTTGTGAATGCTGAATATACACAAAAGGAGCATAAGCAGCGTTGCTGACTTCTTCTTTCCGCTGTTTCCCACTGGCCATGGCCTTCCTGCAGCAATACTTGTGTGCAAAGGGTTTGATGGCACTCTTTGCTCAAGCACTGCATTTGTATTTACCTTTTTTCTGCTGTTTGCATATAAGTTGGTCAGTGAATGGTCTTGACGACAATTTAGTGGTCCACCAAAAGTCAAACGTGAGGCCCCACTGATCTACGTGACTGTTCTGTATTGGGATATTTCAGAGTGAAATATGAAGTATGTGGTTTTCTGTATGGGCCAAGACACCCAATAGACTTCGACATCAATTGAGTTCACGTGTGCTGAGATTTCTGAGGGAAAAGTAAAGCCAAGTGTCTGATGGTGTTGTTTATGCATTTAAAAAACATCCCACACTGTTTGACGATTTAGTGTCAGAAATGACTCTTTGGTAGATGTAAAAGTGTCTGCTAAATGTCTTAATAGTGGGTAGGGATAAGGTGCTCAAAGAGAAATAAAGGGATACTTACACGGCTGAGAGTAGTAATCCCTCACAGCCACACTGTCTTTTGGTTCCCCAGAGTTAGGGCATGCTCCACCCTCCGTCAGCATTCAGGAGACGGGGAGGAACATCACTCTGGTGGGGAGGCGGCTGTGCTGGTCAGACGCCCTGCTCTACTGCAGAGACTCTCACTGGGACCTGCTGAGCCTCATAGGCCCAGAAGACCAGGAGAGGATTGATGAGCTGGTGGCTCGCGCCCCCTTCCCACTAACCAGCCACCTCTGGGTGGGCCTGCGCAGGTACTGCCCAGACCTTAGTGCCTATCAGGCAATCAAGTCCTTAAGATCAACTTGTTGTCCATCACTTTGTTTGATGAAATACTATGAATATCACAAAAGCTAAATATTTGGCCACATTATTCTTCCTTCAAACCAGCTCACCATTTATCTCTGTCAATGTTGTTAGGTCCATTTTAGGAAGCTCCTGGTTTTGGATGTCCGGTGACCCGATGGACTTCAGCCAATGGGACGAAGGCTCACACCATTCCAGCCCCTGTGGGGGCGTGTCCAGTGTGGAACCTTCCACATGGAGGCAACGCTCCTGTGAAGAGCATCTTAACTTCATCTGTTTCACAGGTCGGTCTAGACTATTAGCAGGTCCTTATCAAGCTATATATATCTATACATTTATACCATGGTCTTGGGAAATACTCGATTCTGATTGGCTAATCCCTGATATATGGTATATCAGGGATATATATATATATATATATATATGTCATAACCCGACTCAACGGCGATGACAAAAACGGGAGAGACGGTGCATTACCAATATAAAATAAAGGTTTATTTCCATACAAAACATAACTTTAACGAAACCGCCAACGAAATCCCCAAAAGGTGTGGACGCCTGTAAGGAGGGCCAATGAGTAGCGCCCACAGCAAGCAATCAGCTGCTCTTTTATTCGGCTGGAGCACCGGTCCCAGGTGCTCCAGATCCAGCTGATGGCATCAGCTGATCACCTTAAGGGAGAGAGGTAGTCAACAAGTAGGCGGGGTCGTCACACCCCCCCCCATAAAGTCGGTGTCCCAAAAGGAACACCGGCACATGCTAAACCAATTGACCTGAAATTATCCACCCCAAAAATATATTAATTCAAAGACAAGATAAATCTAAGAAAGAACACACATAACTCCACCCACATACCGACCAACTCTTTACCCTACCGACCAACTCATCTCCATACCGACCAACTCATCTCCATACCGACCAACTCATCTCCATACCGACCATCTCATCCCATGCATCCCAGCCACTGAACTAGCAACCAGAACCGGACGCACGCCTTCCTCAGCCTGACCTGACTCACTAACACGGTTGTAGTTCTAACGGCTTCAACAAGTTAATGTGACAAAGCTGTTTGGACTTTCTCCGCTCTGGTGTCGCAATGAAATAGTTCAAATCCGAGAGTTTCTCAATGACTGTATACGGGCCGGTATACCTAGCCTGGAACGGCGAACCCACAATAGGCATTAATGCCAAAACTTGGTCCCAGGGGCTAAACTCTCGCTGCTCTGTGTGACGGTCATATTTTTTTTTCATTTTGCCCTGCGACATCTGCAACTTGTCCCGTGCCATACTACCCGCCACGAACAAACGATGCCGAAATCCGTTCACAAAATCAATCAGATTTTTTGGTGGCTAAGCAGGAATCGGTTGCAGAGGAGCAGACTTCACACTCTGATTCGGCTTCCCCGTTAATTGGCACACATGGCAGGTTTTAACATATTCGGCAACATCTCGTTTTACACGCGGCCAAAAGAACCGTTTCAAGACATTTAAATACGTTTTCCTGACACCAAAGTGCCCACTCTCGTCGTGTGCCACTTTAAGGACCAGAGGCCTGAATTTAGTCGGTACAACCAACTGGTACACAGCATCCCCCACACCGTCACCCAAAACAGCCCATTTCCGAAACAGCAGTCTGCTACGCAAAAAGTAGCCACTGGCTGCACTCTTTATCTCTGCAGCAGACAAAACACGACCAAATAATTCAGTTAAAGAGGAATCACCAATTTGCTCCTGCAGCAACTCGCTCTGTGACACTGACAGTGGAAAATCAGACAAAGACGGATCCTCAAAATCATCGTCACCAAGCTCCCCATCTGATAACTCAGGCTCAGCCTTACTCATTGCTCCTGTAACCACACAGGCTGAAAGAACCTCAGGTACCTCACTGGAACTCCAGTCAGAGACAGTACTAACCGGACAGAGCGTAACAACAGGTGAGGGAGGAGCATCAGCCCAGAGGCGGCCGCCAGCCAAGCCATTGCCCAAAATAAAATGAACCCCCTCTATAGGCAACGCCGGCCGCACTCCCACAGCTACCTCACCCTGCACAAGCTCACAATCCAGGACCACCTTATGCAAGGGCACGGGTAAAACCGTCAACCCCATCCCTCGACTGAGAATACGGTCCCCGCTGTCCCGTCTCCGCGGACAAAGGCAGCACTGACTCAGTCATATAGGAATCATATGCCCCTGTGTCCCTCAAGATTGTAACCGGGACTTTAACATCGCTACCAACTAGCGATACAAAACCACTTCTAATGAAAGGAGCGTATGCTTTCAGAACATCCGGCTCACAGACAGAGGAAAACCCATTAGAAACACAGCCATTTCCCAGCGTAGCTGCAGCCGGCTTAACATTATAGCTGCTCCCCCCATGTCTAGACCGCAACCCCGGACAATCAGCCTTCCAATGGCCCATCTCACGACAATAGTTACAGGTTATACTGCTGTCAACACTGCTCCGTGAGTAAGACTCGGGTCTAAACATGCCAGACGTCCCGGAACGCATCTGGTCAGCCGCCGCAACACCTCGCCTGCTTCCACCCCAGCCAGAATCATAGCGGCCGAGTGCGCGCTCTCTCACATCGCCCTTATGGAGCAGCATGTACTCATCTGCTGACACAGCCGCTTCTGCAGCAGAGGCAATCTTCCTTTCATTAATATATGTTGCAATCATACCAGGTAGCGTATTTTTAAACTGCTCCAAAATTACCAACTCACACAACTCATCAAAAGTAGATATATCAAGCGCAGCCAACCAACGTTTAAAATGGGTAGTTAAATCCCGAACAAATTCAACATAGGTTTGGCCACTTTCCCTTTCCCAAGCCCGAAAACGTTGGCGATATGCTTCAGGCACAAGCTCATAAGCCTTCAGCACTGCAGATTTTATTTTAACGTAACTACTGCTATCAGCCGCGCTCATAGACGAATATGCCCCCTGCGCCTTACCCGTGAGGACGCACTGGAGCAGCAGAGCACAGTCCTCATCAGACCAACGCCTCGCCCCGGAAACACGCTCAAAAAGCACAAAAAATGAGTCAGGATCCCTCTCATTAAACGGTGGCAACAGCCGCAAGTTGTTGATGTCAAAGGGCCGCGCACCGACCCCAGACACCTGCCCCTTCTGACTCTCAGCAGCCAGACGATAACCCTCCCGCTGGCGGATCACCTCCAGCTCTATTTTTTTTTTTGCTTCCATCTCACATTTAAATCTCTCATGTTCCAACTGCATCGAGAGGAGCTCCTTTTGCTGCTCAAACGTCAGCCCCTGGGTCTGAAAAGGCATGCCTACGGCAGGTGGATAAGCTGGCACCGGGCCAGACGTAAGGACTCCCAGTTCAATAAGTTTTACCTTCAAAGCAATTTTAATATCTTCTTTACGCTTCCTTTCTATCCCGGCCACCGAATAATAATCCGACAGTTTCAACAACTGTTCCTTTGTACACTTGTCCAAGGCCTCCTCTGACGGAGCCGCCACAAACGCTTCACATTCAGCCATCTCAAAACCACCACTAGGACCAAGCAAAACACACCGTTATGCCCGAACCGGACCAGCAAGACAGCGAAGTGTCCCCATGCGCCCTAATAGGATCCCAGTTTGGAGTTTCCCCGCTAACTAAACATCAACCCCCTACCTAAACTCCCGGCTAGTCTTCATGCAGCGGGCAGTGGCGGGTACTTACGCACTAGAGACCGCTGACCCGGGAAAGCGACTAGCAAGCCAGCAACTCCCCCGAAATCACGGACATGCTCCCAAGACAATGCTTTAACCACTATGCCGCCACAACACTACCACGACCCCCCAACGAACCCAAAGGGGAACGCCGCTATGCCTACCAGGGAAAACTCCGCACCGCACTAAGACCCACACGCTGAGGACAACACTTGTCAACCGGCTATTGTTAATGGCATAAATTAAATGAGCGACCCAGATACTCACCCTGATCCGTCAGCCCATATGCACCATGAACTCTCCCCTTAATTACGGAAAAACACTCGCAAAATGAGCAACAACCGTTTTACCCTTAAGGCAAACAAACAAAGGCACATGTGTGCCGGTGTGCCTCCACCAGCACCGCCCACAAAGTCCGTACTAAAAGGAAAACACCTGCAGCCAGGCCAACCAAACTCCAAACTCACGTCAAACAAAATCTACACTCAACTATGGCAAACCGAATGGACGAGCCCCCATTGGTCATAACCCGGCTCAACGGCGATGACAAAAACGGGAGAGACGGTGCATTACCAATATAAAATAAAGGTTTATTTCCATACAAAACATAACTTCAACGAAACCGCCAACGAAAACCCCAAAAGGTGTGGACGCCTGTAAGAAGGGCCAATGAGTAGCGCCCACAGCAAGCAATCAGCTGCTCTTTTATTCGGCTGGAGCACCGGTCCCAGGTGCTCCAGATCCAGCTGATGGCATCAGCTGATCACCTTAAGGGAGAGAGGTAGTAAACAAGTAGGCGGGGTCGTCACAACACCTACTAAGTAGTTCCAGTCAAATTGTCTGTTCAGCCTTCAAAACGAGAGCTGGTAAATTGTGTACAAATTTATAATTTGTACACAATTTACCAGCTCTCGTGTAGAAAGTGTAGAAAGTATAAACCGTCACGATTCCCATTGAAACGAGTGGCAAGGTTATTTCTCTTTAAAACGAGAGCTGGTAAATTGTGAAAAATGAATTAAACTGTTATCAGACAACGCGGTTATATGTTATAGACCCTAGAGTACCTGTGGTATAAAGGCTGGGACGAATTTCGAACTATAAATATGTACAATGTAACGTTAGCTCTCAGATTCAGATTCATTTTTATTGGCCAGGTTTGCATAACAAACAAGGAATTTGACTCCGGTTAACCCTTTGCCCTCAAAGTACAACACTCAACACTTAACCTATCGTTAATACATAAAATAACTATAATGTATAAATATACTGTTAAGTATACAGTATAACAATACAATATAATATACTAATTTGCAAAAAAGAATATACAATAACAACATAAGAGAGGGAAGAAATGGAGCAATATCAGTGCAGTCAATATACGGTCAGAGATTTAAGATTTAAATATAAATATAAATACAGTGCAAGGCAGTTCAGTGCAATGGCAATATATTAAAAACAACTATGTTGTTGTTTTTAATATATTGCTACACAGTCCTCATAAGTATTGTGCTCAACCTAGGAGTGTGAATGAGTGTAATCAGCTGTAGGTATTCTACGCCACTTTCATTATCCTTCTTGTATATATTTATGTTTCCGCAGGTCAGACCGAGGGAGTGAAGAAGTTGCACTTCTATAGTTCCACAAGAGAGAATCAAATTCGCTGCACCTAACTTGGCCTCACTGGGGAACAGAGCTGCTGATTCCGACAAGGTCCTACGTAGTGAAGCTTCCGAATGCTGTAGCTCAGAGTGTCTGTGGTAGATGGCTTGTTCTGCATAATTCCACATTATGGACAATGTGACATAGAATATAGGATACATTCACTTTAGAAGTTAATCAATTCATTCCTTCACGAGCAGATGTAGGTGTGTCATGTATCAGTCTTTTGTTTCGAAATGTTGAGCTTGTGAGTTCAGGATTGTACCGAAAGACTAGATAAAGTATCTGTTGGCTTCTATCTCTGTCTGGCTACGCTGATTCAGAAATAATATCCACACAGTAGAGATGTTTCTTAAACTCTGATCGATTTAGTTGTTTTCAGGGAATTTAAAGGGGGGGTAATATTTATTTATTGATTTGGACGATGAAAGCGGTTCAAACACAGCGATACACCATTTCAGAATGTGTAAAATGTGATTTCCAGTCAAACTTTATGAACCAGTGTGTGTGTTTTAATAATGTTAACACTTTATCCAGTTGTGATTGTGCTGTTTTTTCTTTCTTTTTGCATATAATTGTAACATAGCTAATGTTTGTTTGTAGTGTCATCCTGCTATCACTGACCCAAATACCCAATCATTAGAGTTTGAGATCCATAACTAACCCATCCAGCCCATCCAGACAGCCCTGCAACACGTGGCCCGTCAAGGCAGCAGCTCAGACCTCTGGTCTCCAGGATGGAGGGGGGGGAGGTCGCTCAGAGGTCACGCTTGGGGAGGTGTGGGGAGTGGGGACAATGTTTTTTTCAATTTATTTTTTAAGTTGGTTAAGAGTCTGTTGTTTTAGTTGGGTATGGTAAGACTGGTCAGAGCCCAGCTTATGTATTTTGTTTTATGGAGTGTGGATTAGTGGTTGTGGGGCTGGGTGAAGCTGCACACCTGTTGTACATTGATTAATCAATGTGCACAGGAGCCACTAGAGGTCAGCACCAAGCCACAAACCAAGTGGCAATGCCCACACATAGCCACAAGGGACCAACACCAGGTTTTAAAGTCACAACACATAGCCCAGGGGGCCAGAACGCTCTATGTCACGTACCCATTAGATGTCTTACCAAGCGTATCTCCACGTGTGCCCATACAATTCCCCTCCTTTTGCTTCATAGATATCATAACAAAACCTTTACCAAATAAAGTGAGTTACAAGCGATCCTGACTCTGCGACCTTTTTCCAAAAGAACACAGCAAGGTTGGTAGCACGATCACATGTGAGCGTCCTCCTGGCATCCAATTATCAACTCGCCCGTCCCAGAAGTCAGGAACATTTTCCCAAACGAGGAGCCGGATCAGGGCGGGCCCCTCTGGCAGATCCTCGCCTGTGTCCACCGATTCATACTTGATCTCCATGTAAGCTTGGATGTCACCTGGCGCTCCTGGAGCACTCACCCCAAACAGGTTCTCCATCCATCCAGTAAGGTGTATTGTTGGGGATAAAAGTACAACATGTCGTCCCTATCATCCTATACACACCCCTGCTTGCTCTGCCAATAATATATATAAGGCTAGCCTATTCTGATCGGTCATTCTGGAGGTGGCAACTAATTGTTCTGATAGTCCCTCGACCGCATCCGTGGTCAAATTGACCAAAGTGTTGCTGATTATACAACGGGGGGCCTGAATCCAGCGATCTGATTGGTTCCTAACTGTTGTATAATGAGCGTATACATAACTGTTATGACGCCCAATCATTTTGTGAAAGTATCACTCCGCTTCTTGAAGTGGAAAGTGTCAAAGAATACATCCGTATTTTTCTAGTGTGTGTGTGGAGTCATTTTGCCATAATTGTAACAGTTGTATAATAGCAATAGCACAGTTCACTGAAGCCTAAAATCGGCGAGTGAACTGCTCCATAGGATAAATTGCCGGCAAACCGCTCTAGCCGAGCCTTCTCTCGGAGGGACGCTAAAGTGTGTTGCATAGCGACCGTCGTGCATTTTGAAGGCAGCCAGGAGGGACTACTTTTTTGTATTCTTTAATAAAACTGCTACTTTGACTTTCTTGGTTTCTTTTTAAATGTAGTGCGTCTATGACTTTCGTTTTGCCATAATAGTAACCGTTGTATAAAAGCAATAGATCACTTCAGTCAGTGGTATGTGCTCATTATACCACTGTGAAGGGGGTCGCCGGCCCTCCGCTGCGCGTCGGGGCCGGACAACGCCCCTTAACAGTGGTATAATGAGCACATACCACAGCCTGTCGTGATCTATTGCTTAATCATAGCATATATAATTTATCCAATCAGCATTTTTGTTAATGGTGGCCCACCAAAACAACAGATTCAAACCCTGACGCTATTTGATTTCATCATGTGGCTGTTGCTCTTGGCTGGGCTGGCTCTGGTCCTGGGGTAGTTGGTCGGCTCTGTGCGGGTATGCATCTGGCTCCGGAACTTTGTGTTTCTCTTGTTGGAATACTAACTCATATATAGCTGTTAGTTATCAAACATATATTTCTTAATTCTATGTCTAATTGCTCCCTTACGGGGCCCTCGAAATGTAGGTGAAGGCATGAGTCGACCCGTAAGCATTTCATGCAGGGTTAGATGTGTCATTCTGTTAGCTTGCATGTGATAACTCATTAGTGCTACTGGTAGTGCATCTACACAATTCAATTGAGTCAATTTTTTAATTTCAGCATCCGCACTTTGATTTAATTTCTCACTAGGGTAGAATAAAGAGTCATCCGAACTTGTAGCAATTCATAAATCATACGGTAATAACGGTACAGTGACACAGAATAAACACACACGCACATGGTACTTTATTCTTCTATTTTTTTTTCACTTCACTGTGGATAACATGAATTAGAATTTTAGGCAACATTTTATCCTACTTATTTAGTCAAATTTTAGGCATTGTCGATTATTATCTCTAGATTATATGATCACTTTTAATATAATGTCTGTTATTACCGTATCTCTCAGGGAATATGCTGTGGACAAATTTAAATGCTAATTGTTGCTCTAGATTATAAAAGGTGCACTTTCAAATTCAGCAAACTTATTTAAGTTTGCCATTAAACCATTGATCAAATCACAGCACATCATACTAGTAATTCCCAGCATAAATATTAATGTTAACGTTAATGTGGCCAGTTATCATACCTCCCTCGTCCACCTCAGCTCTCCTCACTGCTCCTCGTCCTCTGTTCATGAAGAATTTGCGGAAACCGTTATTCAGAAGGCTAATGTGTAGTTTTACAGGACAGCTTCACAAAACAAAGGCCTATACTTTTACAGGGCTCCTCGAGTTTTGAAGAAAATTATTCACACATTATTCATTTTCCGCGTGTGTGCGTGCACGCATAGTGTGTGTGTCGTGTGAGAGGGAGCAGACTTTACAACTGTTGGCTAGCTGCTCAATTTAGGCTACAGACGCTCAGTATTGAAAAACTGATGCTTATTATGTGGGCAACATTCTCTAACAGCAATCAATTCGTCATTGTTTCTGTCCAACAAGTTGTGAATTTGTTGCAACAGGAGATGACTTACTCTGTGCTATTTACAGCTCCCGGGGTTTCCACTGTGTTTATAACGAACTATGCAGAAGAATAACGTGAACGATTGAAGAATTACTATTCTCCAGTCTATTTTCTTGTTGTACCTTAAAATCGAATTTAGCATAGACAGAGCAAACCTTGTTTACCTCGTTATGTCCGACACCTCACACCTTAATAGCAAGTATATTTTTCCACACCCCACTTTTGACCTTCTTCCTTCTCCTGGTCGACATCCTCAACCCTTCCCAACTGCGCCGCCTCAGTGGCCAAGACAAAAGCCCACCGTGAGCGCACCTTGGCTTCAGGGCACAAACCACAGGGGGCTTGAGGACTGGGGAGGCAGCAAGAGGCATCCGTCTGCGGCTAGCAGCCCCGGGGTCCATCACGCATCAGCCCAGGCCCCTCCGCCCCTCTGCCAGCCAGGACACCGAAGACCCAGGCTCCAGAAGGGAGGTGGGGACGGGTACTCCCTGGAGAGGGTGGAGCAGGCTCAAGGAACCAATGGGGTGTCGCAGAATATACTGTTTGGGTTAATTGGGAGACGTCAGACATAACATGATTAACCAGGGGTTAGCAAGACCATGTGACAGAGCAAGACCATGTGACAGAGTTTAACATGATCCTTTGTGACATTGACGCGTCTCACACAAAGTAAATTGCTCGCTGCATGTGAGTTAGGTGAGATCAGGCAGTAAAATGAGTTGTGTCACGGTCCGGTCGTCAGTAGACTGTGACCATACCTAATCTAGTCTATGGAAATAATGTTTGCAAATATCTAACCACCTTCAAACGTCCCTGTTTAATGGGTGCAGTTTAATGTTTCCAAGACAAGTATTATCAGCCTGGACATGTCAAAACTATTTAAAAAGTAAATCTATTACTAAGAATTACAAATAATTACATATAATGCTTCTAAAATTATACTTCAGAATGAATACATGGAGGAAGAAATACCAACATGTATTTCCCCCTCATTGAATATCTTTGCACAAGAAATTGGAGAGGAAGGTACAGAGCAAGACAGAGAAAGACAAGGCCCAAGTTTCTCCTCAGCCTAGACTACCCAGCCAGACAATATCATGTGCATGTAATAAGCTCCATGGTTATTTTATTGTTCTGCCTTTAATACTTTTAAAGTGAGCTACTCACACTTCAGCTTTCTAAATTACGTTTGATAAATTGCTTATTTTATCTGGTTTGTTAGTTAGGTGAAGGTATTAGGTTAGAGGTTATTTACAGCAGCTATAGAGATGAAAGGTATAATATGTAACATTTCCACATTAAATGATTCACCAACAACGAGATGTTTTATATTTTGTATCGTTGAGAATATCTCCTCTGATGACAGATAGATAGAAGGGAATCATTACTAGCAACTGCAGAGCGAAATTTGAAGGAGGTCGGATATTTGCAAACATCGTTTGTATAGACTATTAGGTATAAGTATACTGACGGAATTTGCTCATTTTACACCATGTGACGCATTTTCAGCGAGCCATTAGCCAAAAGTCTTTGTGTGAGACACGCCAACAAATCGCACAAAGAGAATATGTGATCTCTGTGTGAGAAAGGGAAAACGGACACACAAGTGTCTCCATTCTATTTCTTGTTGTTCCTTTGAATTGAGCTACCGACTCTACTGGAGGGCACCAACTTCAAATCAGAGAGAGAGAACTCTTTTAGAGTTTCGTTGTTTTGCTTTTTGATTGTAGATTCTTCACTTTTGAAAGAATGTTAATATGAAGACATGTCTACCAAGTAGCTTGTAGGTTATTTCTCAAGTATCAACTATGGGGTCCATTCGTCTCATCTGCAGTTTGATTGGTAGGTTTTCCACACGGCACTACAGTATTAATCATTATCCAGTTCATTGAATTTAATTCATGAAAATGTACCTGCCATAACTGTTGACGGCTTGCCTCTTGTTTTTTTAATATATACACTATATAATTTATTTTTTAAAGATATATATAAAAGTCTTTTTGGTTATGGATTGAACATTGCACATATTGCAAAACAGGCATGAGGGTCATGAATGTAATGCAGTTCAATACAGAGTATTTACATTAAGAAATAAATATCCAAAAGAAAACATTGATCAGGGCTTCCAGAAGTGTGTACAGTATTAGGTCTCAGTCTTGGCCCTTTATGTACAACAGTGGAGGGTCCCAGATCAGACAGACTTACCACTATGAACACGCCCGGTCTCGTCTGATCTCGGAAGCTTAGCATGGCTAGACCTCGTTAGTACTTTGATGGGAGACCGCCTGGGAATACCAGGTGCATTAAGTGGTGTCGGGTGGTGGAGAAAATGTGGAACTCTTCCCTCTGGCCTTAACATCAATCCCAGTGCAGTGACGGGGACTCTGTGCTGTGGATGGCGTCGTCCTTCGGAGGAGTCGTAAAGCTGAGGTCCTGACTCACTGAGGTCATAAAAAGATCCCAGGGCACTTATCGCAAAGAGTAGGGGCTTCCCCGGTGTCTTTGCTATAACTGCCCAACCAGACTCATTCAATCTTGCCCCATAATCATCCTCCTGTATAATTGGCTGACTCATTAATTCCCTCACTCTCCACCTCAAACTGGTGTGTGGTGAGCGTTCTGGCGCAGATTGGCTGCCGTTCATCACCCAAGTGGGTGCTACACACTGGTGGTGGTGAGTGGGGTACCCCCGTTCACTGTAAAACCGTCTTTGAGCGTCTAGAAAAGTGCTATATTAATTAAATCTATTATTATTAGATCTAATCAAAGTATTTCAATTTTTCATTGTTGTGATATCTGTGATATCTTTTCAAGGCTTAGAACTTTCCCCATTTCCCTTTGCCACGATTCTTGACTTGTTGCAGAGTCAGTTATCCACATAGTTGCGGGATATATGCTTGTAAATATTAGCTGATAATAGCTGAGACATTTCTTATTTTCAGTAAATAGTATTTTCTCTTCACCAGGTGTTTTGGTCCTCTTGTGGAAGTCACCTGGATTTTCAGGTATTTCTATGTGCCCAATTTAGGGGCAGATTACAAGTTATCCAATCAGGCAATTATTTCAATATGTTTTTTCAACTTGACAAACTAGTCTTTGGTTTCACTCTCCATTAGCTGCATCCCGCATTAACGTAGCGTTGAGTGGTACGGCTATTCAGTCTTCAACCAGTTCGGGAGGGCTGGCCGAACGCTCCATCGATGGGAACAACGACCCTCTGTGGGGGCACAACAGTTGCAGCTGTACCGCCGGACAGGCTAGAGCATGGTGGAGGCTGGAGCTGCCTGGTGTGTACCGGGTGTCAGAGATTGAGGTCACCAATAGGAATTCCAATAGGTGGAGGCTCAACAACGTGGAAATTCTCATCGGGGATTCACTGTCAAACAACGGCAATGACAATCCAAGGTGAATCACTGGTCCCCGTCCCTGCATTTACTCAATACAGACTCCCAGCAAATCTTTCTGGGTTTTATCTCTCATGACCTCGACCTGCTTTTAAGTGTCTTTGGATAAAAGTATAGAATAGGAAACACAACCAGTGCTCTGCTCTAGTACACTTGGACACACACCAGTTACTGGAATTTAGCCTCTGATACCTACCTTCACCAGACTACAGTATCGTCTCTCTGTCTTTTGCTCAGGTGTGCCATCATCAACGATGACCCAGGATGCTTGACTCAGACTGTCAAGTGTTGGGGAATGGAAGGGAGGTTTATCAACCTCTACCGGTCCTCTGATGCACCAGAATCTCTGCAGTTCTGTGAGGTCAAGGTGTATGGAGGTAGGGACCCCGTCCATCATTAAATTATCATCAATGGGGGATTGGTGTACAATTTCCATTGCTGGTAAAACATACTTGGTCAATGGTCAAACACTGCTGGTCCTGTGTAGCTCAACTGGTTGAGCATGGCAGTAACACTGCCATGTTAGGGGTTTGTTTTTCTCTGGGCTACCTGTTATAACAATGTAGGCAGAGGCAGTATTGTAAGACACTTTGGTAAAATAATCCAGCAAAGGACAATCTGCATACAGTGTTCTCAACCTGAGGTACGCTTAGTACTGGTGGAACACGATGGTACTGCAGGTGGTACGCTTACTACTGGTGGAACACGATGGTACTGCAGGTGGTACGCTTACTACTGGTGGAACATGATGGTACTGCAGTTGGTACGCTTACTACTTGTGGAACACGAGGGTTCTGCAGGTGGTACGTGGAATTTAATTTTTTAAATAGGCAAATGCAAGATAAAGGAAAAGAAAATACAGATCAAAGATTAAATTATAAATATTCAGTAAACAAAGTATTATGGTTTGTTTGTCTAATGTTGTCAATTAATGATTTGTGTTGATTTGTGTTTGCTGAATATACACAAAGGGAGTATAAGCAGCGTTGCTGACTTCTTCTTTCTGCTGTTTCCCACTGGCCATGGCCTTCCTGCAGTAATACTTGTGTATAAAGGGTTTGATGGCACTCTTTGCTCAAGCACTGCATTTATATTTACCTTTTTTCTGATGTTTGCATATAAACTGGTCAGTGAATGGTCTTGACGACAATTTGATGGTCCACCAAAAGTCAAACGTTAGGCCCCACTGATCTACGTGACATCCCAATTGCATTGGGATGTTTCAGAGTGAGTGTGTGAAGTATGTTGTTTTCTGTATGGTCCAAGACATCCAATAGACTTCGACATCGATTGAGTTCACGTGTGCTGAGATTTCTGAGGGAAATGTAAAGCCAAGTGTCTGAAGGTGTTGTATATGCGTTTTCAAAAACATCCCACACTGTTTGACGATTTAGTGTCAGAAATGACTCTTTGGTAGATGTAAAAGTGTCTGCTGAGTAGTAATCCCTCACAGCCACACTGTCTTTTGGTTCCCCAGAGTTAGGGCGTGCTCCACCCTCCGTCAGTATTCAGGAGACGGGGAGGAACATCACTCTGGTGGGGAGGCGGCTGTGCTGGTCAGACGCCCTGCTCTACTGCAGAGACTTTCACTGGGACCTGCTGAGCCTCAGGGACCCAGAAGACCAGGAGAGGATTGATGAGCTGGTGGCTCGCGCCCCCTTCCCACTAACCAGCCACCTCTGGGTGGGCCTGCGCAGGTACTGCCCAGACCTTAGTGCCTATCAGGCAATCAAGTCCTTAGGATCATCTTGTTGTCCATCACTTTGTTTGATGAAATACTATGAATATCACAAAAGCTAAATATTTGGCCACATTATTCTTCCTTCAAACCAGCTCACCCTTTATCTCTGTCAATGTTGGTAGGTCCATTTTAGGAAGCTCCTGGTTTTGGATGTCCGGTGACCCGATGGACTTCAGCCAATGGGACGAAGGCTCACACCACTCCAGCCCCTGTGGGGGCGTGTCCAGTGTGGAACCTTCCACATGGAGGCAACGCTCCTGTGAAGAACATCTTAACTTCATCTGTTTCACAGGTCGGTCCAGACTATTAGCAGGTCCTTATCAAGCTAAATATATATGTACATTTATACCATGGTCTGGGGGAATACTCGATTCTGATTGGCTAATCCCTGATATATGGACACCTACTAAGTAGTTCCAGTCAAATTGTCTGTTCAGCCTTCAAAACGAGAGCTGGTAAATTGTGTACAAATTATAAATTTGTACACTTCATGTAGAAAGTATAAACCGTCATGATTCCCATTGAAACGAATGGCGCGGTTATTTCTCTTCAAAACAAGAGCTGGTGAATTGTGAAAAATTTATAAAACTGTAATCAGACAACGCGGTTATATGTTATATACCCTAGAGTATCTGTGGTATATAGGCTGGGACGAATTTCGAATTATAATATGTACAATGTGTAACGTTAGCTCTCAGATTCAGATTCAGCTTTATTTGCCAGGTTTGCGTAACAAACAAGGAACTTGACTTCGGTTAGGGTGGGGGCTATTTCTGAGCGTTCAACAGAGTGACTGCCTGGGGAAAGAAGCTGACTTTGTGTCTGCTGGTTTTGGCAAACAGCGCCCTGTATCGCGTACCAGAGGGAAAGAGGTTGTACAGGTTGTGACCATGATGTGAACAATGTTTCCGTTGCATAAGTACCTTACAGGAGGGTAATGATTGTTCCAGGTATTAGTCAAACCCTCAGGCATACCAGGGAAACTAAATTATGGCTTGTGAAAAACTTATATCTGGATTGTCTGGAAATCTAAATTAATGGTCTTAATTTATTTTCTTTGGCAAGTGACCATGGTGTAAGCGGGAAAATGTCCTTCAAGGTGTTGTCCTCCGCGCGTCGGACGGTTCTAAGACCTCCACGTCGTCCATTAATTCCTGATAATGGACACCTCGTCGGGCATTATCACTTGAATATATATATATATATATATATATATATATATATATATATATATATATATATATATATATATATATATATATATATATATATATATATATGTATACATTCAATCCTTTTTAATTGAACATTTAAACAGTAAGAGGGTCGAGATTCCAGTTTGGGTGAATTAAAGTCCTCGTAAGTATTGTGCTCAACCTAGGAGTGTGAATGAGTGTAATCAGCTGTAGGTATTCTACGCCACTTTCATTATCCTTCTTGTACATATTTATATTTCTGCAGGTCAGACCGAGGGAGTGAAGAAGTTGCACTTCTATAGTTCCACAAGAGAGAATCAAATTCGCTGCACCTAACTTGGCCTCACTGGGGAACAGAGCTGCTGATTCCGACAAGGTCCTACGTAGTGAAGCTTCCGAATGCTGTAGCTCAGAGTGTCAGTGGTAGATGGCTTGTTCTGCATAATATCACATTATGGACAATGTGACATAGCATGTAGAATACATTCACTTTAGAAGTTAATCAATTCATTCCTTCACGAGCAGATGTAGGTGTGTCATGCATCAGTCTTTTGTTTCGAAATCTTGAGCTTGTGAGTTCAGGATTGTATCGAAAGTATCTGTTGGCTTCTATCTCTGTCTGGCTAAGCTGATTCAGAAATAATATCCACACAGTAGAGATGTTTCTTAAATTCTGATCGATTTAGTTGTTTTCAGGGAATTTAAAGGGGGGGTAATATTTATTTATTGATTCGGATGATGAAAGCGGTTCAAACACAGAGATACACCATTTCAGAATGTGTAAAATGTGATTTCCAGTCAAACTTTATGAACCAGTGTGTGTGTTTTAATAATGTTAACACTTTATCCAGTTGTGATTGTGCTGTTTTTTCTTTCTTTTTGCATATAATTGCAACATAGCTAATGTTTTTTGCTAGTGTCATCCTGCTATCACTGACCAAAATACCCAATCATTAGAGTTTGAGATCCATAACTAACCCATCCAGCCCGTCCAGACAGCCCTGCAACACGTGGCCCTTCAAGGCAGCAGCCCACGCCTCTGGGCCCGGATTCACAAAAGTGTTCTTAAGATAAAACTTAAGAAGATTCTTCAGAAAAAATATAAGAAGTTCCTAAGAATCTTCTTAAACGCTATCCACCATTTTTTTCTTAAGAATTGTTGATTGTCTTCGAACTTCTTAGTTTTCTCACTTAGGATGTTCTTAGATTTTTATCTTAAGAACGCTCGCGAGGTTTTTGAACCAACAGTTGACCGACATTTGAGAGAAATTGATTTGTGAAAAATGGAGGACATCGCCTGTAAACGAAGCTTTAACTTCTCCAAACAGGAGTTGGAGGTGATGGTCGAGGAGATCATCATCCGAAAAAGATTATTGTTTGGCAAGCTAGACAGTATGATAACGTCGTAAAACAAAAAGAGGGCGTGGGCCAAAGTTGCCCAGACTGTATCTGCAGTGGCGGATGTAGTAAAAAAAAAAGTGGGCTGACATCAAATCTATTGTAAAAAAGAATGGAACGGAGAGGGCAAGAGAGTTGAAAAAAAACCGGAGGAGGGAAGACGACAATCCAGCTGGACCCACTGGAGGAGAAGTTGTTGGGGGCGATTGCCGAAACGTTAGTTGAAGGAGTAGATAGAGGAGTGGACACTGGAGAACCGGGAGAAGACGATAGCCTGCAAGCAGGAGGTAAGCCAATCAAGACGGTCAACTGTTGTCTAGCGCTTGCTAGTTATTATGATGACCATGAAACCATAGAGAAGAGAGACCACTATTGATTGAGTTACGTCTCCGATGACCGCAGTTTACCTAGGCTTGGTTACTTTGACCGTGACAATTTGTTTCCAGCCTACCAAAACGTAGAACTAGCTGCTATCACAACACTAGCTGCCACTAGACTGGCGTTGGCTGTGTTGTTGTCAAAGAAACAAGCTGTTAGACTGGCGGTGGCTGAGTTGTTGTCAGTGTTTAGTGTAGATGTATCTATTTATTGGTTACAAGTAGTTCAGCTATTGGCCCCATGGGTTGTAAGCTGTCAACAACATTGTGTCCTGTGAAAAGTGTTTGATAAACTGAATAAACCTTATGCCATTTAATAAACCCAGGCAAGGTAACTCATTGTTTAAATATTATAACTTGATCAAGTAGGCTACTCTGTGTAGCTTACAGAGCAAGCACTCACCCTGCTAATGTAAGTTGTTTTAGCCAGCTGCATCAAATTTCTTTGTTTCTGTTGCTTTTCTTTAGATACTTTGGTCATAATAGCAGTCAACCAGGATGCAGAACAATCCCACACAATCAATGCAGCTGAACCAACCCAAGCCCTTACAAACCATCAAAACGTAAGTTAATAAGTGTATCTGACACTAACTGTTTTACCTAACCATACATTTTGATACTGTTAAATTTACAATCGTTCTACTCACAGCTGTTACAGAGTCCCGGGGATGACCTGACAATATCCCAGCTATTCTCGGAAACCTTTCATACACCTGCCAGCCACATCCAGAAGCAACACAGAGGACATGGTCTCCCTTCAGCGTCAGCTTTTGGAGGAAGTTAAAATGCTGAGGCACACTCCGGAGCAACTCCTGCAGGTGGAGAGGGAAAAGCTGCTCGTCGAGAGGGAGAAGCTTCACCTTGCCCAAGCCAAGTTTGATTTAAAAAAAAATGAATGTTGAACCTAGAATAAAATAGCAATCACTCAGAGGTTTTCATGTGTTGTTTATTGTGGTTTTTCTTCACATGAATCTCCTCCTTATGAGGTCTTGTCTCACTTGCATGCCAGTGTTACATGGGGCAGGGACTGGGACATCTCCCTCGGAGGGCATCATCTTCTGGGATGTCAGGGATTGGCAAGCGGTACATAATGCAGATGTTGTGGAGGATAAAAGCACAGGTAATCATTTTACATGCCCTCTCAGGAGTGTGCTGGAGCACTCCACCAGAACGGTCGATACACCTAAACCTTGACTTCACTACCCCAATGCACCTCTCCACAACACTACGCGTTTTTCGTTGTGCCCGGCTGTAGCGCTCATCTGGCTCTGTTGCAGGGTGAAGGATGGGTGTCATCAACCATGGTCTTAAGGCCTAGCCACCGTCTCCTGTCATAGAGGACATTAGTTAGGGCGGTACAGTATGTTTTTTTTTTTAACCTAAAGTAGAATTCATGTGTAGTTCTCACCTAACAACCAACCACCGGGCATTTCTCCCTCATTAAATTTAATGCCTGTTCCTGAATTCATAAGAACAAAGGAGTCGTGGGTGCTACCCGGCCACTTCGCAACAAGGTCTGTCACTCGGAGCGTTGCCTCACATATGACCTGTGTGTTTATCGAGTGGAAATTTTTCCTGTTCACAAAGGCCTCCTCCTCATCATTTGGTGCCTATGGAATTAAAATGTATGGAATAATTCATACTTAAGGTAACGCTTCAAGCACCACGTGAAATGTTTTTTGATTCAAGCTGATACGTTCATAAACAGCATAAACAAAATTCAAATAAATAACATTATCTTACTTTGATTGCAATATGTGTCCCATCAACTGCCCCCAGCACATTTGGAAATCCGGCTATTTCAAAAAATTGCTGTTTGGTTCGAATGCATTCTGCGTCTGTTGCTGGAAACTTGATGAACTGCCGTGCTCTTCTACAGAGTGCATTTGTAACATCTCTGACCACTCGGCTAACGGATGATTGGCTCACACACAGGGTGCCCCCCACCACCATTTGAAAAGACCCAGAGGCAAAAAATCTCAGGGCAGCCATAATTTGCGTTACAACTGGAAGGGGTGACGATCGCCTTGTTTTCCTTTTCAGGTCATTTGATAGCATATCTGCTAAATAAATAATTGCAGACCTAGGGAGCCTATATTGTCTAATCAACATGTGATCAGGGAGTATAAGCGGATCCATTCTGCCTTGGTGGATTTTCCTCCCTAACTGCCACCCAAAGAACTTCCATCTAAAAAAAAAGAAGAGTAATATGATTTCAGTGACTTGGCCTACTGAAATGATCTAATAATCTAAATAAATACAACTGCCTTCTTGATATACTTAAGAGAAAATTGAAGTATAATCAAACATCCTTGATAACTATTACTTCTCAACACTGTCTGGTATTATCAATAGTAAATGACAGAGTTTAGGCCCATTTCATTTAATATTATATAATATAATATATATATAGTAGTATGACAAGCTTAAATTCACAACATTGTTTAACATATAGTCTTGGGTTAAGCAATATATTAATTAATTAATTAATTAATATAAATGTAATATAGATATGTTTAAAGAAAGACTTACCTTTTAACTGCAGCTGGTTTAAGACTGGTGAAGGGTTATCTTAAAGTTGTGAAGAAATTTGAGAAGAAATTCAAGAACTTTGTCTTCAAGAATCTCATTTGTTCTTAAATACTTTCTTAGGAAAAAACTTAGGAACTTAGGAAAAAAGTTAAGAAGAAAGTTGAGAAAAAAGTTAAGAAGAAACTAAGAAATTCTTCAAGAATATCAAATCTTCAATTTTGTCTTAAGAACATAGTTAAGAAAAAAGGGCTACTTAAGAACTTTTTTCTTCTTAAGAATGCTTTGTGAATCCGGCCCCTGGTCTCCAGGATGGAGAGGGAGGTCGCTTAGAGGTCACAGTTGGGCAGGTGTGGGGAGTGGGGACAATGTTTTTTTTAATTTATTTTTTAAGTTGGTTAAGAGTCTGTTGTTTTAGTTGGGTATGGTAAGACTGGTCAGAGCCCAGCTTATGTATTTTGTTTTATGGAGTGTGGATTAGTGGTTGTGGGGCTGGGTGAAGCTGCACACCTGTTGTACATTGATTAATCAATGTGCACAGGAGCCACTAGAGGTCAGCACCAAGCCACAAACCAAGTGGCAATGCCCACACATAGCCACAAGGGACCAACACCAGGTTTTAAAGTCACAACACATAGCCCAGGGGGCCAGAACGCTCTAGGTCACGCACCCATTAGATGTCTTACCAAGCGTATCTCCACGTGTGCCCATACAATTCCCCTAATTTTGCTTCATGGATATCATAACAAAACCTTTACCAAATAAAGTGAGTTACAAGCGATCCTGACTCTGCGACCTTTTTCCAAAAGAACACACCAAGGTTGGTAGCACGATAACATGTGAGCGTCCTCCTGGCATCCAATTATCAACTCGCCCGTACCAGAAGACAGGAACATTTTCCCAAACGTCGAGCCGGATCAGGCCGGGACCCTCTGGCAGATCCTCGCCTGTGTTCACCGATTCATACTTGATCTCCATGTAAGCTTGGATGGCACCTGGCGCTCCTGGAGCACTCACCGCAAACAGGTTCTCCATCCATCCAGTGAGGTGTATTGTTGGGGATAAAAGTACAACGTGTCGTCCCTATCATCCTATACACACCCCTTCTTGCTCTGCCAATAATATATATAAGGCTAGCCTATTCTGATAGGTCATTCTGGAGGTGGCAACTAATTGTTCTGATAGTCCCTTGACCGCATCCGTTGTCAAATTGACCAAACCATTGCTGATTATAGTATATATATTTTATCCAATCAACATTTTTGTTAATGGTAGTGTCACGCCAAATTTGTACCGGGTGCCAAATTTGTACCGGGCACGTCATCAGATGTCCGTTGCAAGGCAACGGCCAACTGATTACGTAAGGGTTGTCCTCAAATTTATTTAATTTGTAAGTGTAAGTGTTATCTGTCTGGTCACGGTCATTGTTATCGGTCTTGTCACGGTCAATGAACAAGTGCGAATGAACGAGCTTGACGCCTCGTTTCCACATACGTATGTTTTTCGTATCCGTGCTTCCGTAAATTTACGGAAGGAGCGCTAGTGCTAATGTGGCCGATAAGATTTTTTTGGACGCACTATTTTGCGGTCCCCCTCTAGATGGCGCTCTAGGCGGCCGCCTAACCCGCCTGTAGGGAAGGCCGCCACTGATTACGGACATACCGGACAGAAATTTTACGGAGGGGAGGAGTCTCGGAGGAAAAACTGACATTACGGAGAATCACATAGGAATGAATGGACTTTCGGTCGGAGACGGTTGGATCGCATACGAGAATGTACGTATGTGGAAACGAGGCGTGAAGGTTTGCGAATGGTCGTGAACCTTTCACGTCATTCGACGCGGTCGTCCGTTGCCAGGCAGCTTTGGAATGGATTACGTATGGATGACGTGCCCGGTCAAATTTGGCACCCAGTACAAATTTGGCGTGACAGTGGCCCACCAAAACAACTGATTCAAACCCTGCCCCTATTTGATTGCATCATGTGGCTGTTGCTCTTGGCGCGGCTGGCTCTGGTCCTGGGGTAGTTGGTCGGCTCTGTGCGGGTATGCATCTGGCTCCAGAACTTTGTGTTTCTCTTGTTGGAATACAAACTCATGTATAGCTGTTAGTTATCAAACATATATTTCCTAATTCTATTTCTAATTGCTCCCTTATGGGGCCCTCGAAATGTAGATGAAGGCATGAGTCGACCCGTAAGCATTTCATGCGGGGTTAGATGTGTCATTCTGTTAGCTTGCATGTGATAACTCATTAGTGCGACTAGTAGGTCATCTACAAAATTCAATTGAGTCAAATTTTTTGATTTAATTTCTCACTAGGGTAGAATAAAGTGTCTTGGCCTCAGTGGCCAAGACAAAAGCCCACCGTGAGCGCACCTTCGCTTCAGGGCACAAACCACAGGGGGCTTGAGGACTGGGGAGGCAGCAAGAGGCATCCGTCTGCGGCTAGCGGCCCCGGGGTCCATCACGCATCAGCCCAGGCCCCTCCGCCCCTCTGCCAGCCAGGACACCGAAGACCCAGGCTCCAGAAGGGAGGTGGGGACGGGTACTCCCTGGAGAGGGTGGAGCAGGCTCAAGGAACCAATGGGGTGTCGCAGAATATACTGTTTGGGTTAATTGGGAGACGTCAGACATAACATGGTTAACCAGGGGTTAGCAAGACCATGTGACAGAGCAAGACCATGTGACAGAGTTTAACATGATCCTTTGTGACATTGACGCGTCTCACACAAAGTAAATTGCTCGCTGCATGTGAGATCAGGCGAGATCAGGCAGTAAAATTAGTTGTGTCACGGACCGGTCGTCAGTAGACTGTGACCATACCTAATCTAGTCTATGGAAATAATGTTTGCAAATATCCAACCACCTTCAAACGTCCCTGTTTAATGGGTGCAGTTTAATGGTAAGTATTATCAGCCCGGACATGTAAAAACTATTAAAAACATATAATACTTCTAAAATTATACTTCAGAATGAATACATCGAGGAAGAAATACACACATGTATTTCTCCTTCATTGAATATCTTTGCACATGAAATTGGAGAGGAAGGTACAGAGGCAGACGGAGAAAGACAAGGCCCTAGCTGGTGATCAAACACTTCAATGACAAGATTCTCCTCAGCCTAGACTACCCAGCCAGACAATATCATGTAATAAGCCCCATGGTTATTTTACTGTTTTGCCTTTAATACTTTTAAAGTGAGCTACTCAAACTTCAGCTTTCAAAATTACGTTTGATAAATTGCTTATGTTAGCTGGTTTGTTGGTTGGGTGAAGGTATTAGGTTAGAGGTTATTTACAGCAGCTATAGAGATGAAAGGTATAAGACGTTAACATTTCCACATTAAATTATCCAACAACAACAAGATGTTTTATGTTTTGTATCTGTGAGAATATCTCCTCTGATGACAGATAGATAGAAGGGAAACATTACTAGCAACTGCAGAGCGAAATTTGAAGGAGGTTGGATATTTGCAAACATCATTTGTGTAGACAATTAGGTATTAATATGCTGACGACCGGAACGGGAATTTGCTAATTTTACACCATGTGACGCGTTTTCAGCGAGCCGTTAGCCAAAAGTCTTAGTGTGAGACACGTCAACAAGTTGCACAAAGAGAATATGTGATCTCTGTGTGAGAAAGGGAGAACGGACACACAAGTGTCTCCATTCTATTTCTGTTCCTTTGAATTCAGCCACCGACTCTATTGGTGAGTACCATCTCAAATTAGAGAGATAACTCTTTTAGAGTTTCGTTGTTTTGCTTTTTGATGGTAGATTCTTCACTTTTGAAATAATGTTAACATGAAGACATGTCTACCAAGTAGCTTGTACTATTTATGATCTGAACAGGTTATTTCTCAAGTATCAACTATGGGGTCCATTCGTCTCATCTGCAGTTTGATTGGTAGGTTTTCCACACAGCACTACAGTATTAATCATTATCCAGTTCATTGAATTTAATTTATGAAAATGTACCTGCCATAACTGTTGACGACTTGCCTCTTGTTTTTTTTTATATATATACTATAGATAATTTATTTTTTACAGATATAAATAAATGTCATTTTTGTTATGGATTGAACATTGCACATATTGCAAAACAGGCATGTGGGTCATGAATGTAATGCAGTTCAATACAGAGTATTTACATTAAGAAATAAATATCCAAAAGAAAACATTGATCAGGGTTTCCAGAAGTGTACAGTATTAGGTCTCAGTCTTGGCCCTTTATGTACAACAGTGGAGGGTCCCAGATCTGACAGGCTTACCACTATGAACACACCCGGTCTCGTCTGATCTCGGAAGCTAAGCATGGTTGGGTCTGGTTAGTACTTGGATGGGAGACCGCCTGGGAATACCAGGTGCTGTAAGTGATATCGGGTTGTGGCAAAAAGATGTAACTCTTCCCTCTGGCCTTAACATCAATCCCAGTGCAGTGACGGGGACACTGTGCTGTGGAAGGCGTCGTCCTTCGGCGGAGACGTAAAACGGAGCTCCTGACTCACTGAGGTCATAAAAAGATCCCAGGGCACTTATCGCAAAGAGTAGGGGTTTTCCCCGGTGTCCTTGCTAAAACTGCCCAACCAGGCTCATTCTTGCCCCATAATCTTCCTCCTGAATAATTGGCTGACTCATTAATTCCCTCACTCTCCACCTCAAGCTGGTGTGTGGTGAGCGTTCTTGCGCAGATTGGCTGCCGTTCATCACCCAAGTGGGTGCTACACACTGGTGGTGGTGAGTGAGGTACCCCCGTAAAGCGTCTTTGAGCGTCTAGAAAAGTGCTATATTAATTCTATCGATTATTATTAGATCTTATAATAGTATTTCAATTCTTCATTGTTGTGATATCGGATCTTTTCAAGGCTTAATACATTCCCCGTTTCCCTTCGCCACGATTCATGACTTGTTGCAGTCATTTATCCACATAGTTGCGGGATATATGCTTGTAAATATAAGCTGATAATAGCTGAAATACTACTTCTTTAAGTAAATAGTATTTTCTCTTCACCAGGTGTTTTGGTCCTCTTGTGGAAGTCACCAGGATTTTCAGGTATTTCTATGTACCCAATTTAGGGGCAGATTACAAGTTATCCAATCAGGCAAGTATTTCGATATGTTTTTTAAACTTGACAAATGATCTGTGGTTTCATTCTCCATTAGCTGCATCCCGCATTAACGTAGCGTTGAGTGGCACGGCTATTCAGTCTTCAACCGGTTATGGAGGGCTGGCCGAACGCTCCATCGATGGGAACAACGACCCTCAGTGGGAGCACAACAGTTGCAGCTGTACCGCCATACAGGCTAGAGCATGGTGGAGGCTGGAGCTGCCTGGTGTGTACCGGGTGTCAGAGATTGAGGTCACCAATAGGAATGACTTTGGGTGGTTACTCAACAACGTGGAAATTCTCATCGGGGATTCACTGTCAAACAACGGCAATGACAATCCAAGGTGAATCACTGGTCACCGTCCCTACATTTACTCCATACTGTTAGACTCCAAGCAAATCTTTCTAGGTTTTATCTCTCATGACCTCAACCTGCTTTTAAGTGTCTTTGGATAAAAGTATTGAACAGTTTATTCCCAGAAAATAAGGAAACACAACCAGTGCTCTGCTCTAGTACACCTTGACACACCAGTTACTGGAATTTAGCCTCTGATACCTACCTTCACCAGACTACTGTATCGTCTCTCTGTCTTTCGCTCAGGTGTGCCATCATCAACGATGACCCAGGCTGCTTGACTCAGACTGTCAAGTGTTGGGGAATGGAAGGAAGGTTTATCAACTTCTACCGGTCCCATGATGCAACAAATATTGTGCAGTTCTGTGAGGTCAAGGTGTACGGAGGTAGGGACCCCGTCCATCATTACATGATCATCAAAGGGGGATTGGTGTACCAGTACCATTGCTGGTAAAACAGATTTGGTCAATGGTCAAACAGTGCTGGTCCTGTGTAGCTCAACTGGTTGAGCATGGCAGTAACACTGCCACGTTAGGGGTTTGTTTTTCTCTGGGCTACCTGTTATAACAATGTAGGCAGAGGCAGTATTGTAAGACACTTTAGTAAAATAATCCAGCAAAGGACAATCTGCATACAGTGTTCTCAACCTGAGGTACGCTTACTACTGGTGGAACACGATGGTAGTGCAGGTGGTACGCTTACTACTGGTGGAACACGCTGGTACTGCAGGTGGTACGCTTACTACTGGTGGAACACGATGGTAGTGCAGGTGGTACGCTTACTACTGGTGGAACACGAGGGTACTGCACGTGGTACGCTTACTACTGGTGGAACACGATGGTACTGCAGGTGGAACGTGGAATTTTATTTTTGAAAGAGACAAATGCAAGATAAAGGAAAAGAAAATACAGATCAAAGCTTCAATTATAAATATTCAGTAAACAAAGTATTATGGTTTGTTGGACTAATGTTCTCAATTAATGATTTGTGTTGATTGGTGTTTGCTGAATATACACAAAGGGAGCATAAGCAGCGTTACTGACTTCTTCTTTCCGCTGTTTCCCACTGGCCATGGCCTTCCTGCAGTAATACTTGTGTATAAAGGGTTTGATGGCACTCTTTGCTCAAGCACTGCATTTGTATTTACCTTTTTTCTGCTGTTTGCATATAAGCTGGTCAGTGAATGGTCTTGACGACAATTTAGTGGTCCACCAAAAGTCTAACGTGAGGCCCCACTGATCTACGTGACATCCCGATTGCATTGGGATGTTGTTTTCTGTATGGTCCAAGGCACCCAATAGACTTCGACATCAATTGAGTTCACGTGTGCTGAGATTTCTGAGGGAAAAGTAAAGCCAAGTGTCTGAAGGTGTTGTATATGCATTTTAAAAACATCCCACACTGTTTGACGATTTAGTGTCAGAAATTACTCTTTGGTAGATGTAAAAGTGTCTGCTCAATATCTTAATGGTGGGTAGGGATAAGGTGTCTGCTCAAAGAGACATAAAGGGATACTTACACGGCTGAGAGTAGTAATCCCTCACAGCCACACTGTCTTTTGGTTCCCCAGAGTTAGGGCGTGCTCCACCCTCCGTCAGTATTCAGGAGACGGGGAGGAACATCACTCTGGTGGGGAGGCGGCTGTGCTGGTCAGACGCCCTGCTCTACTGCAGAGACTTTCACTGGGACCTGCTGAGCCTCAGGGACCCAGAAGACCAGGAGAGGATTGATGAGCTGGTGGCTCGCGCCCCCTTCCCACTAACCAGCCACCTCTGGGTGGGCCTGCGCAGGTACTGCCCAGACCTTAGTGTCTATCAGGCAATCAAGTCCTTAAGATCATCTTGTTGTCCATCACTTTGTCTAATGAAATACTATGAAAATCACAAAAGCTAAATATTTGGCCACATTATTCTTCCTTCAAACCAGCTCAATGGACCTCTCTGTCAATGTCGTTAGGTCCATTTTAGGAAGCTCCTGGTTTTGGATGTCCGGTGAACCGATGGACTTCAGCCAATGGGACGAAGGCTCACACCACCCCAGCCCCTGTGGGGGCGTGTCCAGTGTGGAACCTTCCACATGGAGGCAACGCTCCTGTGAAGAACACCTTAACTTCATCTGCTTCACAGGTTGGTCCAGACTATTAGCAGGTCCTTATCAAGCTATATATATCTATACATTTATACCATGGTCTTGGGAAATACTCGTTTCTGATTGGCTAATCCCTGATATATGGACACCTACTAAGTAGTTCCAGTCAAATTGTCTGTTCAGCCTTCAAAACGAGAGCTGGTAAATTGTGTACAAACTGTACATTTGTACACTTCATTTAGAAAGTATAAACCGTCACGATTCCCATTGAAACGAATGGCGCGGTTATTTCTCTTCAAAACTAGAGCTGGTGAATTGTGAAAAATTAATAAAACTGTGATCAGACAACGCGGTTATATGTTATATACCCTAGAGTATCTGTGGTATAAAGGCTGGGACGAATTCCGAATTATAATATGTACAATGTATACCGTTAGCTCTCAGATTCAGATTCAGATTCAGTTTGCATAACAAACAAGGAATTTGACTTCGATTAGGGTGGGGGCTATTTCTGAGCGTTCAACAGAGTGACTGCCTGGGGAAAGAAGCTGACTTTGTGTCTGCTGGTTTTGGCAAACAGCGCCCTGTATCGCGTACCAGAGGGAAAGAGGTTGTACAGGTTGTGACCATGATGTGAACAATGTTTCCGTTGCATAAGTACCTTACAGGAGGGTAATGATTGTTCCAGGTATTAGTCAAACCCTCAGGAATACCAGGGAAACTAAATTATGGCTTGTGAAAAACGTATATCTGGATTGTCTGGAAATCTAAATGAATGGTCTTAATTTATTTTCTTTGGCAAGTGACCATGGTATAAGCGGGATAATGCCCTTCAAGGTGTCGTCCTCCGCGCGTCGGACGGTTCTAAGACCTCCACGTCGTCCATTAATTCCTGATAATGGACACCTCGTCGGGCATCACTTGAATATATATATATATATATATATATATATATATATATATATATATATATATATATATATATATACATACATTCAATCCTTTTTAATTGAACATTTAAACAATTACAAACTGCTTTACACAGTAAGTGGGCCGAGATTCCAGTTTGGGTAAATTAAAGTCCTCATAAGTATTGTGCTCAACCTAGGAGTGTGAATGAGTGTAATCAGCTGTAGGTATTCTACGCCACTTTCATTATCCTTCTTGTATATATTTATATTTCCGCAGGTCAGACCGAGGGAGTGAAGAAGTTGCACTTCTATAGTTCCACAAGAGAGAATCAAATTCGCTGCACCTAACTTGGCCTCACTGGGGAACAGAGCTGCTGATTCCGACAAGGTCCTACGTAGTGAAGCTTCCGAATGCTGTAGCTCAGAGTGTCCGTGGTAGATGGCTTGTTCTGCATAATATCACATTATGGACAATGTGACATAGCATGTAGAATACATTCACTTTAGAAGATAATCAATTCATTCCTTCACGAGCAGATGTCGGTGTGTCATGCATCAGTCTTTGTTTCGAAATGTTGAGCTTGTGAGTTCAGGATTGTATCGAAAGTATCTGTTGGCTTCTATCTCTGTCTGGCTAAGCTGATTCAGAAATAATATCCACACAGTAGAGATGTTTCTTAAACTCTGATCGATTTAGTTGTTTTCAGGGAATTTAAAGGGGGGGTAATATTTATTTATTGATTTGGATGATGAACGTGGTTCAAACACAGAGATGCACCATTTGAGAATGTGTAAAATGTGATTTCCAGTCAAACTTTATGAACCAGTGTGTGCGTTTTAATAATTTTAACACTTTATCCAGTTGTGATTGTGCTGGTATTTCTTTCTTTTGCATATAATTGCAACATAGCTGATGTTTGTTTCTAGTGTCATCCTGCTATCACTGACCCAAATACCCAATCATTAGAGTTTGAGATCCATAACTAACCCATCCAGCCCATCCAGACAGCCCTGCAACACGTGGCCCGTCAAGGCAGCAGCCCAGGCCTCTGGTCTCCAGGATGGAGGGGGGAGGTCGCTTAGAGGTCACAGTTGGGCAGGTGTGGGGAGTGGGGACTATGTTATTATTTATTTATTTTTGAAGTTGGTTAAGAGTCTGTTGTTTTAGTTGGGTATGGTAAGACTGGTCAGAGCCCAGCTTATGTATTTTGTTTTATGGAGTGTGGATTAGTGGTTGTGGGGCTGGGTGAAGCTGCACACCAGTTGTACATTGATTAATCAATGTGCACAGGAGCCACTAGAGGTCAGCACCAAGCCACAAACCAAGTGGCAATGCCCACACATAGCCACAAGGGACCAACACCAAGTTTTAAAGTCACAACACATAGCCCAGGGGGCCAGAACGCTCTAGGTAACGCACCCATTAGATGTCTTACCAAGCGTATATCCACGTGTGCCCATACAATTCCCCTCCTTTTGCTTCATAGATATCATAACAAAACCTTTACCAAATAAAGTGAGTTACAAGCGATCCTGACTCTGCGACCTTTTTCCAAAAGAACACAGCAAGGTTGGTAGCACGATCACATGTGAGCGTCCTCCTGGCATCCAATTATCAACTCGCCCGTACCAGAAGTCAGGAACATTTTCCCAAACGAGGAGCCGGATCAGGTCGGGTCCCTCTGGCAGATCCCCGCCTGTCTTCACCGATTGATCCTTGATCTCCATGTAATCATGCGGGGTGAGATGTGTCATTCTGTTAGCTTGCATGTGATAACTCATTAGTGCCACTGGTAGTGTATCTACACAATTCAATTGAGTCAAATTTTTGATTTCAGAATCCACACTTTGATTAAATTTCTCACTAGGGTAGAATAAAGAGTCATCTGAACTTGTAGCAATTCATAAGTCATACAGTAATAACGGTACAGTGACTTACAATAAACACACACGCACATGGTACTTTCTTGTTATATATTTTTTTTCACCCCACTTCTTCACTGTGGATAACATGAATTAGAAATTGAGATAACATTTTATCCTAATTATTTAGTCAAATTTTAGGTATTGTCGATTATTATCTCTAGATTATATAATCACTTTTAATTGAATGTCTGTTATTACTGTAATCCCTCAGGGAGTGTGCTGTAGACAACTTTAAATGCTAATTGTTGCTCTAATACGAGGGGGCTCTCCCCTGATCTATTACCTCAGGGTGGGCCCTTCCTCCTCTCTCTGCGTGTCTCCCTGTGACTCTCTCCCTCACTCAGGAGAACGCGCTCTCTATCTCCCTCCTCAGTACTGGGTGCTGTTTGGTGTAAAACAATAGATAAGGGTGGAATGTTGCCTCTATCTTCTCCTTTCTCTACTGTCTCTGTTCGCTAGTGGACAGCGCCGTGGGCGTTGGCGGCTAAGTGCCTAGCTACCGTGGCTCTCAGCTGTATGGAAGCATATATGTAGCAAAATTCAAATGGCAATGCAATTTGCAATTTGAAATTCTATAAGTAATTACGTTATGCAATTGACAATGCATTATGCAATTTCATAATGTAATTTGTAAATACGTTATTCAAAGTGAATTTTAATATGCAAAGTGACAATGCAATCCTCAATTAAATTTGCAAAAGTTATAACAATAAAAATACAATAAAATGTTGTCAAATTCTTTGAGTTCCTTTATTCAAATTGAAAAGCTATAGCGTCCCCGTGATTGCAATCCACTTCGCCACGCTCCGTGTGTTGCGATATTCAAATGACATTTCAATCCGCAAAACGAACGCTTTGCCAAAGATTTGGCAAAACGGAATCCAAAGAGGAATCCAAAAAGTCAATATGCAAAGTGGCAAACGTATCAGCCAAATAGCGTCTGGGTCTCCAAGGGTATCTGTTTTATGTGTGGGGGGAGGGAGTTCCAGAGCCTGGGTGCTGAAAAGTTGAATGACCGGGCACCCATTCGTAATGAGTCGTGATGTGGGGATACATATAGTAGTCCAGAGGTTGAGCGGAGGGAGCGGGAGGGAGTGTATTCTTGGAGGAGGTCGCAGAGGTAACTGGGGGCTAGGTTGTGGAGAGCTTTGTAGGTGAGGAGTGGGTGGAGACGGTGGGTCTCCCGACCCTATGTTTCGCACCCAGTGCCTGTAGCACTTCGGAAATCTTTGTGTTTACCACACTGGCGTCAAAACGTACAAGTGAGGATAAGTCGTCTATCCTATCTCCCAGAACACGCACTCTATCTACTGCATGTCTTCAACACGATTGTTCTCCACATCATCGGCCAAACTTCGGAGCGTATCAATACTCTCCGTTGGTGACCATGGACCTGACACATACGAACTAGAAGTGAACAAGGAAATTACGAGCAAGTGACGTAGTTCCCGCCCAGACGCTGATTGGCTGATACGTTTGCCACTTTGCATGTTGACTCTTTTGGATTCCTCTTTGGATTCCGTTTTGGATTCCTCTTTGGATTCCCTCTTTGGATTCCGTTTTGCGGATTGAAATGTCATTTGAATATCGCGACACACGGAGCGTGGCGAAGTGGATTGCAATCACGGGGACGCTATAGCTTTTCAATTTGTATAAAGGAACTCAAAGAATTTGACAAAATGTTATTCTATTTGTATTGTTATAACTTTTGCAAATTTAATTGAGGATTGCATTGTCACTTTGCATGTTAAAATACACTTTGAATAACGTATTTACAAATTACATTATAAAATTGCATAATGAATTGTCAAATGCATAATGTAATTCCAAATTGCATTGCCATTTGAATTTTGCTACATATATGCTTCCATACAGCTGGGCCGGGGTGTCTGATTGGGTTTCGCCTCCGCTAGCTGGGGCTGCACGTTGGGTGCGGCCTTTACGCCTTGAAGCGTGCGTGCTCTGGGGGCTGGGTGGGGGAGAAACTAGTGGTAGTTTCCCTTGTCGGCCAGCAGGGGGTTTGTTAAAGTGAAACCTAACTATAGAGACTACAAAAAACTCCAAACTCCAGTCTCCCTCCTCACCCACCAGTGCATCCACGGACATGCCCCCCCCCCCCCTACCTTCAGGAGCTCCTCACCCTCCAGACCACCTCGCGCACCCTTCGCTCTGCATCAGCACACACCCTCAGACCACCCAAGACCAAGATTCGCACCATGGGCGATCGGGCTTTCTCCGCTGCTGCCGCAAGACTATGGAACGCCCTCCCTGACAACCTGAGGGCCCCACAGACAACAGCTGTTTAAAAAAAAAAAAAATTAGACTTATCTTTTTAAAAAAGCCTTTTGCTAATTTCCCTTTTACTGTTTATGCATTATATGTTTTAACAACCCCATTTTCTCTCTCTTAAAGCACTTTGAGATTTCTGAATGTAAAGTGCTCTACAAATTAAATATATTATTATTATTATTATTAAACATGGCGGACGGGGAACTACAACATGAGGTGGAGTAAGAGAACTCCAAATATGGCGGACGGGGACTACAAAAGCTCAGATCCTGACAGCTCTATGGAGGCCCTGTCTGTGTTCCTGAGCGTGCGGTGTTCTATGGCATGGAGCAACCGTCCACTCTCAGAAAAACACGTTGTCTATCGCTGTCTCTAGCAGAATAGAGAAGGGAATATGGTCCCTCTCGCTGTCTCACACAAACGTACACACACCGACACACGTTGACGCATAAACGCTGACACGCACGTACACTGGCGCACGCACGCACGCACGCACCCACACAAACGCACGTTGACGCACCCACACTGACAAGCAGGTAAACACTGGCGCATACCCGCTCTCAGGGCCGACTGGGGGGTGTAAGGTGATTTTTCTACCACCCCTGCGCCCAGTGTCCACTTGCCGCTGTATTTAGGTCACGCAATCGTGAAATGCCCCCCGTCAGGATGCCTCATCCAACTACTCCCCCCCCCCCCCCCCCCCCGTAAGGATTCCTCGCAGGGGGCTGGTACGTGAAATTCGGGGGGGGGCCCCATCAGGACCTCTTGCATACGGGGCCCAGAATTTGGTGCTACGCCCCTGGGGGTCGTGACGTGGGTCAGAAAGTGACTCAGGACCCGGAACATCTTCATAAGACCTTCTCAGACCTGGTGAGGCCCCGAGTACAGTACAGCACAGAACAGCACAGTACAGCACAGCACAGCATAGTACAGTACAGCACAGTACAGCACAGCATAGTACAGTACAGTACAGTACAGCACAGCACAGTACAGTACAGTACAGTACTACACTTTTTTATCTCAGTAGTGAGTCCACAGGGTCTCCAGCTTCCTCTCTCTTCATCTCTCTCTTCATCTCTCTGCCTCTCTCTGTCTCATTATATCGCTGTATCTCTACATATCTTTGTAACTCTTCATTTGTTTTATCTTAGTCTCTCTGTTAGTCTTCATCTGTCTTCTTGTCTTTGTCAATTTCCTCTCTCTCTGTAGCTTTTCACTTCATTTCTCCATATATATATCCATATATCTACGTATCTCCCTGTATCTCTCTTCCTCCATCTGTACCCCCCTTTAAACGCTGTCTCTGACTCTCTCTATCTCTATGCATCTCCATCATTTAATCTATAATTCTCATTTGTATTTCCATCTCTTTACCCTTCATATTTTTTTCTATCTTAATCTCTGTTTCTATCTCTGTCTGTATCTCTCTCTTCAGCTTTGTCTCAGTCACTCCTAATATCTTTTGGAGAATGTTGGTTCATTTTAGTGTCTCTCTGTGTTCACATTTCTAGTCTAGAAACATACCAGTACCTCTCACACTGATACAAGTTGTTATTTCCAACATTCCTCCATTTGTTATGTCTCAACAAGGATGAACCGACCTGGTCCTCTGGGACATAGCCAGGGCCATATACCTTATCAAGGCTGAGAGTGCTTCTGTTCTCTTGTTATTCACGTTTCGTTATTATTAAGTACTCGCCCCAACCCTTTGGTTCAGTGAGAAGAGGGATCGACAGCCAAGGAACACGTCTCGAAACTGCTCCTCAACCGCCTACACTATAGATTATTCAACCTAAGTCTGTATCTCGCTGTATTACACCCTGGAATAAACCATCTATTCAACCCTCTTATCCAACCTGTCAAGTTGCTTTGGTTTCGACTTCAAGAACTACTACTACGACGAAAAATACACAACGCAGAGTCTATACGAACAGTTTAGAAATAAGCTGAAATCTAACATTTGGTGCCGTGACCCGGATAGAAGAGCGAGGAGTGAGAAGAGGCCTGGAGGCCTGCCAACTGAAGATTGCCTTGTGGTCGAGAAGGCCGCGCACCCGGCCTGGGAAGACGTCTGATCGACACCTGCCGTGCTGAGGGACCCGCGTCTTCTTCAACGCGGCCGAACCGGCGCATCTCCATGCACCTCGTGGGAATCAACGGTGACTGAATCTCATTCCATACCCTCTACCAAGAGAAAAGAACCAGAAAGTAATCTTAAGATAATATTCACACACATAACCGTTATTATTATTTTACTATTAGGCTGCACTACATTGGCTGAGTAATGAAGTTGTGTCACTAAGAGCATGGTTAGAGTCCTAGAATAGAAATTGCATGCAGGGTCATTCAAGTGATTAGTTCATCTTTGCTAGTTTGTCAATGTTGATACGTGTCCTGAATATAACTTAAAGGTTTGGTTTGCTCAGGGATTTTGTTTTACGATTGGCTGTGAAACCGTATTTGTATTGAACTCACTGGTACAGTTACATGAATCGCAATTTTTTTTTTATTCTTACGTTGTTTTGATTCCCCGCCGTGGACACACAGATACGGGTTGTGTTGAATCTAAGAGGAAAAAAAGATTAGCACATCTCCTGGTGTTGGCATACCGAGCTTCGTGGGGGGCGTTTTATTTTTATTTCTAAACAGCGATTGGTGGCTAGGTTTAGCTTTGCCTAGATAAAAAACGTTAGAAACAATGCCGAAAGGTAAAGGCAAAAAGAAGGCAGATAAGGAGACAAACGAGGGCAATCACAGTCCCAACGCATCTGAACCAATTGAACAAGATTATTTTGAATTGGAAGTAAGAGATTTGGACATTTATTCAGTAAGCGAGACTCTGTCTAGATTCTTCAACGACATACACGATTTGCAAGGAACCGAAGAAAAACTTTGCGTAACACATGCGATAACGATCGACCCCCAAACTAAATGCTGGCCAAAGGAATCGATCTGGATGGTTTTCAAAGACTGGATCAAGAAGACTAGACGAAATGAACCAATCGGGTTGTTACTATTGTCTCAGTGCAAGCACTACTTTATTAAGCATGTCAGCAACAAAAAGAGAGATGAATTGGAGAAGAAAACTGCTCACTATGAGGATGCTCTGAACAGAAAAGGAGAGCAAATCAAACTGCTTGCCGACGAAATTTGTTTGTTAAAGGATGAAGCGGCACTGAACAAGGAGCAGAGTGAGTTGTCAGAGTTCACAGACCTACACACCGCGCTGGTCAGACAAGGAGTGAAAGTGGCCCACCCCCTCGACTCAGGGCCCTCAGAGGGGAGGGACCAAGGCACAGGGGGAGGAACCTTGGGAGCCTATGGTCGCATGTACCCCACACTGCCATCTTGTGGCCAAGATGGGGAATACATCTTCCCGATGCAACAATCTACACCATCTGGTGGATTACAGGGGGCAAGACACAGAATTCTATCAGACATCAACAGCTTTATAGGCGACGCGGTCATCTGCAGTGCTCCCCACGTGCCACAGAAGAGAAATCCACCTGCCCCACCTGACTATGCTAATTATGATGCGACCCAGTGCCCACAACAATTTCCCCCTGCCCCACAACAATTTACCCATCCGCACCCCCCGGTACAACAACCCCCCGCGGTGAGGTCTGGAGCAGTGACTAAGAATGAGTCACTCAATGGAGGATTTGATGTCAACAACCACCAACCATCCAACCAACCACACTGCAGCGCGATGGGAGGGGCAGCCACACCGCACGTCAAGATCGCCGATGAGGGAGAGGAGATTTATGGAGAAGACAGAGAGAGAGAGCTTCTCCGCAGGTCCGCCCACAAGAGGGCTGTGAGCTTTGCCTGTATGCAGAAGGTCGATGAGGCAGACGAAATATTTAACCTCAGGCCCTTTATGAAGATAGGTAGCGTGGACGGATGCCCAGTCCTCTATGAACCCTCCAGCCCGAAGGACATCGAAAGATGGAGCAAGGAAATCGACCACCCAAGGAGAGCAGGTCTAAAGCCATGGGTGACATTGAAACAGCTGATGCTTCTGTACGAACTCCACCCCTACGATGGCCTCGCTATATTGTTCAAACACCTGAAAAGCACTGAGCGAACCCAGATTCGATATGATGTGGAAGAGGCCATGGGAGAAGACGGCATGAGACCAGAAAAGGGATGGGAGGCCATAAAGGCGTGGATCAAAAAACACTCCAGGGCACAAGTCAACTGGACGAGAATCACTTGTTGTTTGCAGAAGCCTGACGAAGACCTGGACAAGTTCAACGAGCGCTTCTTCAAATGTTATTTGCTGCACGCAGGCCAAACCGAATATGATGTGGACACCATCGACCAGTCACAGGACTTGCCTTTGAAGACCATGTACCTCCAGCAGGTACTGCCGGAGATCCGAAGGGGAGTGAATGCGAGGCTTTCGAACTGGGACAGCGGGGGCTGCACAATGGCAACTATCAAGGAAGTCTGTGAAACGGTAGAGCGAGATGAAGAAGTCAGGATCCGATGCCTGTCTCATGAGAAGAAGGAAATAGCCAGGGACAGAGAACGATTCCCCAAGTCCAACTGGGACAGAGAAAGGGTCCCCCAGTCCAACAGGCCGAGAGAACCTCGACCATGCCACAATTGCGGAGAAATTGGACACTGGATAAGAGAATGTAAAGCCCCCAGAAAGATGTGCCGTGACAGAGAACGATTCCCCAAGTCCAACTGGGACAGAGAACGGGTCCCCCAGTCCGACAGGCCGAGAGAACCTCGACCATGCCACAATTGCGGACAAATTGGACACTGGATAAGAGAATGTAAAGCCAACGAAAACGTACGGGAAGAAAACCTCTCAGACAAAAAGAGGGAACTACTGAGGAAGTTACTGGCGAGAAGTGGTGCCGGAGAACAACAATAAAACCTGACTAGAAGCCCCCTCTCTTCGTGCCATCGCCGCAGCCATTCGACTCGACAAAAACAGCTTCTACGTAACTGCCTTAATTGAACACCAATTTGAAATAGATTTCCTGATGGACGCTGGTGCCGAATTTACTACAATCCCACTACGACTTTCGAAATCTCTCAAACTGCCCAGGTCAAAAACAAAGAAGAGGGCCCGCAGCGCCGGAGGGCACTGCCTCCAGCTTTCACAAACTGATCCCATCAACTTTGCTGTTGGACCCGCCGAGATAACAATACAGGACAGAAGACGATATCCAGGAAGCCCTTCTAGGGATGGATGCCCTCCATGGACACGATGTCCATCGCCTTGTGCAGTTTGAGCGCCACATACAACAAAGACGTTGGACTGTCCCCCCTACGAGGTCGTGTTTGGCCGATGCTTCAGTTACCCAGGCTAGACTGACTTGCGCAACGCAGACGTCCACCTGACATCGGACGCTCTGATGAACTACTGCATCCAACTCTCCGAGACTCTCCTGGTGACATCAAACCAGGTCGAGGAAGCTTGGGCCGAGCCCCCAGAGGGAGGTTACTCGTTAGTGCCAGGGCAACGGGTTATGATCCACAAACCACAACGAATAGCGTTAGAGGCCAAATATGAGGGGCCATACCCAATTCGATTAGTTACTCGATCCGCTGTTCATGTAGCTAAGAAGTCAAAGTGGATACATTAACTGATACGAGTTGAAGAGTAGGGAGGGTTTGTTATTTTCATTCCTTTATTTTCACGGGAGGTTCGTTTTTGAAAGATGCTAGGGCTTTGTCACCGCCTATCCAAGCGAGAATTCAATGTTGGTTTCCTCTTGACACAACTGCTCAGTTTTAGAACATTGATGGTTGTTTTGTTTTATTTTTGAACAAAGGTTCGCTCATTCATTCATTTATACAAGTTTTATTGAGAATCATGACTGATTACTGATTACTGATATAACCATTTTTGAATCAAGAGATTTTTTTGTCTGATAATTTTTTATTGTTTATTGAATCATTAAGACAAGCTACAATGACATAGTAAACCTGTAAATGTGTATCGATATCAAATCATTAAGTCAATTATCAACCATAGTTAATTATCATTACTGTTGGAGGCTGTGACAATGCCTCCCCATGACTGATACTGCACTTTTTCTTTGTTACATGTTTCATCGTACCTGGACATCCACGAGGCACGGACACGAGTTGAGTCCTTGTGATAGCAGGCGGCTGTCTGTTCTTGAACTGAACTGTGTCTCAGCGTTCGTCCTGACGCCCTGCTACGAACCTTCATCCCCATCCCCATCACACCTGCAGTGGCCATCACATGGAAAATAACTCTGTTGTATCTGCTACTCAAGACCAACTGAGCCATGATGTTACCGGTATTGTTTGTGATGTTGTGTCATCTTTTAACAGGGGGAAATTGTTCATTTGACCGCCATAATGTAATCCACAAATAATGTAATCCACAAACTCAAGGGTAACCTAATGAGTTTATTTTTTTTATCATAGTAGCCTACACCTGGTTTACTTGTGTTAGATGTGTATTTACTTGTCTATTGCCTTTTATGCTTCCTTTTTTTGTTAATTGTTTACCAGTAGATACACTGAATTCTCATTTTAAGGGTGATCTTTAAACTACGTTTAAAATGATCAAGAGGGAGGAATGTAGAATGTTGGTGTATTTTAATGCCTCTCTGTGTTCACATTCCTAGTCTAGAAACAGGCCAGTGCCTCTCACACTGGTACAAGTTGTTATTTCCAACATTCCGCCATTTGTTATGTCTCAACAAGGATGAACCAACCTGTTCCCCTGGGACATAGCCAGGGCCATATACCTTATCAAGGCTGAGAGTGCTTCTGTTCACGTGTTACCATGTTTCTTTATTATAAATACTCGCCCCAACCCTTTGGTTCGGTGAGAAGAGGGATCGACAGCCAAGGAACACATCTCGAAACTGCTCCTCAACCCCTACACTGTAGATTATTCAACCTGAGTCTGTATCTCACTGTAATACATCTAAGGAATAAACCATCTATTCAACCCCCTTATCCAACTTGTCAATTTGCTTTGATTTCCACTTGAAGAATAACTACTACGATGAAAAAAACTCAACGCAGAGTCTATACAAACAGTTTAGAAATACGCTGAAATCTAATACTTTCTATCTCTTCTCATCTCGCTCTCTCTCGTTCGCACTCTCCTTTCTCAAAATTGAACAGGCTTCGTTGTCATGGAATATATTACTTTACATTGCCAGAGTTCAGAAAGTTAAACAAGATACAATGTAGGAAATAAAGTAATAAAAGTAAAAATGATGACCATTTAACTCTCTCTCTCTCTCTCTCTCTCTCTCTCTCTCTCTCTCTCTCTCTCTCTCTCTCTCTCTCTCTCTCTCTCTCTCTCTCTCTCTCTCTCTCTCTCTCTCTCTCTCTCTCTCTCTCTCTCTCTCTCTCTCTCTCTCTCTCTCTCTCTCTCTCTGATATTCCAGTTTTATTTAGGAATTGACGTTACTGCAAAACTCTCTTGACTACTCTCAAAATACTCTCAAAATATTATTTACATTTACATTTGGGGCATTTAGCAGACACTTTTATCCAAAGCGACCTCCAATAAGTACAGTCAAGCAATATATCTCTGGCGTTACAGTAAGGTACAGTTACAGTACAGTACAGGTAGTTTTGCCAACAAACCTCCCATGATGCATTCTGATGTATTCTGTTCTATTTTTATTTATGGTTTCATTTATTTGATGATTGTAAATAGTTCATATCAATCAATAAAGTATGTGATGCATGCAGCATTGTGTGTTTATACTCATTTATCCCTACGACCCGATCCACTCTCACACAAAGCACTCTCACATGAAAATAAATCAGTTTCCGGAAGTAAATTTCCCATAAATGTTCTCCATTGACTTTAAGTTAAATTGTAATATAAAGAGTTGGAAGCCTGGAACCAAGCCCATCATTCGTCAAAGTAGTCATATCCAAAAAATATGTGTTGCGGAGAATTTTTTGGGGAAAATGGAAGAAGAATCAAAGGTATAGGCCTACAATTTTATGAAAGGGTGAAGGAACTACTCATCCCATAAACCATTGCAAACTTTTTCGCAATGGTCACAACCCAATAGAATAGCACGTTTCTTACATCTTATAACCTTTATCATCATCATATTGTTTATATTGTTAATACAAGTTGTGTAATAGTCTGTGTGGGTTATTGTGTGTGTGTGTGTGTGTGTGTGTGTGTGTGTGTGTGTGTGTGTGTGTGTGTGTGTGTGTGTGTGTGTGTGTGTGTGTGTGTGTGTGTGTGTGTGTGTGTGTGTGTGTGTGTGTGTGTATAGTGTTTCATATAGTATATATAGTGTTGTCAGCGACATGGTTCCTTCATTCGCACGTCCATCAATGCCGGTTCCTCTATTTGTATCTTGTGATGTGTGTGAATTCATGTCTCCTTTCAGCTACGATCAATTCCAGTTACGTATTCATTCTATTATGTATTCCTTGATTTTATACTACCCAAATTACTAAATAGCACTGCTAGTGCTATATCATACATGTTTACTTTTATTTTTCATCATATATTCGATATCAACATATTTTTCAACACTTGGAGCTCATTTCCTCTACAGCTCTAACAACAACTCTCTACCCTCCATTAATCTAAGGGAAATCATGGTTCCTGTGGTAATCGATCGAGTTATCGACGACTTGATTTTCACAAGCGCAGTAGAAGTTTCCATGGTAACAGCGAGCTCCACCAATCAAAGGCGTGTGTTCAACCCGGTATCACGCGATTGCGTGCTCCTGCGCACGAACGTTAATCTATTGGAGCGTGTTCCAGAGCACGATAGTCCGACTTTTTGCGTGTTGCACAGAACGAAATGTAAACCAATGCATTCTGAATGGGAGTGTTCTAAGACAATTAACGTGCTCCACAAAACGGTACGAGAGAGAGAGAAAGAGAGAGAGAGGGAGGGACAGAGAGAGAGAGAGAGCGAGAGAGAGGCTTCAGAAAGGGTGTGCGCAGATAGTACAGTGCACCCTAGTTATGTTTATGCCAAAACCACAAATGTTATATATATATATATATATATATATATATATATATATATATATATATATATATATATATATAGATATAGATATAGATATAGATATAGATAGATATAGATATAGATATAGATATAGATATAATTAGGCTATAATTATATTATTTAGCGTGTAATGAGACAATCTATAGCCAAATTGTCGAAGATGCCCGGGAATCTTCGGGGATATCAGCATGGGAAATCGGCGAATCAGACCCATGAACCTATAAAGAAAGACGTCATCTCAAGCGGGAGAGAACGTTTGCGGTGCTGGTTTGTGTCACGTAAGTACAGGGCTCTCATGTCTCATGCATTCGGCGTGAGACACACGCAATTCAACCCATGCACACGCTCGAACCTGTGCCGTGTTCCAATACCCGTACTGTCCGTACTTACTAGCCAAAATTTAGAAAAGAAGTATACTTCAAGGAGCCGGATACCGTACTCAAAACGGGCTAATCCTGAAGTGTGGATCGAAGGACACTCCCCGTACTCAACGGCAGCCATCTTAGCTACGTAGCGGAAGAGGCGGAGTCATTTTGTAGTTTTTTATAGCTGCTAGGCGTAAAGAGTTCACCGTTCAAAGCGGGATGTTTATTGCGGGGGAGTAGCCACGGCGGCAGTCGTGATCGTAATTTCTGGTTAGTGCACCACGGAGTACTCGATTTGGAACAGCACTCACGTCTGAAAAAATAACGTAGTAGATAGTGCGGATAGTATACTTCCTTTAAGTATACTCATGGAAGTACGGGTATGGTCTCACGAAAATACGAGCGTCTCATGACGTCAGAGCCCATGCAGGATTTGTTTACCTTCAGCACGTTTTGATTTCCTGTTTCTCTCTTACTAAATAAACGAGTCACACAACTGTGTGCTCAACGTGCGAAATTGTGTCTCTCACTTATGGCAATTTCCACAGGGTTATCATTAATATTGATGTGTAGGGGTTGTTTATAACTCGTGAATAATATTGTTTAGTCCACGGTCTGGGGGAATACTCTGATTCTGATTGGCTGCAGTGCGTGCATTAACTCCTGATATCGCCCTACAGACACCCGCTAAGTAGTTCCAGTCAGTGTTTAGATTCTCTGCCCGAGCCCGAGCCCAACGCGGGCCGGGTCGGGCCGATATTTCCCACCACTATACTCGGGCCGGGCCTTTGATCGATTTTTATTTTTCCATTGGTTTATTGGCCTAATCTGAGGAGAAATCTATGCCATGAACAGAAATATTATAGGCCTTTATTACACGGGTCTTCTCAATGCCGTGGAACACTCCGTTCACTTGCATGGGTAGTAGTCCGGTGACTTGTCTACCCCAGCGTCTACCGTTGCTAAGCGACGTCACCGTCTTTGCGGACAAATTATTTCTCTGCTGATCAACACTACAAATGGCCAAAAGACTTGTATCCCCCCCCCTTAAATAAATACTATGGCAGAATTATTATTATTATTATTATTATTCTCATTCAACTTGAACATGTGTTTGTACAGTAGAGTGGTGGAGGGATGACGTATGTTGGCCAACCCGGAAGTGAGCGTCGCCCTGGATTCCCTCGACAAAAAGCCAACGGGTTTTGCCATTGGATTTTGGATTATAAATTGAAACAATTTATTAAATAAATATTTGTGAGATGTCATTACTCATTTGTGAGATGAGTTTGCTTCCCATTTATGTCGAGTATACACCCCTACTGTCCACAAGCATCCCCCCCATATGGATTGAGAATTGTTGCCACGTCCCAGTGGTGGAGGCATCATATACAGTATATGACAGAGGGCATTCAATTATACTATAATGATCAATTAGGAGGCCGAAGCCCTAAAGGAAGTGATGCAATAGGTGACTGAGGGTCAACATTTGAGAACCCCTTTTATCAAAGGGGGTCTCAAAGGACTCGTACGCTTCAACAGCGGCTGCAGCAGAAGTGTTGAGACGAAAGATGAAAGACATTTATAAAATATTCCCATTCACATGATTCTTCGCACGACCTGCAGGTTGAAGACTGAAATAACCCCCAAAATGAGTAATAATGTAAAAGCAGCCAAGTCCCACAAATTGCTTGAACTATTTATTTCATTCCATTGTTTCGTTGATATGCATATGGATTTAATGCAATATCCACAAACAGTTCAAAATGGTACCATGAAATGTCTTGTTTATTGTATTAACCAGTTCTCTTGTGAAAGTCACCAAAAGTCGAAAAAAAGTTAAACGCAAGGTCACAGGCTAACAGTGGAGCTGTGTTGGAACCAGCAGCCACGAGCTTCCATGGAAACTTTCTAACCGTTAAATAGATTTAGTTGGAGGTTCCTTTTCTGCCCATTTTTTAAACTTGTGGAAGCACTTTGCAGTACTGGGAGACACCATTTCTAACGGCAATGGAGCTAGATTCTAAAAATATCAAAAGATGCCCAAAGCAAATACCTTTAACCCATAGTTGTGTTTTATCAAATTAAAAAAATTCAGAGTTTCATTGACCACAAATGGAGCAGAAATATTTTGCATACAAATCTTTAAATAGTTTAACCACATTAAGAAAAATACATTTGTTAATTTTTTTTATTAGTGAAGCCACAAGTTTTGCACATTATCCAAACAGAATACCTGAAATGTTGATATTTCAGCCCTTTCGGGTTAAAACAAGAGAAAAGGACAACCTAACAAGAGTGAAAAGTTTGGGTTAGGTGACCTATAGTTCAAAAATGTCCCTGGTCAGGTAGACTAAATAAAATTGTATTCCCAATTGCTCCAGGACATTCGTGTAATTTACTTGTGAGCTCTCCCTCAAGCCTAGAGAGACATCAGTGTTGAACCACTGACTGAAAGAGGGTATTTGCCATTAGTATGAGTGACATTTCATGGCTATTAATTTAGTTCATTATATTTAGCCGATTTGAATAGACTTTTCTAGCAGGTGAGGCTGTCAAAGAACTAAATATGGAGCAACTACAAAAAGTAAATTTGCAGCATGACCAAATTATACAAAAAGTATAGGAACTGTTCCAGCAGATATGTTTTAGAACTCTTTTGATAGGCAGGGAATAATTGTCTTTGTCACCCTGTAGTCATGCCATCAAATCTGTTGGGCAAAGTACTGCTACTGATTAATCCAGTAGACTCACCAGTCAAGTCCCCCTAGTTAGAAAATGGAAGAAACCCAGTTAGTCATGTTAATTATTCTGTTACAAATGAAGACTAATACTTTCCACCTATTGCATTCCAAGTTACTGCCTGCAGTCTTGGATTTTATTGTTCTATATGAATAGATTCAATTTACTAAACTATTAATCATGCTTCAGAAGAATTAACCTTTCTTGGATGGCAGATCTACCGCAAGCCTCCATTGCCACAAACCTCCAGATGGCTTACGACCTACGGCAACTCCTCGACTACTGCAAGCCAACAAATTGGCTCTTGCACACCAGACACGCATTTTGCTTTATTTTAGGTTTTCAAGCATCTTAAAATACCCAAATCATCGCTCCAATACACAAGTCAGCTAATGGCCTACAAGGAAATGCTGAAGCTAGTGTTATTGATGGCGATAGAAATGGACAAGCTTGCGTGTACAAATATGCAACTAGAATTGCAAGGTTCACAGCCCAGTTGCATAAATGGTCACAACCGTTGGATTGTAAGCAAACTAGTCAACATGGTCAATTGAAAGATTATATACAAAACGACCCTGGAATAGTCAAATGCAGCTTTACTGCGGATGAATTAAGCCAAATTGCATAAACAGCCAATGGTAAACAGTATACAAATGCAATCAAGGTTCCACTCACACTAGGCCATCTGGCCGTGGCCGTCGCAACTGTGGCCTGGCCACGGTAGGCTCTTGTACATACGCCATCACGTGGCTAGCATCCAAACAATTCTACCAAACTTTAACCAACTAGTGAAAAATGGAACAAAACTTGAGCACACACCCAGTGACTAATCACCTTGTCCAGGGGTGTTCCAACGTGGTTTACCAGAGGGCCTTGTGGACTTAAAGTAAGCCACACATTTGACAGAGACAGCACGGAATGACGTTAAACTAAGCTAATCTACAGGTTACTAGTGCTAGTGCAATTACATGAGCATTTTGCACAATATTTGTACTCCAATGCTACGTAAAGCAGGCTTCTTCAGAAACCCGTAGCCTGCTACATTGAAGGGCAACTGTCTTTCAGACCAAGACCGAAAGATGGCTCTGGAAGCCACTACGGCCCACGCAGCAGATTACTGCGTGGACCGTGGTGGCTTCCAGATCAACCCTTCGGTGGACCATTCATACACATGTATTCCGAGGATGTTTTGAAGACACTGGAGTCCCATGGCACTAGATTCCTTTGAAGACTATGTTGGTATGGGGGGGCCCAAAGGGGGCCCCCCCATAGATCTTGTCAGTCATCTAACACCTGTTAAGAAAAACACACACATCACAAGATACAAATCAGCAAAGCTCGGTTAACAAACAGCGGCGACATGCATGTCAAGGTGCAAAGAGCAGGGATACTGATGGCTTGTGTCCGAGGAGACAGCCCAAAAACGTCAACAATTAATAAAGGAAAATAACTTTTACTCACTGCGGTGGTCTGTTTCGAAGTACCATGTTGGTAGCAATATTTGTCTGGGCTGTTCAGTCAAATGCCCACAAACACGCAACAACGCATACTTTCAGTTTGTATAAAGTGACAATAGTGATCTGCAATCTAGATCGAAAACTTTCAACCCTCACTAAACTCAACCTCGATTGACACAGGCCGATACGAAAAGTAAACCAAACCCATTGTGTTCACCTTTAATAAAGGGGTGCGTGACAGGTGATCCCAATTAAGAGCTAATCAGAAAGAACACTGATCGGCCATGAGTGAGACGTTCAAAACGAGGACGAGGATTTAACGGAATTGTTACCATTCAAATTCAAATTTCTTTATTATTGGATAAGGTATGATATCAATGATTTGGGCTTTGAGTAGGCCTATATTTCTTAAATGTATTTCTTAAATTTTTTCACCCCTTCGCCTTTTCAATATGAAATCTATAATCTCAGCCTCTCTATAATTTGCCCAACACATATTTTATTGTTCAAATAAAATCCCATCCTTATTTTGCCATTCATATTGAATCTTTACTGTCTTTCATTGTACAACACAATCATCTAATAATTATTCATAACGCTCTTCCATCTCCTTGGCTGCATTAAGACGAGGCTCGGGTCAGAGCAAAGATCGGGATCCACACATGATAAGGGATAAAGTTATTTATTAGAATAAAGTAAGTATCATGAAATCTGTAAAGGGATTAGTGTAGCGTATGGAAGATGAGAAAATGTGAGATTATATGGTTTGGACAGAAAACCAGTACCAAAATCACAAGGACCGACCGAGCCAGAACGGAGGAAACTTACCCAGACAGACAAAACAAATACTGGGAACAACAAACCATCTTTACCATGTTGGAAATACCCAAACAAAATGCAACAAACCAAACCTGAACAGCAAACCAACATATGTGACCAACCAACTGAACTACTGGACCTTAAGGTCCAAAACCTTAAGGAACCACCCTAAACAGAACCCAAGCCCACCCTCTTCTGTGGAAAGAGAGAGAGACTGGCTAAAGCCTGCGTGGCAGACCTGCACAGGTGCACCTCATCAGCTGACAAGCCTCTCAGCCCCGCCCACTGGCTACCTGTAGCAGGTAGGCAAACACAGAGGACCCAGCAGACGAAGGAGAGAGAGAGCAGAAACAGCTGTCACATCTGTTGCCCGAAGATTCTTTGTTTGTCTCAAGCAAAACCTTCCAAACAGATGAATCATTGGCTCATCCCAGAAGTGTCAAATTACTTTTGTGTGTCAAAACGGGCAGGGTGGTCGTGGACTCCTGAAAAATACTATGGTTGTTTTGTATGTAGAATAAAATGCCATTGTACATTTAAAAAAAAAAAAGGGAAGACTTTCACAATGCAGGATTCTGGGAATGCAGTGATGGAATCCCGATAACACCTGTTCCCTAATAAATGGGCTCAAGATTCTGAGTCTGCCTGCAAGAGGTTGTGTGTGTGTGTGTGTGTGTGTGTGTGTGTGTGTGTGTGTGTGTGTGTGTGTGTGTGTGTGTGTGTGTGTGTGTGTGTGTGTGTGTGTGTGTGTGTGTGTGTGTGTGTGTGTGTGTGTGCGCGATTGCGTGAGCACGATAGTCCGACTTATTGCGTGTTACACAGAAACAAAATGTAAACCAATGCATTCTGAATGGGAGTGTTCTAAGACAATTATATCTGTACGGAGCTCCATAAGGGACATTAGGGAGAACGCTCCCGGACAGAACCTTAGTTTGGAAGTCATGCTTAGTGACACGACAAATAGCCTACTTCCAATTGAAATACAAAATTTAGAAAATAGGCCTACGTGTCCCTGATCACGTTTCAATAGATTAAATAACGTGACAGTGTCACGTATTTCCGTGAGACCATACCCGTACTTCCATGAGTATACTTAAAGGAAGTATACTATCCGCACTATCTACTACGTTATTTTTTCAGATGTGAGTGCTGTTCCAAATCGAGTACTCCGTGGTGCACTAACCGGAAATTACGATCACGACTGCCGCTGTGGCTCCTCCCCCGCAATAAACATCCCACTTTGAACGGTGAACTCTTTACGCCTAGCAGCTATAAAAACTATAAAAACTACAAAATGAATCTATTAATGCAGGCTATGTGGAAAATGCGCCGACTTTGGCTCAGCCTGGCTCCGCCTCTTCCGCTACGTAGCTAAGATGGCTGCCGTTGAGTACGGGGAGTGTCCTTCGATCCACACTTCAGGAGGCAAATAAATACAAAGTGCTAATGCATAAGTAGACGCTTATAGTTAAAATAGGGACAAAAACAAGACAAACAGAACCAACAAGTAGAAGGTAGTCGTGTTTATGTCGCCGTCAGAAAACGAGGAACGGAGGAGCATAGTCGAACTACGGCTTTAATCTGATTAAGCTGTGCACGTAAACGTACTGTTGCGCTCTATAAACCTCAAATAATGCAAAAAATGTACTTATTCCGAGGGAGGAGTATTTAAGGGAAATCCCTATTGTGATGTCATATTCTGATGAGGTCATTCACATGATGTTCTTTGGACGACATGTGTGTATTCGTTTTTGTCTTAGTATTCAATAATTTATTTCTAAATTCTTTCTATTTTGTAACTGTTGTCATTTTTTATTTAAAAATAATATAAGTAAAATATTTAGTTTTTCATGCTTGACTTGGCGCCCCTAGGAACGTAATGTACATACTGTTTACCTGCACGTGTACCGTGGTTACGGGCTCAGGTGTAGAGGTGTTGTGTCCTGTAATGAGGACCACAGGTACTTTCAGAGTGCAGCCAGGTCACCACGGGACGGGAGGGAAAGCAATTGAGTACCTGTACCTGAGTGCTGGGGGCAGGGCCGGATTAACAAATCATAGGCCCCTGGGCACAAATGTCTGAAGGCCCCCCCCCCCCCCCTCCCCGAAAAAAATCAGGAGAAAAAAATTCTATATTCTTTTTTTATTATTATTATTTTAACACACACACATAATGACACATAAAGTGTAGCCGGCTTGGTCTTACTCCGCCGACTACTGCGTTGTGTTCAGGTGCATAGATATCACAGGACGCTGCAGTTCTTTTAAGACACTTTACTTTTAGTCTCTCAGTGTGCAGATTCCAAACTCTTTTGTTGGCAGGCAATACAAAACATGAGTACAAACATTCATAAAAAAAAATAAAAAAATAAAAAGTTTCTTTCGTGTGGTGCCCCCCCACTGGCTGGGAATGGTTGGGGCCCCTGGGCACAGTGCCGTGGGCCCTAATGGTAGATCCGGCCCTGGCTGGGAGAAGCCCCCACGCACTCAGGTAGCCTACTGAGGTCACGGGATGTTGATCTTTGTTGATCGGCGTCAACCTTACTAGAATAACAATGCCATGATCGACTTTGATTGAGTTTGATTGGGTAGAGTATGACTTGGCGCGACAAGTGTTTACTGAAACAACCTGGGCTTTGAAGCGCGCACCAATCAGGACGCAGCACGCCAACTACGCAAGGAAAACGAAAGTTAGGACTCGGGAAATCCCTCGGCATTGATGCGCTCCAATCACGGCAGGGAGCGCACCTCACTGCTATAAACACCGCAGGTAGGGCACCTCACCGCCAGACTTGGACTTCGGACCTCAACACCCAACATAAAGAGAATTCAAGAGAATTCAACTACGATGGAGTCATCGAGGAAAACAAGAAACGCCTCTGCGTCTATAGGTAAGGTTATTGCTTACCTATATGATATTATGTGATTTATATTATATAGCGCACTTTTCCTTATCGTTCGTCTGATGTGGCCGACTTCCCTGTCTCTGGATCGTCTCTGTCAGCCCAAGCAGGCTCGGGAATTTAAGTGACACAGAGTTGATCAGATAAGAGTCCATACCGTTTTTCCAGGGGAAGATTATTTTTATCTTCAGGATTGCAGTGGGTGTGAAGCAACACGGACACATATAAAATAGAAAGTGTCCCACATACAACTCTGATCTAAAGAGATTACATCCGTACGGCACCACAACCAACAGGGACTACCGTAATTAATACCACGATATGAGTTACACATAGTTTAGTTTAGCTTTTTTGTGTGTTTTTTACAAACACGTACAGAATGTTGAAACGAGGACATTATATTATAATCGATCATATTAAAATGATAGAGAGTGACAGATGGCGTGCGGGGTCGATTGAAACACGGGACCATTGAAACACAGCGATTTCCTCGAAAACCACAATCGTCTTCCACGTGACGTCAAATTTTGTCACTACCTTCAGCACGCAAGACTGGCCATTGGCCAACAACGGGAAATTTTCTGTAATGACGTCATACCGTTCAAACGTTATCCCCGCGAACCTGTTTTTGAGCGCGGAAAGTAAAATCTTCTGTGCGGTTGTTTTTTGTAATAAACAGTTGGGTTTTTTGTTTCATGGCATAGTAATATGACAATACAAGAGATGAATTAGTACTTAAAACTGTCCTAAAGTGTGCAATGTCAGAGTTTTGAAGTTAAGAGGCAAAAAAGGTTTAAGTGCCAGAAGTCGCTGTCGGGACGATTGAAACACTCGTTTCAAACGTCCCGCACGTCAACAGTAAAAAAAAAAAGTTAAAAAAAAACAGCGCGATCATCCAGCATAATATGTATTAAATTACACTTGTAACTAAGAGAATACACATGTGAGTTGTTGATCACATGAAATTATTTGTATACGTAAAGTCATCTTTGAAAAAGACGTTAAAAGTGTTATCAGCCGGCTCTCCTATGTGTTTGTGGCGCTGATCACACCTTGCATTAAAACGCGTCTCCACAATGGATGTCTGGAGGGACACTTCTCTGCCCTACATGCAAATAAACTCGAACGCTACCATGTAAGATGAGAAGAGGAAGAAACCTAACGTGTGCGAGAATAACCTATAGAGTGGCGGAGTCACGCCCCTTCCGGTAGAGCTCATGGGACCTATGAGATCGAAAAATATGAATGGGTGTCAATGGAGAGAAAATAATTATTTTCTTGTCTTCCGGTCTTTATATGCCCTGGATTACACATATGTTGTTTGTGGATTTAAATTATAATTTTTCATGCAAAGAAAACTAAAAATTGTCATGAAGAAGTTTGATATTTTTAGGTTTTATGTGAGGCCGCTTTGTGAACTACAGCTCTTCGCTGCTCTCGACGCATATGATATACGTCACCACACCCGCACTTGGAACTCGGCACAGAGATGGCACATAGAGATGGCACATAACTAAAACTCTCCACATGCCCTGACTTATAGTGGTTTTCACCTCTTTCTATGCTTTTATCCTCGCCTTGAAAAAAAGTTGTGAAGTGGAGCAGAGAGATCGCCATCTCTGTGCCGAGTTCCAAGTGCGGGTGTGGTGACGTATATCATATGCGTCGAGAGTAGCGAAGAGCTGTAGTTCACAAAGCGGCCTCTCATAAAACCTAAAATTATCAAACTTCTTCACGAAAATGTTGAGTTTTCTTTGCATGAAAAATGATCATTTAAATCCAAAAACAACATATGTGTAATCCAGGGCATATAAAGACTGGGACCAGAAGATAATTACTATCTCTCCATTGACACCCATTCATATTTTTCGATATCATAGGTCCCATGAGCTCTACCGGAAGGGTGGTGACTTCGCCACTCTTTAGGCCTATAAAATAATAAAATAGAATGAGATATAACACTATGCGGGCCTGGATATAAAACAGTAAATTCATATCAACAATTAAAAAGATAAAAAATAAAAAAAAGCCAAATAAAAGCCAATTAAAAAGGGTGCACTAATTAAGTCCCTGTTAGTCTGATCGTATGAAAATAACGGTCGGTCAGGTCAATCGTTTGTTTTTTTGAATGGCCGATCGATACGTCGCTTTTAATGTTCCTGCCGCAAGGACTTCTGGGACGGCATTACGTCCTATCCATTCGTAAGGGAAGGTGCAGACTGATTTCCAAATCATCACCACAGGTAATGTCTCTGATCAGCACACCTGCAGGGCCACCCACGTATCTTCTGTTGCACAGAGGATTGTGGGGCAGAATAACTTGCATACTGCCGGGCAAAGTGCGACCTGATGTAGTACAACATCCTGGTATTTTTGGCACACTGCATTTTCTAATTCCACTGAAGTACTTCCGGGAGATTTCAACGTGAGGAACCTTCCCAAGCAGAAGAGATTAGATGGCAGATCTGTTCTCAAAGATCCTCGAAGATCCGCAACCCCACTCAGAGACGGTACCCGCCCCATGTGCCGGTCGACGCTGATTTAATCACCACCTCCATCACATCCTAGGGCATATACGTTACTCTTCCTGAATATCTTCAATGGAGATGGCTCGACCTTGGATTTGCGTGTCGATTTGTGTACATTTATGGATGGAAGTCCTTCAATGCCCCCTTGTCACCCACATGTGAACCGGGACATGGAAGTATAAAAGCACGATGCATCGTGTCTCGGGAGTCCAGAGGTGGAAGGGTGGGGTCTGCAGAAGTGTGAACACAGCACCACATGTGACTCTTTTCCTCTCCGTTCACAGATAGCGCCCATGATGACGACGCTTCAAGCGGACGGAGCATTGAAGAGGAGACCCAGGTTGACGGCCCATCCCGCGCTCTGGAACATCTGGACCTAGAAACACTGGGCGAGTATCTGAAAGTGGAACAGGACTCCTCTGCCAGCGCCGAAGACCTCATCAAGCGGTCAGCGGTGAAGCACTTCCCCTCGCCGCCCCCAGGGGGCGACGGTGTGTTAACCCCGGAGCTGCTGGAGGAACACCTGAACGTTGTGAGGCGGGCCGTGCACGACGAGCTGCATCGTCTGAACCCTCTGCGCGAGAACTTCAAGAACCTGGCCGGTCTGGTGCCGTCGTACCACCGCCTCGCGATGGAACACGTGCACGCCCTCCTACCGAGGATCTCGGCGTCACAGCAGGCCTTTGTGCTAATGGAGTGGCTCTGCAACACTTACTTAAGGTTGTCTGCACAAACACACACACGCACACACGTACACACACAGGCACACGACATTCAAACTACACGTATGTGTAGTATGTATGTGTTTAGAGAAGTAAACACATACATACATACATACATGCATGCATGCATACATACATACATTCATACATACATACATACATACATACATACATACATACATTCATACATACATACATACATACATACATACATACATACATACATACATACATGCATGCATGCATGCATGCATGCAGACAGACAGACAGACAGACAGACAGACAGACAGACAGACAGACAGACAGACAGACAGACAGACAGACAGACAGACACAGGCATACACACGTATAGATACATACATAGTTAGACATGTAGCTGTAGATATAACCTTATAGTTAGACCTTTAGCTCTAGATATAACCTTGTAGTCAGACCTGTAGCTCTAGATATAACCTTGTAGTCAGACCTGTAGCTCTAGATATAACCTTGTAGTCAGACCTGTAGCTCTAGATATAACCTTGTAGTCAGACCTGTAGCTCTAGATAGAACCTGTATCTGTGGACCTTAACACCCTGGTTGTGCCTTCACAGTCGGGGGTTCCTGGGAGACCCGGACTTCAGTGAGAACCAACAGAGGAGTCCCGTGGACATGCACCTGTACTCTGAGACGGTCGTATGCGTCCACAAAATCCTCCGGACCACACTGGAGGTAGGAAGACATGCTGCAGGAACTAGAACACCCACACTGGGTTAGCCTCTTCACCTTTGGGAAACCCTCTATTGTAACTAACAAACTGACAGAGGATAGGTGGGCCTAGATTCATTGTGTCTTGCTTGACTGCAGGAGGATGTCGAGATGTCCCTGGATGTCATCATTAAGCGCCACAAATCAGAGTTTTGGAGGTCCTGGGAACTACACACAGACGTCATTGAGGTACTGCGGACACAGGACAGTTCTGCACATTGGAATAACGTCAATATGTACACACGTGTGTAGAAACATACAAAATATATTTTTTCCTGAAGTGCATTGAAGGACCAATTGTCAGAGCGGAGTCCGTCAGTGAGAACGTGCAGGAGTTCACCCGGCAGGTCTGCTTCCTCAAACTCCAGGAGTTTCTAGAGAGGTATGTCGCCCTTTTCTTGCTGACGATTGGTGTTTCCATGGTACAATTGTGGCTTTGCAAGATGCTAAAAGCCACAATGATGGCGAAAGCCAGGTTTGCAGTCAGGTTCTTTGGCTGTCAAGAGGCCTAAATGAGTCCTCCTTCTGGCTGTAGGTTCACGACGGCCAAACAGGAACTTCTGAAAAGATACGACAAATCTCCCAAGATGACCGTGGAGACCTCCCTCAAGACACTCAACACACTCCAAGGCCTTGTGTGAGTAAAGGCCCATGCCTCATGCTACATGCTAGAGCTTTCTGCTCAAAGCTCGAGGGATCAAACCTTGAGCATTCCAGCCCATTTCTGATATGTGTTCCGCTTAAGCATGTCTGATGTTAGCATTTCTGAAGCATGTGAGCATGTCTGGTATTGTATTGTATGCATGTTTTGTATCTACAGTATAATAGATACAATATACATCAAAAAAATATATAGTAGGAATTAGAAAGTGTCACAGTATGTCAATAATAGGCCCTTGTTCTGCAGGAGCTACATCCAACCCTCCACTGATGGAGGAACCCGGGACCTCCCAGCGGAGGAGACCCTGCGCGCACTGAGGGCATTGGAGACCGACGCCAGGACCTCCATGGGAGAGGCTCTCGTTACGATCATCAAGGTGCAGAGAAGAACCGCTACTGTTGTAGTGTTGTTAGCCAGAAGTTTACGTCCTCAACTAATACCGTGCTGACCAGGACCTTCTAGAATACATGAGTGATGCTTCAGTAATACATCCATGGTTGTTAAAACAAGTCTGGTGGTGAGAAGACAATAACCAGTTTATAAAACCTGTGGTCGTGGATTCCCTCAGGAACACCTGAAAAGCCATTTCAAAAGCAGAGAGGAAGATTTTCTGCTGATGGAGATGAAGGAGATGTTCAGAGCTGAAGGCTGTTGTCCAGACGTCCAGAAGGTAGAGGGAGACTTTCTATAACCTTCTGTTAGTTGCTGAGTAAGCTGTTATATGAACATCTCTCTCTCTCTCTCTCTCTCTCTCTCTCTCTCTCTCTCTCTCTCTCTCTCTCTCTCTCTCTCTCTCTCTCTCTCTCTCTCTCTCTCTCTCTCTCTCTCTCTCTCTCTCTCTCTCTCTCTCTCTCTCTCTCTCAGGAGGCTCTTGACCTGGCCTATGAGCGGGTGTGCGCCTTGTACCTGTACCAGCTGGCAAGCACCAAGAAGAAGAAGGAGCTGGAGAAGCGATGGGGTCGTGACGTGGGTCAGAAAGTGACTCAGGACGCACAACATCTTCATAAGACCTTCTCAGACCTGGTGAGGGCCCGGGTACAGCACAGTATTTCACACTCAATGGTTCTTACTGCTTAATCTACCACAGTACTTACAGTCCGTGTGTGTGTGTGTGTGTGTGTGTGTGTGTGTGTGTGTGTGTGTGTGTTTCTGATAGCACCCTGGTGTCAGACAACAGAACCATGTGCTCCTGAAGGTGGAGGAGCTGATCCAGAGCCAGGACGTGGACTCAGTGAAGATCATCCTCTCTGGGATGATGCAGCTCTGCCAGTTTGAGTGAGTTTCCATCTCCATCTCTCCCTCTCTCTGTGTCTCTTCATCTCTCTCTCCATCTATGTGTCTCTTCATCTCTCTCTTCATCTCTCTCCATCTATGTGTCTCTTCATCTCTCTCTCTGCATCTCTCTCTCTTCCTCTCTCCTTATCTATGTGTCTCTTCATCTCTCTCTCTGCATCTCTCTCTTCCTCTCTCTTCATCCCTGTGTCTCTTCACCTCTCAGAACATCTCCATCTCTCTTCATTGCCCTCTCTTCATCCCTCTCTTCATCTCTACATCTCTCTTTCGTCTCTCTCTCTTAATCTCTCTCTTCATCTCTCTTCATCTCTCTGTATCACCTTTATCCTTTCTGTTAATCTCTTTCTTCTTTTCTCTCTTTATCTTTGTGTAAAATACAAAGTTAGACAAATGTTTGTGTATTTGCAGAATACTGTTAAAGGTAGGATTACCTTTCTCTCTCTGTCTCTCTGTCTCTCTGTCTCTCTCTCTCTCTCTCTCTCTCTCTCTCTCTCTCTCTCTCTCTCTCTCTCTCTCTCTCTCTCTCTCTCTCTCTCTCTCTCTCTCTCTCTCTCTCTCTCTCTCTCTCTCTCCCCTGCAGGAAAGTTAAGAAACTGTGTTCTGATCTGTTGGAGTGGAAAGGAGGTCTCTCCGTCCATGAGGTCAAAGAGGTCCGGGCCGGTGTTCAGGTTCTGTCCACCAGAGACACCAGTGACTCTACTCGGACGTTGGGACCAGAATAGAAAACGATTTGAGCTGTGCTGGCTGAAGACAACATGATTGTATGAAATCGATTATGCACGTTAAACTTTAAGATACAAGATACAAGAGGTTTATTGTCATATACACAATGGAAACATAGTTTGCACTGGGCAATGAAATTCTTAATTTGCAAGATCCCTTCACACAAAATATGCTTAAAACAAAGTAGATAAATAAACTAAACTACAAGAAAAATCTGTACGAAGAGCAGAATTTAGTTAAACTAATACAGTTAAATATAATTAAATATAAGGTACTGTATAGCATGTGCAATGTTTGCATACAGCAAAAGGCACTGAAAGATATTGAAATGCAAGAAGTTTGAATATATACATTGGATATTGAATATTATTATTAGATATGTAAATAGTGCAAATCTAGTTCACAGTTGATAAGAAATATAGTTCACAGTATTGAATATAGTGCAAATACAGACCAGGTGGTGGGTGCTCAAGTGATTGTCCTTTGGGTGGGTCCGAGGGGTTTGTCCTTCGATCTCTACGCTTCGATGAGACAACCCCTGCTTGCTGTAGATGTTGTTTATTTGAAAATCAAAGTAGGGTTCACCTTGAAGCTTATTGTCTGTGGTACAGGAAAAATATGAAGATGATTATTAGGTGTTCACAGAGTGAAGATCGGTGTATACCCATGGCTGTTATTTATTGTTTTGTTTGATGATTGTAAATATCAATAAATAAATTATATTTTTATTCATTTGAAATATCAGCTAATAGCAATGAATCAATAAAGAATGTGATGCATGCAGCATGATGGTGTGTTCATATTCTCTCAGTCCAAAGAAACGGCCACTGGTCACATGACATCAAGACTCAATTCAGACTCATACTTCATATACTTCACACGTCATCTTCAATGATGGTGATTATCTTCAGAGGGACAGCGCACATTGAAAAGTATTGCCCCAGAGTTATCGAACAGCTTATTGACATCCGTTTTACTTTTCACTTCAAGTCTAATCCCATTACATCGTGGGAGCTTGATGTCTGGTCCCATTACATCGTGGGAGCTTGATGTCTGGTCCCATTACATCGTGGGAGCTTGATGTCTGGTCCCATTACATCGTGGGAGCTTGATGTCTGGCCCTGAAGGCTCTGATGCTTTCATACAAAGTGTATGTTAGTAACTTACTCACCCTCAGACAACAGGTGGCCCCAGTGGGAATCGAACCCCGAAACCTGCACGGTGTCCTCATCAGTAAGTAGTTTAGTGCAGTGGTTCTCGAACTGTTTATACTAGTGTACCCCCTCTAAGACATTTCTTCAGATGAGTACCCCCTTCCCTGGTACAATCTTGCGATGAAATAAAATAAAATGAACATAAATAATGTATGCGTGTTCTATCTGGAAGTGTAAACATTAAAAGGGTGCAAATACTAACAATTTAGTGATAAACATGGGCCTGTGCTTAATGCAACTGTTGGCTAATTGCTCCCGGGTAATGAAGCAGAACCCGAGGGGAGGGTCAGAGCATGGAGAGGGGAATCCCATTCAAATAATCTCTTCCTTTTTAAAACTTACAATTATATTTCACTTTATTTACTGTAAATTTTCTGAATGCACCCTGCAGTACACCAAAGTACCCCTTAGGGTACGAGAACCACCTGTTTAGTGAATAGGACGGTCTGTGCCTGTTGTGACCGCGCCGGACGCTATGTGGCAGTAGCTACGCACGAGCCATCACGTTCACTGACGTCAGGGCGTCGACGACCCGGCGGAAGTGGAAGAGGGCTCATATAAAGAGGGGCACACGCGGGTTTTCATTCTAAAAGCGCATGCTGAGATGGCGGACTTAGAAGGTAATTTGTTGTTCAAATTGTTATTTGCCACTTATCTTGTGAGTTTTGCACTGTGAAGTTAGTCTACGTGCAGGTGTTAAGGATCAATCTCTGCAGCATGTTATAATGTTAACCTCTGGGTAAATGCTCTGCAAACAGCCTAAATTACTTTCAGTGCACATGCTAGATGATTGAATACCAAGTGTATATTTTGAATGAACAGGGATTATTTTGCATGAAATACTTGTCAGTCAAGTTAATAAAGTGTGACGTACACACTACTCAGGAAAGCTGCTCGTCTTGTTGTGAAAATATGTTCAATACGTTGTTTGTGTTGCATGAGCTTCCACCAAATGCAGAATCGCAACACAAGTGTACGGTGGGCCTGTTCCACATGTTAGCATGTAGCGCAGGTTAGCCAGTTAGCTTAGCACACATGGCCCGTAAGCACCACGTGCCGGCCTCTGTGCCACGTGGGGTTCTCCTTGTGCGGGATGTGACGCCGCTCCATAATCTGTTTCATCTGCAAAATTGACATTTAAAATGTGTCGACTACATAATTAACATTTTCTCCACACGCAGGATCGATAAAGAAAAAGAAGTCGAAGAAGGTGATGGAGGAGGATGTTGGGGTATGTATCAGCAACACAGCTTTACATCCGTAACGATCTATTATTTACCAGTGTGATATTAAATAACTAATAAATGGTCTTATTACAGGACATCCAACAGACCGGCGACTTCTTCATCAAACCAGAAGCTAAGGCGGCTGCGTTAGACACGTCGCAATGGCCTCTCTTACTCAAGGTGGGTCCCGAGTCTACAATCATTTTTTTGTGTGTCTAATGGGTCAGAACCAGTCGCTCCGGAGCTGAACTAGCTGTGGACATTTGATGATCCAATTTAGCAATAAAAGTAATGAATACATGTTCTGTTTTTATTGACTGATGGCCGTGCTAAAAGTGGGACTAAAAGTGACTACGTTCACCGGCAGACGTTGATAATTAGTACTGAGGTAGATGCACTGAAGTTGGTTGGGGTTGCATATTTTTTCCAAGCAAGAAATGGGGTCAAAGGTTGAATCACTGCGGCCTAGAAACTCCGATGAGCAGGAAGTGTATCTAATGCTGGTTATTGATGCTGCAGATGATTAGTTACAGGCATGGTCTCATAGTCAACTAATACCTTAATGTTGACTCGTTGCACACTAAATGTCGATGAGGTCCGTGTCTGTCCACGGTCTGGAGCCCTGGGTGGCCTACTGGGTTGGGGGTCTGACTAGAGTGTTGGGGGTCTTACTGGTGGAGCGATGTGAAGTGATGAACCTGTTTATCCATTCTCTGAGTGCTAGCTGGCTCCGGGTTCTGCGCTCTCCCGGGTCCGTTCTGGCCCCGGGCGTACCGTCAGTCGCCCTCTCCTCCGCCCCCGGCGTTCTGCTGGGGTCTGGCGGGGCGGTCGCCTGCCGGGCAGACGATGGGGCTCGGCGTAACCAAGACGATTTAAACCTCTGATCACATGCTCGTCACCAGTAGGCTCCGTTGTGGGTCGCCCCTTATGTTGTGGATTTCATTTATTGTTTCCATGTCTTTAAACCTCGAGTGCAGTTACTGTAACATCGGTCTTTTGTTTTGCAGAACTTCGATAAGCTGAACATCAGGACTGCCCACTACACACCCCTCCCCAACGGGTCCAACCCCCTGAAGAGGGACATCGCGGACTATGTCCGGTAAGAGACCCTCCCGGCTCGGCCTCAGTCCGAGGAAACGCCTTTAGCGCTTGAGCTAACAGGAAGAATCCTAGCTTTAATAAGCAGCAGTGAGCCACAAGAAGCCAAATGATGAGCTATATAGATGCATGAGCACGATGTGCGGAGATGACCAACTATCTATCACCCATTGACTGATGGCTTGTAGCGGGGGGGACACTCTGTCCCCCAGTGGAAGGCTAGTCTTGACGTGCTCCCTGGGGGTTAGTACGGACTAACTGAGTTGTTCAACCCCCTAGGTGCGGCTTCATCAACCTGGACAAGCCGGCCAACCCTTCGTCCCACGAGGTGGTGGCGTGGATCCGCCGGATCCTGCGGGTGGAGAAGACGGGCCACAGCGGCACCCTGGACCCCAAAGTGACGGGCTGTCTGATCGTGTGCGTGGAGCGCGCCACGCGGCTGGTCAAGTCCCAGCAGAGCGCCGGTACGTAGCGGCGCAACACACACGACGCAGTAAACTAGGTGATACAGTGAGGCATCTATCTCTGTGGCTGTTGCCCGACACTAAACTGGCCCCTCTCGCTACTCTTCTGCTGTCCCTTGCAGGCAAAGAGTATGTGGGAATAGTACGGCTGCACAATGCTATCGAAAACGAACACACGCTAGCTAGGGTAAGTGTCTCGGCTCGTGTCCCTCGACTAATGTCTCATTCTATAGTGTCATCCAGAGCAGTGTCTGGTCCCACAGGCTCTGACGTGCAGCTCCGTGTCTGGCCCCACGGGCTCTGACGTGCAGCTCCGTGTCTGGCCCCACGGGCTCTGATGTGCAGCTCCGTGTCTGGTCCCACGGGCTCTGAAGTGCCGCCTTCTTGTCCTGTAGGGTCTTGAGACGCTGACGGGAGCGTTGTTCCAGCGCCCACCCCTCATCGCGGCCGTCAAGCGACAACTGAGAGTGAGGACCATCTACGAGAGCAAGTTGATCGAGTACGACGCGGAGAGGAGGCTTGGTGAGTTCAGCTTGTCCTCGGTCTCTGCTGTATTATGAATCAAACGATTAATTAACCATGAGCTCCTTGAAGCCAAATGATGAGCTATATAGATGCGTGAGCACTATGTGCGAGGATGACCAAATATCTATCACCCTTGACTGATGGCTTGTAGTTGAAGGACTCTGCTGTGAATGACTTTTTCACTTTGGATAAAAGCACTAGAGAGAACCCTAGTCGTGAGGTCCTCGGTGACGTTGAGCTAACCCTATTCTTTGTGCGGTAGGGATCTTCTGGGTGAGCTGTGAGGCCGGGACCTACATCCGGACGCTGTGCGTTCACCTGGGCCTGCTGCTGGGGGTCGGAGGTCAGATGCAGGAGCTGCGGCGGGTCCGCTCCGGGGTCCTGGGGGAGACGGTGAGACTAGACCCCCCCCACCCTTTGTACCCTGATCCCAAAGTGTTGAGTTCAGCTCTGGGCTCCTCCCCAGTTCTGGTAATTAACCTTTGGCACAGAAACGGGCGGAGTGACTCGATGTCCAACTGTCAACGTGTTTGGCTTTTGTCTTTCACTCCGGTCAACACTCGATCATTGAAGATGTCCCTTTGTGTTTTGGTAGAATATTGGCGCCCCGTCGATTTTAAGTTCTTTATACTCCTCACTATGGCACCTCACATTTTTAATTTGAATACAAAAGATTAGAAATGTATACAAATACTCCTGTCTAATGGCGTAGGTCCGTGAGTTGTCTTCCTCTAACTGGGAATGGTTCCTCTAACTGGCTATGGTTCCTCTAACTGGCTGTGGTTCCTCAGGATAACTTGGTGACCATGCACGACGTCCTGGACGCCCAGTGGCAGTTCGACCACAATAAGGACGAGACGTACCTGCGGCGTGTCATCTACCCCCTGGAGAAGCTGATGGTGTCGCACAAGAGGCTGGTGATGAAGGACAGCGCGGTGAGTCAAGACGGCAGTGGACTGCCAACGTATAGACAGGAGTCCGACAAAAAATATCAGTCTACATTAGTTGGCGGAAATGTCCTCCAACTAATGAAGGACAGACTGCATTATATATATTTTTAATTTAATTACAGTGAGGTACTTTAAGCCAAATGATGAGCTATATAGATGCGTGAGCACTATGTGCGAGGATGACCAAATATCTATCACCCTTGACTGATGGCTTGTAGCAGAGACCGCCTCGTCCACTAGGGGGCATTCCACGCACTGTGATGCCTGCAGCTTTAAGTTTAGCCTTCTGACGTGTGTTCCATATCGCAGGTGAACGCCATCTGCTACGGGGCCAAGATCATGCTGCCGGGCGTTCTGCGCTACGAGGACGGCATTGAGATCAACCAGGACATCGTCGTCATAACGACCAAGGGCGAGGCCATCTGCATCGGTGAGTCTGGGCTCTGGTTGCCGTGGGTAACCTGGTTGGGGTTGCAAACGTCCAATCTAGTAATGGGTGGATGGTTGGGACGACAGTGGCTTCGGTTATTGATGCTGCAGATGATAAGTTAGTATCACCGTCAACTAATGTCTTACGGATGACTCGTTGTACACTAGTGATGTGGAAGTGGTCCATGTCTGGTGGAGCCCTTGGGGTCCTGCTGGTGGGTTGGGGGTCCTACTGGTGGGTTGGGGGTCCTACTGGTGGGTTGGGAGCGACGTGAAGTGATGAACCTGTTTATCCATTCTCTGAGTGCTAGCTGGCTCCGGGTTCTGCGCTCTCCCGGGTCCGTTCTGGCCCCGGGCGTACCGTCAGTCGCCCCCTCCTCCGCCCCCAGCGTTCTGCTGGGGTCTGGCGGGGTGGTCGCCTGGCGGGCAGACGATGGGGCTCGGCGTAACCAAGACGATTTAAACCTCTGATCACATGCTCGTCACCAGTAGGCTCCGGCCTGCCCCGAGTTTGGCCGCGTTGAACCGGCGGACTGACCTGAGCTCTTGTGTTTGTAGGCGTGGCCCTGATGACCACGGCGGTGATCTCCACGTGTGACCACGGCGTGGTGGCCAAGATCAAGCGGGTCATCATGGAGCGAGACACGTACCCCCGCAAGTGGGGCCTGGGCCCCAAGGCCAGCCAGAAGAAGATGATGATCCAGAAAGGGCTTCTGGACAAACACGGCAAACCCAACGGCAGCACCCCCGGGGAGTGGAAGACGGGCTACGTAGACTACGGGTATGGACCCGCCACCGGTGACTAGCACTAACTAACCAGCTGTAGGTCAGACCGGGACTAGTTGACTAGCCCCAACCAGCTGTATTTCAGACCGGGACTAGTTGACTAGCCCCCAACCAGCTGTATTTCAGACCGGGACTAGTTGACTAGCCCCCAACCAGCTGTATTTCAGACCGGGACTAGTTGACTAGCCCCAACCAGCTGTATTTCAGACCGGTACTAGTTGACTAGCCCCAACCAGCTGATGAAATAGAGTAAAGTCCCTTCATCAAAATGTTTTGTCGGTGAAGAAAACGAACAATGTCACAGTAATCTGGTGAGGGATGTGCACAACATGGTGGCTAATGCCCGTTCGTTCTTCTTTCAGTGGCAAGGGGAAGAAGGAGCCGGCGGCCGTAGAGGCCGGGGACGCCTCAGCTAAGGTTGGTATTCTCTAGTTTCGCTGCATTATTCATTTTATTCACCAACAATGAGCTACATGAAGCCAAATGATGAGCTATATAAATGCGTGAGCACTATGTGCGAGGATGACCAAATATCTATCACCCTTGACTGATGGCTTGTAGCAGAGACGCCCCTTAGACCACCGCCACTTGGAGGTAGTCTCTTCTGGTCGTCAAGGAGACCATAGTAGCACCCAAGTTACTTTATTCTGAAGTCTGGTGGAATTCAGAATGACTGCACTTCAGTCTTTCATTTGGGCCAATGTTGACTGTAGTTTCCCCGTTTCTTCTTCTTCTGCAGAGGAAGAGGGAGGATAGCGACGGAGAAGCGGCCAGTGTTCCCAGTACGCCCAGCACAGAGGTGAAGAAGAAGAAGAAAAAGGAGAAGAAACCGAAAAACGAGGAGGCGGAAGTGGAGGTGACGCCACCCGAAGCGCCGGAGGAGACCCCAGAAGCGGTGAGGAGTGGTTAAAGATCACGAAAAAATGACGTGTATACTCTTGAAATTCTTCTCAAAATGTCACTACATTATTGGCGGAAACGTCCTCCAACTAATGAAGGACAGACTGCATTATATATATTTAATTTAATTACAGTGAGGTACTTTAAGCCAAATGATGAGCTATATAGATGCGTGAGCACTATGTGCGAGGATGACCAAATATCTATCACCCTTGACTGATGGCTTGTAGCAGGGACCGCCTCGTCCACTAGGGGGCGTCCCGCGCACTGTGAAGCCTGCAGCTTTAAGTTTAGCGTTCACCTGCATTATAGAAATTATACTATAATGATCACTCACGCTTCCCCCACTGACCCGTTCCCCTGCAGGGTGAGGAGAGTGCCAAGAAGAAGAAAAAGAAGAAGAAGAAGACAGCGGAGGACTCGGAGTGAGGCCTCTGCTGCCGGAGCAGAGACTCAAATGACAATACGTCTCTGACGCGGTGCGCTGAAGTACCTTCTGGATCTTTTAGTTGCCCTTTTTTTTTGTTTTTTTACACGTCTGTTTCCAGACGTCTGCGGTCGCCCGCTGCAGACATTTGCATTTTGTAAATAAAAACTAAAATGTTTTTGGGTGGACCCTCCCAACTCTTTATGTTGAAAGTCTGTTCTTGCCTTAAATGAACTCGCAGCCCTGTGGTGTTGTCATGGTAACCTAGACCCCCTCCCTATCTGGCCCACTTCCAGGATTGCTGGTTTTAAAAAGATGTATAAAATGTAAAACCTGTTTATATAAACGGCTCTCCCAAAGCCTAAGTAAAGGGGGGGGGGGGTTGTTTTTCAATGACCTGTCATGTATTAAAGATTTTTTTTTTTATACATAATTGCATTTTACTTAACATTTATCATCGCTTCACCAGGATTAAGTACATGACCGTTGCCTAGACCGGTCAGTAATGGTTGACTTCAGGCATTCTGTTGATTCAAAACAATATATTTCTTCAATCTGGCAGTCATTCATTTTTAATCCTAAATAGTGTAAAATGTAATTAAAGTAAAAATGGTAGTATTGCGCAGTGTCTCACCCAATTTCATCATGCATTGAGTTTCAAAAACCGAATTGCAACATTGGTACCCAGATGGAATTACAAAAGCAGAATTTCTTTCAGCACTGAGGAATCTCGGTTCCATTTCCTTGTAGGCACCTTTTCAGCAGAATCACTTCATACTACATCTTGAAAATTCATGTGACCGCAGTACAATCACACCGTTGGGAATCACGACGTGCGACCGACGCACCTATGAAAGACACTGGCATAAGAGAGGGTCTTGTTGGCGTTTGGGGGTGATGTGGACCCGGTTATTGGTCAGTTGTCGGAGCTGCGCTATGAGGTTAGACAGCCGAGGACTGGTGGAGGCGTGGCCGCCGGCCGGCCGGATGTGGGCGTGGCCCTCGGCCGGCCGGCGGTGACCGCAGTACCAGTCCAAGACCTCTAGATGGTGTAGTTTGTCCAGAAGGGCGAGGCCAAGGAAGTCCGACTCTGGCACGTTGTGATGACTGGAGAGAAGGACACAAGATTAATCGGCATCACACTTTACCGTGTTACATCTGATAGATATAGAAAGGCATGTAGATACACACGCGCTCACTATAGCGCACTTTAAAAGATGCAATGTGATGAACAGAGGGGAGACGTCTGACCGTATCTTGAGGGTCCTGAGCTGGGGGAAGAGCTCCGGGACCAGGGCTACGTAGCCCGTGGCCCCCCAGGGCTCCAGGTGGAGGTGCTGGAGCAGGGGTAGCCTGGCCCCCAGCACCACCAGGTCGTCCAGGGTCAGGTCCACGCACAGCGTCAGCCCCACCACGGACCGGGGCAGGCAGGCGGCCCACGCCCCCAGACGGTGGCCCCCTTCACGCCCCCGGGAGAAGCACAACAGCAGGGACGTCACACCTCCGCCCCAGAGAACCCGTCGTGCACTTGTGTGCGTGTGTTTTGATAGTGTATGGGTGTGAGTGATTGTGTGTGTTTATGTGTTGGTGTGTGTTGTTACGGGTTGCCTTTGTGGTTTGCTGCTTGTGTATTGTGTGCAGGGAGCTGGGGGGCGGAGCCACACCTATTGGGGGCGGAGCCACACCTATTGGTGAGATGCGGCGCACCTGAGCAGGCTTGGCTGAGGAGCCTATAAAGCAGGCCTGAGCAGGCTTGGCTGAGGAGCCTATAAAGCAGGCCTGAGCAGGCTTGGCTGAGGAGCCTATAAAGCAGGCCTGAGCAGGCTTGGCTGAGGAGCCTATAAAGCAGGCCTGAGCAGGCTTGGCTTGTGAGCCTACTGTATGAACAGGGCGTCCTCGCGGTAGTAAAAGGTAGTAAAAAATAAAATTAAAAATGAAGGCCCTTGAAAGGTAGCAAAAGGTAACAAACGCAATTTGACTTGGTAGTACATTTTTCACCACCACCTCAAGAACGAAAAGATCAATTAAAGAAACGATCAATGTGACATGGAACGGCATTAAAGCGATTACATCACACAACGCTTCGAGCAGTCATCAGCAGCGGCGTCGTGCGAAGGGGAGCAGCTCTTTATAAGGGGTCTGCGCGGGACACAATATTCACTCCCGCTCACGCCTTGTACAGTACCGCTCCCACCCGCTCCCGCAAAGAACTGTAATTTTTAGACCCGCTCCCGCCCGCAGTTATGATATTATATCCCGCTCCCGCCTGCAAATGCCCGCAAGGATGGGTGTTCACTTTCTGTCTCAGGAAAGGCCTGTCCATTGGCTTGGAAAAAACGAGCGCGCACATAATTCCTTAGGCTACCAGTATTGGTAACACATTTATTGGTAAGCCTGCATGTTTTCAACCATACAAAATATTAAATAGGCCTTAGTAACTGAAACACACAACAGTCACATACTAAAAAACTAAAAACTGCAGGTCGGTACCAGCCCGTCAAAATGAAAAATGAAAAATGAAAAGGTTAAAGAAACAGCTGCTGCTTCGACCATGAAGGAAAAGTTGTTGGAAAAGTAGGTTTTGCTTATTGATGAGGGCTTCATGATAATTTGTATATTTGACTTTACCCTCATATTTAATTTGCGTGAGTGCAGTGCATCATCCCGCCCGCCCGCACCCGCAAATGCACCTCTATCATCCCGCCCGCACCCGCAATGAGCTTTCATTTTTTGTCCCATGCCGCACTACAGTGCGTCGCGTCCCGCGGGAGTGCAGACCTCTAAAGATTGGTTCCTGTTGGTTGTCAGTTGAGGTCATGGGTAGTTAGGGAATTTTTTTTATTTTTTTTTTCCAGCGGCAGCGAATGATAGGTAGGACTTTTTTCTATTTTTTTTTATAATTTTTTTCCAGCGGCAGCGAATGATAGGTAGGACTTTTTTCTATTTTTTTTTTTTTTTTTTTTTTTTTTTTTTTAACAGCAGCTCATAAAATAATTTGGGTTGCACATAAATTGACAGGGTCGGTCGGAAACTGGAACTGAACAAAAGGTTCTTTTATGCCTTAGACCCCGGGGTAAAAGACAGCGTGTTCAAGGGTTCTGACAGAGAGTTGACACAGCAAACAGCCTTGTTTCGTTACTTCTTTAGACATTGTACACAAATGGGTATCAAGGAAGTGCTGTGGGCTTGGCAGTTTCGGTTTCTATTCTTTTGACCAGGCATACATGTAGTGCACTGTATCCTGGGCGTCTAGTGTTGTTAAAATATAAACAGGGCACCAGAACCGATGTCCACTTTGGTCGTACTGTCGGATTCAGACCGCAGGTCGCTAGCTCACTAGCCTGGCTAACGCCAGACCTCATCTCGATCTACATCGAGAAGAGGTCTGGGAACCACACATTCATTTTCTCATATTTGAGGCGTGGTATCAATTATACCAGATGAGGTGTGTAGAGCGACAGAAATTCGATGAGGAAGAAGATGATGGGTGTGTCTGAGAGGTGGTTCAGTCGCAAACTGATTCGTTCGAATGAACAAATCGTTAAAACGAACGAACCGAACTGGTTCTTCTCTCTCGTTGGTCTCGTTAGTGACTCAGACTCGACTCCTCCCAGAACCACGACTCGCTGACAGTTCGTTCACTCACTGTGTGAGTGGTGAAGAGGGGCCGAGACGACTCACGAGAGCCAGACAAACGCATGCAAGACAAGACAGAAATAAACCGATTTCTTGGGGAAAAAAAAGCTAAGGGGCTTAGTGAGCGTACGATAATACGATTAAATATCAGTGAAATGGTAAATGCATGATGTCTTTGTATTTTCTGTGTCATGCCTGATTAATAAAATATTTGAATGTCTCGTCAATCCGTCTTGTTCTTTCATGGTTCGTTCTGCTGCACGCAATCCTTAGCCTATTAATTTAAGGACACGTCATTATGCATACATTAAATAAAGCTGTTGAATAACTCAAAGGCCATTGAATACGGATGCTGACATATTTAACCATACACAATGTTGTATTTGCTAGTTTCACACATTTTTTAACACCCATCAACCCCCACCCCCACCAGTTGGTTGGTCTCAGTTGAACTGTAACTTCAACTCTGAACTTTTACTTCCTCTCGAGTCTTTCATTAAAATTAGAAAAATTAATGGGACAAAGAAATCAAGGGATATTTAGCATAGAAAAAACATTTGCGATTAATCGCGATTGCTCGCAATTAATCGTGAGTTAGCTATGGCATTAATGTGATTAATCGCGATTAAATATTTGAATCGTTTGACAGCACTAATTTTTACCTTATAGTAAGTAGTAAGTGGTGCTTCGCATACCCCCCGCCCTGCTGCTTGAAGTCGTGTTGGTGGCAAAAAATATTGTGGAGGTAGTAAAAGGTGGTAAATTCATCTCTATGATTCCGGCATATACCCTGATAAAGCAGGCCTGAGCAGGCTTGGCCCGGGAGCCTATAAAGCAGCCCTGCCCAATTGGCTCACTCTGCCTGGCGTTCAGATGGACATTGTGCATTTGTTGTAGCACATTTCATGTTTCCTTGATTAAACGTCATGCAGTTATTCAGTCTTTCGTGGCCTCCCTCTGTCGTTGCACACCCATGAGCCAGGTGTGTGTGTGTGCGTGTTTATGTTTCTATGGGTGTATGTATGTGTTTTTATGTGTGTGTGTGTCTGTGTTTATGTCTATGTGTTTTTATGCATGCGTGTGTTTATTTGTGTGTGTTTATTTGTGTGTGTGTGTGTGTGTGTGTGTGTGTTTATTTGTGTGTGTGTGTGTGTGTCCCCCCCTCACCGTGGACGCTGAGGTGGGTCAGCCGGGGCAGGGCCAGCAGCCAGGTGCTGAGGTGGCAGTGGGGCCCCGGGACGGAGTACAGGTGCAGGACGGACAGCCTGCGGAGGCCGGCCAGCGGGGCCAGTGCCTCCCGGGTCACCAGCGTGTCGTAGTTCAGCAGCTCCAGGCTGGACAGGGGGAGGGGTCGTGGGCCTGGGGGGGGGGTCAGGGGTCACATGACAACGTGGGGGTTACACCCGCAGTCTGTAGGTCAACGTCTCTACCGGCTGTCGGTCAACTAACCACTCTACCGGCTGTCGGTCAACTAACCACTCTACCGGCTGTCGGTCAACTAACCACTCTACCGGCTGTCGGTCAACTAACCACTCTACCGGTTGACAGTCAACTAACCACTCTACCGGTTGACAGTCAACTAACCACTCTACCGTCTGCCGGTAAACGAACCACTCTACCGTCTGCCGGTCAACTAACCACTCTACCGTCTGCCGGTAAACGAACCACTCTACCGTCTGCCGGTCAACTAACCACTCTACCGTCTGCCGGTAAACGAACCACTCTACCGTCTGCCGGTCAACGAACCACTCTACCGTCTGCCGGTCAACGAACCACTCTACCGTCTGCCGGTCAACCAACCACTCTTCTGGCTGTCAGTCAACTAACCATTCTGATCTTCGTCCCGCCTCCACCAATCACCAATCAGCTCTGAGCGGGAATTCCGACACAGGGAAGGAGCATGAAGGACCCAACCAGACTCTCAAGACCCCCTCAGTGCTGGGGTACACCAGACCCTCAAGACCCCCTCAGTGCTGGGGTACACCAGACCCTCAAGACCCCCTCAGTGCTGGGGTACACCAGACCCTCAAGACCCCCTCAGTGCTGGGGTACACCAGACCCTCAAGACCCCCTCCGTGCTGGGGGACACCAGATCCTGACAGCCCCTCAGTCCTGGGGGACACGTCCAGAGCTTCGGTGCGTCAGAGGAGGTCTTCATGAGACCCCTCTGGCGGTGCTGCTGTCTCTAGGGTGCTGAGGTCTACAGGGTGCTGTGGTCTACAGGGTGCTGTGGTCTACAGGGTGCTGCGGTCTCTCTAGGGTGCTGTGGTCTACAGGGTGCTTCTGACAGCAGGGTGCTGTTGACGGCAGGGCGCTGCTGACTGAAGGGTGCTACAGTGTTCGTTTGTTGACACAGGGTTTGGTATCCAATCTTTTTATCATGAGGAAGCAGACGTTGCTGCTGATAGAGGAAACGTCTCCCACAATCACTCCACTGTTGCCCTGTTTCATTAACTGTACATTAAGCATCATGATTCTAAGGATTGTGCTGTTAATATAACGACGATAGCCTGTTACTATATTCGGCTATTTGAAAGGTGCTGTAAAGTGGGTTTATTTATCAAACACACGCACACACAACATCATAATCATCATCATCATCATCATCCTCTCATTCTCCTCCTCCAACAGGGACCAGGAAAAACACACAGTAGGCCTACTTGTTCCTATGTATTTAAACGTCTAGTTGTACAGCCGTTATCATCAGTCAAGTCGGCCACTGTGAGAACATCAACCCTTTAGTACAACACTGTCTGGAGCCTGACCTTCCAGCTGCTGCTGAACCGAGGGCGGGCTGAAGAAGTGGTCCGGCAGGCTCCGGTGGGCCACCATCTCCCAAGACAGTTGCTGCAGTCTGGGCAGTCCGCTCAACAGGTCGTGGAAAGCGCGCAGCGGGATGCGCTCCGTCCCGTCGTGGTGGTGCAGAAGCTGCGTCAGATTCCGCATCTTGGACACGGTGCTGATAAACTGGACCGTCGGAGAGCGGAGCTTCACGTTGCACACGCTGAGCCGGGTGACCTGCAGGGACAGCAACTGCAGCAGGGGGCAGAGGTCCAGCGGACACTGGGAGTTGTGGAACGACAGACTGGTGAGTTTGGAAAAGCGGGCCAGAGTGTCCAGCGGCTGCGGCTCCGACCAGTAGTCCACCGCGACGCCTGTCACGGACGGCAGCGCGTCTGGCAGCGGCCGCAAATACTTCTTCTTGCCTTCCCTCAGGACCAAAGTGCGGACGTTTCTGCGAGCCAGGGTTCTCCAGAACCCCCGATTGTATCGTGAGAAGTCATTCAGGACCACGGAGAAATCTTTCCAAAGATAAACATTTTTATCTAGTACTTCTCTGAAGTACCTGCAGGTCGCGCGGACGCTGTGTTTATCCCGTGTCGACAAGAAAGTGAACGCGTGAATCCAGACCTCCTCCGGGAGAGAGTACTCCTTTAGCGGCATGGTAAAGTCCGCATGTGTAAAGCTCAAGCTTTAATTATACCTTGAAATGACTTTGCAACTCTTCCCAAAACCTCGTATCATCGATGATCGGATCACACCGCTGGTCGGGAGGCTGACGTCACGTCATAAACGTACCGAGTGACGTAGGCTCCGTGTGTTGCCGCCTTCAAAACAGCTCGGAGGTTCGGAAGCTCTTACTTGTCTTTACGTAAACCTTCCCTTCTCGAATAAGGGTGTTTAGGAAACGCTCCTCAGAAGTTCGTATGCTATGATATAAAACCGGAAAAACAGATCGTTCGTGAGACTGGACTTCATAACAACAAGTATGGATGCCCGCAGGGACCTCTTTGCGTTTCTTTGCTTAATCAGATTAATCAGTAATTAGAACTGCTTGCGATTGTTGAACATGAGCGAGAATTTAGCAGGTGATGTTTATAATTGTAAGCTATAATTGATCGCAATGCAAATTTTAGAATGGGTGTTAAGTTCGCCTCTTAGTGCTTGCTGCAAGTTCACTTTAGTCTTTCAATGAAATGGGCAGCCATTGTTGTGAAGTGAAAACTCCGACCCAACAGAGTGTTCAGAGCACTTTCCTCCGAGTTTAGGGTCCAAACCTCCGAACTTCCCGGAAACTCCGAGCGTTTTGAAGGCGGCATGTGACCCATGGACCGGACCGCGGAATGTCCAACAGCGCTACCCCACAAGGAGCTGTGTCTGCCTGCAGCCAGTATTTCCCGATTTGGCTGGAAATATGCCCCAATCTGGCAACACTGCTCCCTGGTGTCTGCCTGCGAGAGTTCACCGCGGACACTTCTGATGCTGACCAGGAGGCGGCGGTGCTAATGCTACGTGCCAGCGCTATGGGAGATTCTGAATATCCACGTTCGCGCTGGTAATTAGCTAATTACAGCCATGCATTTGGTATCTTTTTGTAAGATTTAATATTCAGAACTGTCTGCACACCACAAGAAGGCCCACAAACATTGGACACTTAATGTAATGCACCTAAATCATAGTTCCATGCAATCTTGGACCAATCACATCGTTTTCACTAAATTGTAAATACGGCAGTATTAAATCTCTCCCGACGTAAGTCCCGTATCCCACAGGATTCGAACGCGTCCTAGCAACACCAATCGGGGAGAGGAAAACGGACGTGACGTATTAGGAACCAAAGCATCTGCCACGGCAGATGAGGCATGGAAGTGGTTTGTAAACACTTTTAAAACCACCCGTCGGACGTTACTTGTTCCCCAGACACCAAGAGACCCTGGCCTGCTGAGCCGTCCTCAGCGGACGGAGGAGGGACGTTTGATTGACGTCCAGGAGAAAACGTGCCTGAGTTGAGCCGGCGGGATGGAAGGTAGCGTGGGACTCACTGTGCAGGGCAAACATGACAGTAACATGCTGTTGTCATTTGCATAGTACTATTATTATTTGTATCATCCATTTAGTATGTATTTACGCTGGTTTATTGAAGACCTACTGTAGCCTACTATGTCTGAAAGTATGTCAGTTTGGTAGGGGTAGGTTAGGGTCAGTTAGTTAGGGTTAGGGTCATTAATATAGGGGTGGAGTTAGGTAAGGGTCAGTTAGGTACTGTTAGCTTAGGGTTAGTGATATAGGGTTAGGATAGGGTCAGTTTTTAGGGGTAAGGGTTAGGTGAGGGCTAGGTTAGGGGTTAGGTTAGGGTCCTCAAGGTACGGTTAAGTTAGGGTCAGTAGTGGTTAGGTTAGGGTCAGTTACCTAGGGGTAGGGTTAGGTTAGGGACCTCTAGGTAGGGTCGATGAGGGGTAGAGTTGCTGTTGCATTATAATCCCATTCTTTTCCCTACTTCCAGACCAATCACCATCATCGGAGAGCAGGAAGTGCAGTGCGGTCACAGGAAGTGGGCGGAAGCTGAAGGACAACGCCGCCGACTGGCACAACCTGATCCTCCGCTGGGAGAAGCTCAACAACGAGGGCTCGGGCGTGGCCGAGAAGATCGTCGACCAGCGGCTCAAACGGTGCGTCCGCTCTCATCCTCAGTGCTCCAGCGCTCTGGAGATAGGGTACACATCACCCTTTAAGTTCCCGTGTTGTAGAGCCATTACAAGCCGTTTGGAAAATCTGCCTCTAGTGACATCACAAGTGGGCGTGTCCACCTAGATGTGTGACGGATGGATGAGCAACGTTTGCTACCGTCCGCTGGGTAGGCTGATCTACCCAGCACACATCTAGGTGGACACGCCCACCTGTGATGTCAGAGCAGGCTGATTTAAAAACGGCTTTTAACGGCTAATCAAACACACTGATATAATATGTGACCTTTTAATCACATGGCCGGACCCATACCCTTCACCCACGCACACACCACTACACACTAACACAACACGACACACCAACACACCACTAACACACCACTACACACTAACACAACACTACACACTAACACACCACTACACACTAACACACCACTACACACTAACACACCACTACACACTAACACACCACTACACACTAACACACCACTAACACACCACTACACACTAACACAACACTACACACTAACACAACACTACACACTAACACACCACTACACACTAACACACCACTACACACTAACACACCACTACACACTAACACACACTAACACACTAACACACCACTACACACTAACACACCACTACACACTAACACACACTAACACAACACTACACACTAACACAACACTACACACTAACACAACACTACACACTAACACACCACTACACATTAACACACCACTACACACTAACACACCACTACACACCACTACACACTAACACAACACTACACACTAACACACCACTACACACTAACACACACTAACACACTAACACACCACTACACACTAACACACCACTACACACTAACACAACACTACACACTAACGACCCCCCGTGTGCCCCCCCCCCAGGTCTCCCGGTGAGGCCGCGGCCCCCCCGCCAGGCTCTGCGCCCCCCAACCCCGGCCGTCCCCTGGAGCAGGCGTGCTCCGAGCTTGTGGGTGTGGTCAGCAAGATGGTGGGTAGTTACCCCCGTCACATCTCCATCTAGAGATATAATAATTCATTGAATTTATTTAGCGCTTTTCTAGACACTCAAAGACGCCTACAGTGAAGGGGGGGGGACCTCACTAACCACCACCAGTATGTAGCACCCACTTGGTTGATGCACGGCAGCCAATCGGCGCCAGAACGCTCACCACACACCAGCTTGAGGTGGAGAGTGAGGGATGAGGTGGAGAGAGAGGGAAAAGAACATTTAACACTACTATGGACCACATGTAAACCCTATCGACCACATGTAAACCCTATCGACCACATGTAAACCCTATCGACCACATGTAAACCCTATCGACCACATGTAAACCCTATCGACCATATTTAAACACTATCGACCAAATTTAAACATGTAAACCCTATCAACCACATTTAAACCCTATCGACCACATTTAAACACTATCGACCACATTTAAACACTATCGACCACATTTAAACACTATCGACCACATTCAAACACTATCGCCCACATTTAAACATGTAAACCCTATCGACCGAATTTTTGATCATATCATATATTTTGATGATATCAGGGTGCCTCGCTCAGGGACACCCCAACATTCAGCTAGGAGGAGCCGGGGATCGAACTAGCGACCTGCACTAACTCCCGAGCTACTGTCGCCCTCTCACCGTCACGGTACTATCAAAGGGATGGTCTAGCACGGCTTCACTCTGCAGTCCCTGGCAACACAGCAGTCGGCGACGTTGAACACAAACAGACTATAGATAGATACTTTAATAATCCCAGGGGGAAATTATTTGGAGTCACGAACTCCAGATATACAAACACAAATATTAAGAATAAAATATAATCTATAATATATATATATCTCTAATATAAATACATATACATAAAAGATAAGAGTAGAACATCGAATAGAAATGAAATGAAATGAGAAATAATATTATGCACGAGAACTCTAGTTGAGACGCTGGTTGTTGTTGAGCGCCGGGCGTGGTGATGAAGTACCGAGTCTGTCCACCAGGCGTCCATCGTCGCCAAGATGGAGCGCCTGGCCTCGTCTGAGCGGGGGGTCCTGGAGCTGGAGACCTTCCAGAGGGGCGCGGCCGGCCGGGGGGGCCCACTGTTCCACAGCTGGCCGACGCAGCTGTTCGGTGGGTTTACCTCACGGGAGGGGGGGGGGGGGGGGCTTTATGGACCCCTGACGGGATGTTTACGGGGACACAACAGGGGACAGACAAACATTTACATTAATAGTAGAAACTAGAACAAAATGCTGAAAATGTATCTCTGTACGCGATACGTTTTGTCTGTACCTCACAGATGAGACTACTTAATGCCTACCTTCACAGCTGCTGTCATATATTTTATATCGATCACAATATCAAAATAGAGGATGCTTCGCTACCATGTCAATAGTTTATAGAATATAGAGACAATATATGGAAAGGTCTGCCTACGATACAGCCATGGCCTCTACCGTGCCAATGACGTTAAGTAGTAGTAGCAGCCTGTCAGACCAACAATGTGTTCCACCTTTGATATGTTTTCGTGTCCCTCTAGTGGAGCAGTCGGCAGGCCTGCTGCAGTGCTACCAGAAGGAGCTGGCTCTGAAGCAGAGGGTGCTGCAGGAGCTGGCCCACACCGGGCCCCAGGACCTGTGCATGGTGTACCTCTCCTGCTGGCTGCACCAACCCTACATCCCCGCAGACAGCCGGCTGGCCCTGGAGGCCCTGCTGCTGGAGACGGGCCACAGAGCGCTGTAGATATAGGTCGGTGTACGACAGACTCCAGTGCTGTAGATATAGGTAGTGTACTACAGAGCCCTGTAAATATAGGTCGGTGTACTAGAGACTACAGAGTGCTGTAGATATAGGTCGGTGTACGACAGAGGGCTGTAGATATAGGTCGTGTACTACAGAGGGCTGTAGATATAGGTCGGTGTACTACAGTGCTGTAGATATAGGTCGTGTACTACAGAGGGCTGTAGATATAGGTCGGTGTACTACAGTGCTGTAGATATAGGTCGGTGTACTACAGTGCTGTAGATATAGGTTGTGTACTACAGAGGGCTGTAGATATAGGTTGTGTACTACAGAGGGCTGTAGATATAGGTCGGTGTACTAGAGACTACAGAGTGCTGTAGATATAGGTCGGTGTACGACAGAGGGCTGTAGATATAGTTCGTGTACTACAGAGGGCTGTAGATATAGATCGTGTACTACAGAGGGCTGTAGATATAGGTCGGTGTACTAGAGTGCTGTAGATATAGGTCGTGTACTAGAGGCCTGTGGATATAGGTGGGTGTACTACAGACTCCAGAGCCCTGTGGATATAGATGGGTGTACTCCAGACCTCAACCCTGAAAGCATTTAGTAGCACTCTGTAGTGACGACAACTCTTTATGATCACACACGTTTATTAGAGGAACAGAACCCCTCAACAGATTATAAAACGGTTGTACAGCTTCACAATGAATAAAATAACACCATCTGCCTCTTTTCTTGTCCAATGTTGCATCCTTTCCCATGTGTAGTACAAACCCCGGTTACATGTGGACACTTACAGGGTCTTTTATTATAAAAAAGTAATAAAATAGTGCAGCTTTTTTTAAAGATCCTTTTCATATGTATCTACATATAAACATCACAACCAACTAAACACTTCATATTGGAAAGGAAAGACTACTTCTCTATATATAGATAGGAAAACATTGAAAAATGTTTACAAATTTACAAAGCATACTGGGCGCACCAAAACACCTGAAACACAAGTATTGGCACCGTTGGCCGGTTGCCTGGTAACCAGATCACCACGGTACGCTGGTTGCCCGGTTACCAGATTACCACGGTATGCAAGTAAGCTGGCAACCAGGTCACTGTCATACGGTAGCTATCTGGCAACCAGGTAACCGCCGTACAACAGTTACCTAGCAACCGCCATAAACCAGTTTCCTAGCAACCAGGTAACCACCATACACTAATTACCTAGCAACCGTGTAGCCGCCGCACACTGTTTAGCTGTCAACCGCCGTGCGCTAGTTGGCTAACCTGCTACCGGTGTTCTGAGTGAACTACTGTACAAGAAGGCTGGATGGAGCGCGGGGAACAAGAGACCAGGGGAGAACCGAAGTCTGGTTCTCAAGAACTAGAGAGAAGGGAATTTAACTGATTGGGGAACTTAATTGGTTTAACATTCCCTGGAAGTGGATCATTTGCATTTATACACGTGGTAGGGGTGGATCTCCAACCCCACAGGTCACCTCGTCCGACCCTCCATCCAACCTTCCGATGGGAGGACCCCGCCCCCGCCCCCGCCTCCTGCCCCCGATCAATCTGCTAGTTTGGATCCAAGACGTCAAATCCAACTTGTGTGTGGATGAGTTCTTCCTCTCCTCTCGGTCAGAACCGGTCCGGTTCAGAGCTGGTCAGAACCGGTCCGGGTCAGAGCTAGGCTCTGCTCTCCTCTGAGCCCTCGATGCCCAGCAGGGCCTGGACCGCCTCCAGTGGGACCCCCTCTGGGGTCTGGATGTGCATGGTGGTCCCGTCGGGCCCCTCCACGATCACGATCTGGTCCGGAGCCCCGGGCCCCTGCTCCGCCGGCCCCTGGGGGGCGGTGGGCGGGACGGGGTCCTCTTTAACGCTGGCGGGAGTCGGGCCGGTGACCACGGCGACGCTCTGCTGTTGAGTGACGGCCGGGGTCGGCGCGGAGACCCTGGCGACGATCTGAGTGACGGGCAGGGTCGAGGCGGCGACCGCGGCGACTGGAGTGGGGGCGGTAACCGTGACAACAGCCGGCTGTGGCCCCGCGGCGGTCTCCGGGTGCGTCGGCGGGGCCGCGTCCCCGGGGGCCGCGTCCTCGGTGTCCATGGGCTCCCCCTCGCTGTCGGGGGCCAGGCTGTTGGACAGGTGGTCCTGGATCAGCTCCATGGGGGTGATGGAGCTAAGGAGGGTGGAGGAGGTCAGGGAGGTGGGGGAGGGAGTGGTGGAGGAGGAAGTGATGGAGGTCAGGGAGGAGGAGGAGGAAGTGATGGAGGTCAGGGAGGAGGAGGAGGAAGTGATGGAGGTCAGGGAGGAGGAGGAGGAAGTGATGGAGGTCAGGGAGGAGGAGGAGGAAGTGATGGAGGTCAGGGAGGAGGAGAAGGAAGGGGTGGTGGAGGAGGAGGAAGTGATGGAGGTCAGGGAGGTGGAGGAGGGAGTGACGGAGGTCAGGGAGGTGGAGGAGGGAGTGACGGAGGTCAGGGAGGTGGAGGAGGGAGTGACGGAGGTCAGGGAGGTGGAGGAGGGAGTGACGGAGGTCAGGGAGGTGGAGGAGGGAGTGACGGAGGTCAGGGAGGTGGAGGGAGCAAGGGTCTGGGGGAGCGTGGGAAGCAGCAGGGTGGAGGAGCTGGAACAAAGAGAAACATGACGGTGTTACTGAACCGCTAAACGCTGCAACGGTTCTCCAATTAAATGAGGTTCTATCGCAGGTCGCCTCCGTCACACGGAGGTCTGAGAGAGGAGTCGTCTCCGTCACACGGAGGTCTGAGAGAGGAGTTGCCTCCGTCACACGGAGGTCTGAGAGAGGAGTTGCCTCCGTCACACGGAGGTCTGAGAGAGGAGTTGTCTCCGTCACACGGAGGTCTGAGAGAGGAGTTGTCTCCGTCACACGGAGGTCTGAGAGAGGAGTTGTCTCCGTCACACGGAGATCTGAGAGAGGAGTTGTCTCCGTCACATGGAGGCGGTAGCTACCTGGAGGAGGGTGTGGTGGTGGTGGTGGTGGGGGAGGTGGGGGGGAGAACCCTGGCTCCAACTGTAACTGAAGAAGACAAAAAGTACATGACGTGAAAACACAACGTTACATACAAACCCCAGCTCCTCCAACCCCAAGAAATCCGTTCCCAATCTCATCAGAACCCCTTAACCTCATCGGAACCCCTTAACCTTTACCATGTCAGAAGCCTTAGCCTCATCAGAACCCCTTAACCTCATCGGAACCCCTTAACCTCATCGGAACCCCTTAACCTTTACCATGTCAGAACCCTTAGCCTCATCAAAACCTCTTAACGCTAACCTCATCAGAACCCCTTAACCATGTCAGAACCCTTAGCCTTATCCCAACCTGTGGCTGTGTTGGAGGTCCCAAAGGCAGCTATCTGACGGTTGGTTGTGTAGCGTTGTGTAGCGTTGTGTAGCAGTACCTTTGGGGGGGTTCTCTATTCCATTCTGCTGGACAGGAACTCTGTTCTCCATCTTGAACCTCTTGGACGGGGGCAGCATCTTGGTGTTCTGGAAGCAAGGGACGAAATGATCATCACTGATTCCAGCACACTAGTCGTATAATCTCAAGTATTGAGGAAACAGAAGAGGGATTTCTACGATATGTTCACATATTACAGTATTTAGTTGGACAATAGATTGACATGAGATGGATTACTATATTATATTCATCGTACAACGTGTAAAATATTTGGGTCTGTAGATTATGTCCATATTTGTTTACCTCCATATAGCGCACGTTCTTGGTTGCCAGGTTGGACGAGCTTTGAGCAGAACCGGGGACCACTTTGAGCTTGTTCACCTCGTCGAAGATCCCCAGTGATTTAGCGACCTGTAGTACAAGCAGTCATTAGGACGTGATGTAAAGTCTGCCACGCAGCCGTAGGGAAACACAAGGGGCGTTTCTAATCATTCTAAAGAAAAACAAGACTAACCCAATCTTTCAACCGAAGAAGTGTCAATCTTAACTAACTGGGTTCACAACCTATATCCTAGAGGTATATATATTCTATTAAAGGTTTACCCCTACATTGAAAGCATACCCCTATAATGAAAGGCGTACAGCTATATCACAAGCATTCCTATATATATTAAAAGCGTACCTCTATATTAAAGTTGTACATCTATATTAAAGGCGTACCTCTATATTAAAAGTGTCCCTTTATATTAAAAGCCTACGTCCATATTAAAAGCGTACCTCCATATTAAAGGCGTCCCTTTATATTAAAGGCATACCTCTATATTAAATGTGTACCTCTAGATTAAAGGCATACCTCTATATTAAATGTGTACCTCTAGATTAAAGGCATACCTCTATATTAAATGTGTACCTCTAGATTCAAGGCATACCTCTATATTAAAGCCGTACCTCTATATTAAATGTGTACCTCTTTATTAAAGTCGTACATATATATTAAAACAGTACCTATGTATTAAAGGCACACCTATATATTAAATGTGAAGCTTTATTTGAAAGCGCACTGCGTACCTCTATATTAAAAGCGTACCTCTACATTAAAGACATCCCTTTATATTAAAGGCATTAAATGTGTGCCTCCATATTAAAAGCGCAGCTCCATATTAAAGGCGTCCCTTTATATTAAAGGCATACCTCTATAATAAATGTGTACCTTTATTTTGAAAGCGTACCTCTATAATGAATGTGTACCTTTATTTTGAAAGCAGACCTCTATATTGAATGTGTACCTTTATTTTGAAAGCGTACCTCTATATTGCGGACTTCCAGGGCCGTGTTCATGCCCTGGGGGTTGCAGATATACTCCTGGGCCATCTTGCGGACCTGCCCTTGTAAAGACTCAAACTCGCGGTACACGTCAGGGAAATGGGGCTTGGCTGGACCCTTCTCAACCTGCAGCAACACACAACCACAACCCCCACCACGCACATAGTAACCTTAGAGTAGACTGACCCCGACCTACTCCTCACAGACGTACTCACTGTTCAGTTTGCTCAGAAGAGAGTCGGCCAAATGACTCTATTTTTGGGAATAGTAATACTAGCTATTGTAATATTTGTTAATAGTAATCAGCAAATAGTAAAAGTAGTAATAGTAATCATGAGTAAATAGTAAATGTAATAAATAGTGATAGTAATCATTACTAATGAGTAAATGGTACTAATGAGTCACGGGTACTAATGAGTCACGGGTACTAATGAGTCCAGGGTACTAATGAGTCCAGGGTACTAATGAGTCCAGGGTACTAATGAGTCACGGGTACTAATGAGTCACGGGTACTAATGAGTCCAGGGTACTAATGAGTCAACAGTGCTGGTTCTTAGTGGCGGTACCTTGGCCAGCAGCAGCTCCCAGAGGGTGAGGGCTTTGGCCAGGCGGGGCAGGACCACCTCCAACAGCTCCTGGTCCTCACACTGCTCCACCAGCTACACACACACGCACACACACACACACACACACACACACTTAATATACACACCAATGGACCTTCAGTAAAACACACACACACATGAAGAGAAAGACAGACCTCTTGCAATCTCTCTTTTCCTCTCCACCAGACAGACAGACAGAGACAGAGAGACAGACAGACAGAGACAGAGACAGACACAGAGAGACAGACGGACACAGACAGACTAGGGATCGACCGATATATCGGTCGACCGATATTAGCGTTTTTTACGTGTATCGGTATTGGCCGATATGCGGCTGATTTTCGCCGATATTTTTTCGCTTTTTTTTTTACTTGTTCTACCTCACCAGTTTTTAATATTTGTTAAATATTGCTCATCTAATTTTTCTTACTTGTTTTACCTCACCTGTTTTCACTATTTGTTAAATATTGTTTTTTATATTGAAGTTCAATAAATGTTCCTTTTTTTAAATTGAGACTTGTAACATTTGTCATCAGTGTAATTTTTATGATTGAGGGAGCAAAAGCAGTATCGGCTCTAAATATCGGCTCTAAATATCGGTATCGGCATATCGGAGTATCGGCTAAGGCTGATGAAAAAATATTGGTATCGTATCGGCCCTAAAAAATCTGTATCGGTCGATCCCTAAGACAGACGGACACAGACAGACACGGACAGACACAGACAGACAGACAGACAGACACAGATACAGACAGACAGACAGACAGACCTCTTGCAGTCTCTCTTTCCTCCTCTCCGTCTGTTGCTCTAGGCTGGCTTTGGCGCCCCCCAGCTTTGGTGGTCTCCCTCTGCGACCCCGCCTGCCTGGGACGCCGATCAGCACCTAGGGGGGCAGGACACCTTCATGACCATCGTGGTCCTCAAAGAACCACAACGCCTCGCTCACACTACGTGCGTCCGTCGACGGATGACCGAGGGCGCGTCTGCCCTATAGGGGACTAGTCTTCGTAGACGCATACTGCAGCCAAACAAATCGCTTCCCACTACAACGGGATGTGTGGATATAAATACTAAAAGGTGACACACACAGGAGACTAAAAACAATCCCATCATTCCACATTTCCTTAAAAAAACGGCCGGATTTTTCCTGCTTATTATTGCAAAATGGATCCAGTAGACGCGTGGAGTGTATTTTGCGCGATCTGATTTCCTGACGGATCTGGGGCTGGCTGAAAAGTTTAACATTTCTCCACTTTTTGACGCAGGCCACCGAGCCGAATGGACGGACGGACCCACAACGCATTACGCGAGTGCCCCATGCAAAGACAATGAGATCCGACGACGGACGGAGGTAGTGTGAATGAGCCCTAGTGACCCCCATAATGCATGGAGCTCCGGTCGCGACTCGCACATGGGGGGTTAAAAGTATGTTTTAGAATGGGGTACACAACACTCATACACACACCATGGTTGGGGAGGGTTAAGGGTGACATGTTATACCACCAGGTGTGTGTGTGATTAGCATTTACAAGCCCTTTTGAAAATCTGCGTCTTCTGACATCACCAGTGGGCGTGGCCACCTAGCTTGTAAATGCTAATCACACACACCTGGTGGTATAATGTGTCCCCTTTAACACGACTCTGATGTACGCACCTTGGCTGGGGGTCCGGGAGGGCGGCCCCGGCCTCTCCCACGGCCCCGCCCCCGCCCGCGGCCCCTGGGCCGACCCGGGCCCCTGGACTGGACCCCCCTGAGGCCCACGGCTGCGGCCGGGCCCCCGTCACTCTGGGGAGGAGAAGCAGGCGTCAGGACACTTCATTGGTGCACAGCAAGAGACCCCCCACGTCTAGACCCCCCACGTCTAGACCCCCCACGTCTAGACCCGCCACGTCTAGACCCGCCACTGCCTTTAATGAATGAACACTGGGGGTCCTAGTCAGGTCCTTTGTGACCGCTGAATTGAAACACATTTTTACTTAAATTTGCCTTGTATTTAATTAAATTTAAATTGTATTTATCATCATTATTATTTTCTTTATGTAAATGTATGCATTCCACAATAAAGCCCTTTTGAGAGGAGATAGAGACAGACAGACAGTAGAAGGTGGAGCAGACAGACAGCAGTAGGAGGAGCAGACAGACAGCAGTAGGAGGAGCAGACAGACAGCAGTAGGAGGAGCAGACAGACAGTAGAAGGACGAGCAGACAGACAGTAGAAGGATGAGGAGACAGACAGAAGGTGGAGCAGAGAGACAGTAGTAGGTGGAGCAGACAGACAGTAGAAGGTGGAGCAGACAGACAGTAGAAGGTGGAGCAGACAGACAGTAGAAGGTGGAGCAGACAGAGAGTAGAAGGTGGAGCAGACAGACATTAGAAGGTGGAGCAGACAGACAGTAGAAGGTGGAGCAGACAGACAGTAGAAGGTGGAGCAGACAGACAGTAGAAGGTGGAGCAGACAGACAGTAGAAGGTGGAGCAGACAGACAGTAGAAGGTGAAGCAGACAGAGAGTAGAAGGTGGAGCAGACAGACAGTAGAAGGTGGAGCAGACAGACAGTAGAAGGTGGAGCAGACCTTTATCGATGCGTCGTCGTCGGCATCTTCTTCCTCCTCCTCCTCCTCCTCTTCCTCCTCCTCCTTCTTCTTCTTCTTCTTCTCCTCCCCTTTCTCCTCCTCCCCTTTCTCCTCCTCCTTGGTGAGGGGGTCTCCGTCCTCCTCCTCCTCCACCTTGCCGTCGGGGCGGGGCCCGGCCGGCTCCTGGGCGGCGCCGGCCGGGGTCGCGGCCGCTGCCGGGGCGGTGCTGGGGAGGGGGAGGGGTACAGGCACTCCGTGGGTGGGGTTCAGCTTGAAGTGGCGGTTGAGCCCCCCGTGGCCGATGTAGGCCTTGTCGCAGCTCTTGCACTGGAAGGCCTTGGACTTGTGTCCGCTGCCGGAGGAGGGGGCTCCCTCGCGGCCCTCCTCGCCCTCCTCCTCCACGCTCATCTCAGAGTAGTCGTCCGAGTCCGAGGGGTGGCTCTCGGCCAGGTCCTCGTTCTTGATGAACTTGTAGTCCTTGGCCTTGTACTTGGGGGGCCGGGAGACGCGCCCCGACCGCGTCTGCACCTTCAGCGGCTTCTTCTCGCGGCTCTTGCTCTTCTTCTCCCGCTCCTTCACCTTCTCTTTGGCCGGCGTCGGAAGGGGCCGGGCGCTCGCCACGGCGGCGGCGGCAGCGGCGGGGGACGCGCCCGCCGCCGCCGCCGCAACAGCCACCGCCGTCGGCACGGCGACCGCCACGGGAGACTTGGCGGGACATTTGACGGCGACCGTCTTCCCGTTGGTCGGAGGCTTGACGGCGGGGAGGGTGGAAGTGGGCGTGGTCTTCAGAAGGCGTACAGGGGAGGGGACCACCTTGGGGACCGTCATGGCGACCGGAGCTTGCGTGGCGGTGATCTTGTGCACGGGGAGGGTGAGCGTGGTGGTGGTCTGCCCCGCCATCTTCTGCAGCATGGGCACCAGGGAGCCCACCACGGGGTTGGGGCCCTGGAGCAGCAGCTGGATGGGCGGTTCCCCGGGGTTCTGCTGCAGGTAGAACTGCTGGCCCTGCTGGGTCACTATTGGCTGGATGTGGATGATCTGGGAGCCGCTCACGCTGCCATTGGCTGAGACCTTGATGTGCTGCTGATTGACAGCCATGTTGTTCTGCTGGGGGAAGGTGATGGTGGTCATGGGCTTCAACTCCTGTTTGGGAGGAACCTGGATCTGGATTCTGATTGGCTCAGGCTGGAGACGCAAAAAAACATTCATTTATGAGTATATATGACTTATTCGAATATTTGATTGAACATCTGTCCATCATTATGAATGCATTCCCATCACACACTGGCCCCTACTTCAGAGAAAGGAAAGACCCAGCACGGCACAATTCAATATATTATAAATATATGTTTATGCACCTGTACAGTAGTCTAATACCGTTTCAGCGTATGGGACTGTACTACACACATTATAAATATAGGACAGTGGGTAAACTGTAGGATAGTATTTATATAGTACGTAAACTCTAGGATAGTATAAACGAATACAAGTGGACTCTGACCTTCTTTGGAGACAGTCTGACGGTATTGCTGGACTGTATTGCCACCTGCTTGGCCACGTTCTTCAGCTGCTGAGACGCGTGGACCTGGTGCTTGACCCCGCTTCCCGCCGCTTCCACCGGGTTGGCTTTCAGCGTGAACAGTCCACCGGCGTCCCCAGCACCCCCGAGCTGCTCCGCCGGCTTGGCGGCCACCGCCTTCTGCTGGGCCGGGACGGGCGGGCTCTGCTGCAGCTGGGATTTGGTGACTTGGTCAATAACTTGCTGGAGTTCGCTGGGCGCCAGGGTCGCGAACTGCGTGCTACTCGCAGGGATTGTTTTGATGATCTGGTTGTCAAACAGGCGGGCTGCCTCGCTGTCCGAGACCTGGACGATCTGCTGTTTGGTCAACTGCTCCACCAAAGCCTGATGCTCTTCGGCTGTCAGACCCGATCCCTCCACGAAGCTCCCGTCCGGCTGGACGTATATGATGGTGGTGTTTGAGGACAGCGCGTTGACTAGTTCGGCACTGACCGTAGTGTACTCTGTGGAGGTGCCGGCGTACACCGCCTGTTCCACCTGGCCGCCGTCCACGGTGTGTGTGACTATGGAACCATCGTCCACGCTGTGTGTGATGATGGAACCATCGTCCACGGTGTGTGTTACTAGTGCACCATCGTCCACGCTGTGTGTTACTAGTGCACCATCGTCCACGCTGTGTGTTACTAGTGAACCGTCGTCCACGCTGTGTGTTACTAGTGAACCGTCGTCCACGCTGTGCGTGACTAGTGAACCATCTTCCACGGTGTGTGTGACTATTGAACCATCTTCCACCGTGCGTGAGACTAGTGAACCCTCTCCCACGGTGTGTGTGACTATGGAGCCATCGTCCACGCTGGTTGTGACGAGGGGGCTATCTCCCTCCGTCTTGGCGGTGCAGGTCTGCAGGAAGTCCGTCAAGCCCTCAGCAACTGTCACTCCCGCGGTTATTTGGCTCTTCTTGGTCGGGTCATCCGAGGGACCTTCGGTCGAGTCTATCTGGGGTGCAGGCGGTGGAACACACTCGACATCATGTTCTGCCGCCTCCGCCGAACACAATTTATTCTCCTCCTCGTTGTCCGCCATTTTGGCTCGAGAAGACTAGCCACCAGCGTCACAAGCTAAAAATAATGTGCAATAAACGGAGCCGCTCGATCGATTAGAAAAATGAATTGTAACCAGCAAAAACGTGCTCAAATAAATGTTAGCATTAATAATCGATAAAATAGACGCATTTAATGTTTGAAAACATCAACTTGTAAAATTAAAACACGAAAAGATAACGGACCGCGAAGATTTTTTTACTAGCCTAGCGTTTTCCTTCGACGGAGTCAAGAGGAAATGGTTCCCGGACTGGATCGACAACAAACTGGCCGAGCGGCGGAGATGTGACATGGCTTTGGCTTCAGTGCGAGGAATTAGACACTACATATACACGTGGCACGCTATGCTCTAAATCCCTAAATAGATAAGCGTTATAACTACATCGCGAACCTATCTCGGCGAATGTGCTGTTATAATTCCATTAATAGATACAGTACATCCGAGAATACGACAGGCAGTATCGGACAATACGGTCGTCACTCCGTTCCGACTCCACCGCCGGGGATTGCCAACACCCGAGTTATCTCAGTGACGTTGTTTCCGTATCCGGCTATTTTTTTTCTCGACAGGGGGAAAACAAAATCGTTATTTTTCCTTACTATTATTATCAAGTCACTGCTACCTTTATTTGTTTAACTAACAACAATCGATCCATAATGTATATACAATAAATAAAGTAAAAATATAAATGCCATGAATGAGTCATTCGTTATGTTCTGCCTTCTCATTGGTCGCCAATTGGTGGCGCAGTTCAGCAAGGACGTGCGGTTTGTTGACATCGGAACAGCCTCTGAAACGCTGCAATGTTTGTCTTTCAAGACACAATGTTGAAGCTGAGCAATGTCATCCGTGTCGTTTTGAATCCAAATATCATCCACGGTATCATCTTATTAGAAAGACACATTCTGTAAGTTTGTTTTATATCTGGGTCATTATTGGTTGCGATAAGGGTTTCCTGCTGCTATCCGGGCTAATAATGCTAGCCTTCCGCCCATCCTGTGCCATGCACAGCCCAAATAATCAAATGTTGTCTTTTAAATTACTCTAATCAACTGTGTATACTGCGTTACTGCAAACTGCACCAGCCTGTGTGGTTGATAGATATATGCGTGTCACTCAGAATAGAATGACATTTTTATAGTGCATAGTTAATATTGATATAACATTAATATACTTGCACAACAACGGAGCATAGTCATCACACAACATGATATGTATAATGCAGACATAAGATTGGTTTGTCAATATTCTAGTAAAGCTTTTTTTATTGTTTAGCACAAGCTATTTAGCTGGCCCATCCTCGCTTTGAGCCATGGCAACGCCGACCCCCCCACAGTCCATCCTGAGGGAGTTCTGCCCTCTGTACTACTTGCTGAACAGCATCCCAGAAAAGGTACCCCGACCCCCCCCACACACAAACACACACACACACGCACATCACATACAGATCAGAAGGATTAGTATAGTCATATGAAGGATTGAGATTTTGTATACCTCAAGAAGGTCATTATTTATTTTTAAGGTGAAGGTGATACCTTTACAAATGAATGTCCTCAATGACGGTCCGTCCCTGCTTATACCGTGTTTCTGTACGGCTCCAGGTCCAGAAGGGTTTCCGCTCCGTGTTGGTGTACCTGACTGCGCTGGACAGCAGCCGGGACTTCATCGCTGTGGGCAGCAGCATCGGAGTCCTCTATCTGTACTCCCGCAGGCTCAGTCACATGGACAAGCACCACATCAAGGTTAGCTGTCTGTACTGCACCCCACATCGGAGTTAGCTTTCTGTACTGCACACCACATCAGGGTTAGCTGTCTGTACTGCATCAGTCACATGGACAAACACCTCATCAAGGTGCGTTAGGTTAACCCTAACACTACACTAGAAAAGATCGGGATGCTTTCCCTTCAAACCGTTAATATATAATGTATATATATGTGTTGTTTTTTTTGATATTTAAGGCATTATCATATAGGAATATGATAATGCCTTATCATATTCCTTATTCCATATTCCTTACATATCATTCATAATATCTTGGATATAGGAAATTATTTTTAATTTGATATGAATACTTAATACTTAATAATTATAATAATGATATAAACATGAAACTAATTATTTAGAAAAATCATCTCTCGAGGCACTGTCAGAATTTCCCCCAGAAATTATGTATATATTCTCATTCTATATGGTCTCATACTTAATCTTGTGTGTGTGTGTGTGTGTGTGTGTGTGTGTGTGTGTGTGTGTGTGTGTGTGTGTGTGTGTGTGTGTGTGTGTGTGTGTGGGCGTGTACAGGGAAAATCTGAAGCTATTACAGCAGTGAAACTCCTCAGCTGTTTTGACGATCTTGTTGCTGTGGGAACGGCATCAGGACGGGTTACGGTGTTCCAGCTCGTCTCTCAACTTCCTGGCCGGAATAAGCAGGTACAGGAAGTGCAGGAGGGGGTCAGGAAATACAGTGGGTAGGAAAATAAGTACAGTAGGAAGAACAGAAAGTACCGTGGGAAGGAAAGGAAGTACAGTAGGATGGACAGGAAGTAAGGTGGGAAGGAAAGTAAGAACAGTAGGATGGACAGGAAAAACAATGGGAAGGACGGGAAGTACAGTGGGAAGGACATTAAGTACAGTAGGAAGTTTAGAAGGAAGTACAAGAAGCAGTGCGTTTCAAACTGTGGGTCGTGACCAATAAGCAAGGCACCACGTGGATGATGTGTGTCACGTCAGTGATGATCTTGAGAATGTTTGAAGTCTCACAAGGGGAACACGAATTACCAATAGAGAAATGTTTATCATCCCACTTTCAGGAAGTATTTTGTTACTTATTTTACTGCGCCCTGCTGTCTGGGCCCTGCTAGGCCCAGACTAGCAGGGCCCAGACTGGGACCAGCCTGGGACCCTGCTTGGCCCCGCAGAGATCAGAGGGTGGGTAGTGCAGTCGCTGGTTAAAGAGGCAGGCTGACCGCTGGCTGTCTCCCTAGCTGCGGCGCTTCGATGTGCTGGGCCTCCACAAGAGCACCGTGACCTGCCTGGCCTGGAGCACCAACGGGGCCAAGCTCTTCTCCGGGGACGACAAGGGCCGGGTGGTCTTCACCGCCCTGGAGCTCGACAAGGTCCAGCTACAACACAGCCGCACGCGCACGGGCACACACACACACACACACACGCAAGGGCATGGACGCACACAGAGGCACGCACGCACTTTACAAACATAGCAAGATACAAAGCATCACACAGCAACAACGTAATTTATCACAACATAACACAGCACAACGTAACGCAACAGAAACACAACACAATGTACCACAACAGTACACAACATGACTGCACGACAGAAAACAATGCCAATACAATTTGATACACTGTATGACGGCATTATCAAACACACGAAAACATCCATTTTAAATTAGATCCATTTTACCCAAGATCCCAACCATAACGTTTGTGTGTGTGCGCATGTCCGTCTGTCCGTCTGTCTGTCCGTCTGTCTGTCTGTCTGTCTCTCTGTCTCTGTCTCTGTCTCTGTCTCTGTCTCTGTCTCTGTCTCTGTCTCCGTGGTAGGGGGAGTGTAAGCCGGTGATATTCCTGGAGGAGGCGTCTGGGATCGTCCAGCTGGAGTACAGCCACACGGTGCTGTTGGTGTGCAGCCAGCAGAGGGCGCTGTTCTTTTCCACCCAGCAGCAGGTCCTGCAGCAGATGGGGACCAAGCCAAGGAAGAGGTCAGAGACCCCTGATTGAATCTGGGCTGCCCCTTCTTTATTTATAGACCCAATTTAATATATAAACCTTATGATCCTAATAACTCTGAACCCAAAATCGCTACATACGCCTTATCTAATATGGTTAGAATTATTATTCATATTGTGACTGTGTGTGTGTGTGTGTGTGTGTGTGTGTGTGTGTGTGTGTGTGTGTGTGTGTGTGTGTGTGTGTGTGTGTGTGTGTGTGTGTGTGTGTGTGTGTGTGTGTCCTGACTGCGTGTGTGTGTGTGTGTGTGTGTGTGTGTGTGTGTGTGTGTGTGTGTGTGTCCTGACTGCATGTATGTGTGTGTGTCCTGACTGCATGTGTGTGTGTGTGTGTGTGGGCGCAGTGGGCGGTTCGGGGCCTGCTTCCTGCCCGCTCTGTGTAAGCAGAGCGACCTCCAGGTGCTGGCTGCGCGGCCGGGCTTCAGGCTGTGGAGGGCCGACATCCAGGGCCTGGCGGAGGACGCGCAGCTCTTCAAAGACCTCTCCAGCACTCCCGTAGGCTCCTGTTAGAATACAGCTAGGCTAACACGTTAGCACACAGCTAGGCTAACACGTTAGCACACAGCTAGACCTCACGTTAGCACGAAGCGAGGCTAACATTAGCACAAAGCTAGGCTAACATTATAGCACATAGCTAGGCTAACATTATAGCACACGGCTAGACTCACATTACCACAAAGCTAGGCTAAAATTAGCACAAAGCTAGGCTAACATTATAGCACACAGCAAGGTAAAATTTAGCACAAAGCTAGCCTCACTTCAGCAAAGAACCAGGCTGATATTATAAAGCTAGGCTTACATTAGCAAAGATATCCGCAAACATTTTAACAACCAGCTCTGCTAAAATTAAGTACTGAGCTAGTCTTACAATAGCATGCAATTAGGCTAATGTGAGCATAAAGATAGGCATTCGTGCATAGGGTAATAGGGTAACATTGTAATCTGGTCCTCATTAGCGCTAAGCTAGGCTAACATTTTGCGCGCTGCTAAGTAGTAATCACAAAAGTCATATCGTGCACATTGCAGCATGGTCCTCTTGGTATGGAGCCAGGCGAATACGTCTACCTGTCTGTTCACCTATCCGTCCGTCTGTCAGGTCCCGGAGTTCCAGTTGTTCCCCAGGCCGTCCACGGCCGGCGCCTACCACCCGGCAGAGAGACAGCTGGGTCTGCTGTCCTGTTTCCATAGAGACGGCTGGCTGCTCAGCTGGAACGAATACAGCGTCTATGTCGTCGACTGTCTTAACGAGGTGCCTCCATTATCCTCTTTGCTTTTTGCTAACTGATAATTAACTTTCATTAGCGATAGTACCGGATCTATAATTACTCCTCTATAGTGATCTATTAGATGTAAGGTATTTGTAGTGGTGTAAGGGTATTAGTTAAGGTACTGGTATCGTCAGGGAATGGGCTAAGGTACTGGTATTGTCAGAGGTACTGGTTGAGGTACTGGTATGGGTTGAGGTACTGGTATGGGTGTCTGTGTGGTTAAACGCGTGTGTGGCGTCCAGGTGGTGATCGGAGCTCTGGAGAGCTGTGGAGACATCGTGGCCGTGTCCTCGTGCCAGAACGAGGTGTTCATCCTGAAAGGAGACCGAGACATCATCCGGGTCTCCAGCTGCCCCGAGGGACAGACCCCCTGTAAGACCCCCTGCACCTCTCCTGCTGGACCCCCTCTCCTGGTGCACCCTAGCCTGCCTATTGCCAGGCTAATGACAGCAGCCTCCCCAGACCAACGTGCAATCGTAGATTGCACGTTGGTCTGGGGAGGCTGCTGTCATTTTCTTCCGCACCAGTGGCGGGATCAACAGGCGTAGTTCAAACGACTCTGTACCGCAATTGGCTGCCTGCCGTCGCTTCCCTGTCGTCATTGTGTTAAACCAGCCAATAGCGCGCCAGGGGGGAAAAGCCAGCTCTGTGATTGGCTCCCGTAAGAGCGGATCGGAAGCAGGAAGAAATGTATTCATCTTCTCCGGACCCTTCTGCAGGTCGAGTTCAAATCTCCGCCAGAATGGGCGGGGCTACCCAGTCTAGCCGCACCCCTCTATTGCGGCAACCCCTCTACTGCTGCACCCAACTACTGGTTGCCAGTATCCCTCTACTGGAACCAGTACCGCTCTACTGGTAACCAGTACCGCTCTTTCCTCTTCTCTCTCTTTCCTCCTCTCGTAGCGTCTGATTCGTCCGCCGGCCTCGCGTCGCCTTTGACCACGCCCACTGTTCTCTCTCCACCAATCGGTTCGGTGGAAACGGCCCAGCCCATCAGAACCATGGCCATCGTCATGGAGAAGCAGGACGCGGGCGGCGGAGCGAGGAGCGCCGAGGAGGAGGAGGAGGAGGAGGAGCCGGAGGAGGAGGAGGAGGTGGAGCCGGAGGTGGTCGAGGGTTCCGCGCCCCACCGTGTCGGCTCCCGACGAGACCTGCAGCTGCTCTTCCTCCTGCCGGTCGGGGAGCACTCCCCCCAGCGCGGCTCCACCCACAGCCGCAGCAGCTCCGTCACCTCCTGGGACAGCGGCTCCACCTCGCTGACCCCCGACCTCTCTGAGCTGGGCTCCAAGCGCTACAGCGCCTCCCTGGACCCGGAGGAGCTGCAGCAGGAGCTGGTGGTGAAGGCCATCCGCGTGAAGAAGAGGATGAGGAGGGGACGCAAAGGTAGGAAGCCTGTCTGTCTGCTGCCCTGTCTCACTGCGGGGTTTGTCTCCCCCCCCCGCTCAGAGACCCTGACAAAAGGCTCGGTTCTGGTCCCAAAACATTCAAATTTCATAATTCATCGTAATGGGTCTGTAAACCCCTTTGTGGACCCATAATAACACCTTGAGAGCCTTTCATGTTTTAAGCCTTAAACCATGATAGACTCTCAGGGGCGTATCTAGATATGTTCAAAGTAAGTAATGCTGTAGTTGTGAACAAAGCCTGAAACTACCAAAGGTTCAGGTCAGGAATCTGCTCTTAATGAGGTCTTGAATGAGTCTAGCATGAGTGCTTGCCGGTTATTGTTGTAAAAGTAACACAAGCATGTGTCTCACCCTCTACCTCATCCCTCACTCTCCACCTCAAGCTGGTGTGTGGTGAGCGTTCTGGCGCCGATTGGCTGCCGTGCATCACCCAAATGGGTGCTACATACTGGTGGTGGTTAGTGAGGTCCCCCCCCCCCCCCCCCCCCCTTCACTGTAGGCGTCTTTGAGTGTCTAGAAAAGCGCTAAATAAATTCAATGAATTATTATTATTATTACCTGTCTCTCTTCTTATGTGACGATCCATCCACCTGTCTCTCTACTTGTGTATAAATCATTCTACCTGTATCTCTGCCTGTGTGTGAATCGCTCTCTCTGCCCCTGTTAAGCCCTCTACCTGTCTCTCTGCCCATGTAAACCCCTATACCTGTCTCTCTCTCTGCCCGTGTAACTCCCTGTACCCGTCTGTCTGCCCGTGTTAACCCCTGCACCCGTCTCTCTGCGTGTCTGCAGACAGCTGCAGCAGGAGGACCGTCTCAGACGGGGGCTGGTCCGAGCCCATGGCGGGTGTGCAGGACGGGGCCGGTAGCCACGGTAACCCTCAAACCCAGCAGCCCCTCCTGGAGCACCGGCCCCCCGAGCCTGAGCCCAGCCGAGCCCAGGACCTGCAGACCACCTCGGGGTAAACGCCGCCGCCCCACAGCCCGGAGAGGCTGCACCTTAACGCAGCGTGTGTGTGCCGGCTGCTTATCAAGCTGTATGGTTTCAATCACAGCACAGCTGGACAGCCAAGTCTCTTAGACACGAGTGTATAGCGGTCACTAATGTGTCAGATCCTACGGAGGTCAATGTGTTCCCTTGTCTCCCGGTTCTTCTGAATTTAAGAGATTACCTTGATTACCATTTTGAGAAAAGTTTTAATGAAGAATTGATTATAATTCACTCACCCTCTCTCACCCCCTCTTACCCTCTCTTACCCTCACTCACCCTCTCTTACCCTCTCTTACCCTACCTCATCCCCTCTTACCCTCTCATCCCCTCTTGCCCTCCCTCCCTCCCTTACCCTCTCTTATCCTCCCTCCCTCCCCCACCCCCTCTTACCCTCCTTCACCCTCTCTTACCCTCCCTCACCCTCTCTTACCCTCCCTCACGTCCTCTTACCCTCTTTTACCCTCCCTCACCCTCTCCTACCCTCTCTTACCCTCCCCTCCCCTCTCCTACCCTCTCTTACCCTCCCTCCCTTACCCTCACCCTCCCTCACCCTCTCTTACCCTCCCTTACCCTCCCTCAGCTCAGAGGCCGGCCCCCTCTCCCTCCCTCCCCTCCTGCTGGAGGACCCCCCCGACCCCGCCGTCCCCCCCACCCCGGACGTGGACCTCCTGCTGGAGTGCAGCTTCTCCTACCTGCAGGCGTCCCAGGACCCGCCCCCCGGCCCCGACCTGCTGCCCAATGGGGAGGACGACGAGGAGTTCCTGAGCCCTCTCATTGGACCA